>NC_056525.1:235276920-235327928 GCF_019175285.1 Sceloporus undulatus
TTATGTAGAAAGATCTTGTAGCACCTTTGAGAGTAACTAAAAGAAAGAAGTTGGCAGCATGAATTTTCGTAGACTTCAGTCTACTTTCTCAGGAACCTCTTCCTTCTTATTTGTTTCAACTTCTTTCTTTCAGTTAGTCTCAAAGGTGCTACAAAATCTCTCTACATACTGAAAGAAAGAAATTGGCAGCATGAGCTTTTGTAGACTTGCACCTAATTCCTCAGATCCTTTCCTGTAGGAAAGCTCATGCTACCAACTTTGTTCTTTCAATTCAATCCCTTTGAATACTGATTTTCCAGACTAATACGGCTATTTCTTTTAATTTTAACTTCATCATTTTGCTGTAAGTGTGCAAACACAGCAAAGATAAAAATAATTAAAAAGCAATGGAGTTAGCCTGTTTTGGAATAGCGAGCGGGAAGAGAAGTGGAGAATCAAATCCCACCCTGCCACGTGAATGCTGTAATGCCAGAATTGAAGTGAAGAGTCTTTTTGCATCCGTGCAGCTGTGCTATAATAGGGACATTTAGAGCTAAGGATGGGTTTTGCCCATTGATAAAAAGGTGTGCCACTGTAATGGTTTGAACACATGGTAGCTACAGATCAGTTATGATATTGTGCGATAAGGTTTGGCTATGGATGCTACTATCCTACCTGATGTGATAATTTCCTATATAACAGTATGTATGCATACTGTTTTCTGCCACTTCTTCAGTACCTTGGCCTTCACCATGTCATAGCCATCATTTTCTTTGTTTCATTTCCATCATGAACATACTATGGTAGTTAGCACATGGGCAGATGTTTGGCACCATTTTCTTCTTAATTATTCCATAACAGAGGAGCATGTGTGGGAAACTGCTGTGAAAAAGAAGTAATCATCGTTCCTTTGAAAATATCTCTGCTATGATTATGAATGCTTTCCCTCCTCCCTTGGCTGTATTTATCCCCCAAAGCTGTGACATTCTTTCTTTTCCTTTGGGTCTGCATCAAGTTTTTTTGCTTCTCTCAATGTAAAGCTTTTAGGGGTATTTTTAGATGTGGTATTTGAGCAGCTGCAACAGATGGCCATGGAGCTTGACACTTGAATTTGAAATCCGGGATGCTGTTTTCAAAGATACAAGCATGCAAATTCCTTAACACATAGAACTTTCGGAATCAAAATGTGTAGCATCACTTTCAAAAGGATCGTGGCTAATTTCAGTGGCCTCCAGTCTATTAAAGTGAGAAAGTTATTGGTGGTGAGACTTATCTACTGAAATGCGTTGAGCAGCATCAGAACACCCTAAGTCTGTTCCTGCCATACCAGAGCTAGCCCAAGCCACATGTTCTGCATTAGACTGGAATGGATCCTCGCATCTTTTGGGGTGGTGAACTGGCAAAACCACCTCTAATCAAATCCAATGAAATTCATGGGGTCCCTATACATCAACAGGTGATTTGAAGGTGTGCACACACACACACGCACGCATGCACGCACGCACACACACACACACACGCACGCACGCACGCGCACACGCACACACACACCACTAACATACCCACCCATAGTGTTGCCATCTTGAACCATTCCAACACTATACTTGAGACCATCTCTAGTAACTCTGGCAGGAGGATGGATAGGAAGAAGAGGGGGCCAAACTCGACAAGATCCATGCTCTGTCTTCTTGGCCCAACATCAGAAACAAGTCTTCTGTCTCATCATAGAATCACAGAGTTGGAAGAGACCTCAAGGGCCATTCCGTTCAACCACCTGCCATGCATGAAGACACAGTTAAAGAACTCCTGGCAGATGGCCATCCAGTCTCTGTCTAAAAACTCCAAAGAGCAAGACTCTACTGCACTCAGAGGCAGCATATTCCACTGTCAAACAGTTCTTACTATCAGGAAGTTCTTCCTAATGTTTAGGTGGTATTTCTTTTTCTGTATCCTAGGAGTATGTGCTTCCAAGTTAATAAGGTAGAAACTCTGTGGCTGATTGCAATACTTTAAGATCTGCTGGTGCTACACTGTGCCTAGGTGGGAAAAGCTGGGTTCAGTCAGCTAACTTCCTCTATAGTGTCTTGGTACTGTAGATCAAGTGAGCCTCTTCATTCGTTATCATGTCATGGATGAGAGTTTTCATTTATTTTGGACACACATTTAGCAGCAACACAGCTAGGGAGGATGTCAGGCCAATGTTGCTGAAATATCATTGAATATTGGAAGGAACAGAAAGGGCAGCAGCCCTCAAATGTCTAAATGGATTAAATTAGATTAACTTTTAAAAAAAAGCTTTTAAAAACAAACAGCAGCATCTAAACACAAAAGCAAAATTAGTGGATGAATGTTACAGTTCTTCTGAAGCAAATAATAAAAAACCAAACAAAAACAGAAACAAAACCTCCCCAGAGAAGTACAAATCTTTTGTACAAACAGCATAACATATTCGCTGCCATTTTCCTCATCAAGGGTGTCTTGTTGTGAAAACTGAACATATCCCCCACAGAGTGCAATGGATGTAGTGACAAAGACAATTTTCCATAAACAAAGCCAGAAATTTTTGCAAACTCAACAGGAAACATGGAATATTTTCAGAGTTGTAGGTAGTGGCATCACAGGAGCCAGGAACTAGGAGCCAGAAGCTGAGAGATGAGCTGGGAACTGAATGATAGAAGCCAGAAGTCAAGACTGGAGAGCAAGTATAGACTGAAGAATATACAGTGGTACCCCGGGTTACGAAAGTAATCCGTTCCGCGGAGCCCTTCGTAACCCGAAATCTTTCGCAAGCCGAAATTGCCATAGGCGCTAGCGCTGGAAGCCGCGATTCCGTGTGAAAAAGCGCCGAAAAGCACCAAAAAATTTTTTCGTAACCCGAAACAGTTTTTTCTAATGGATTTTTTTCGTAACCCGGAAATTTCGTAAGGCGGTGATTTCGTATCCCGGGGTACCACTGTATTAGAAGGCAGGAGTGAAAGACAAAGCCAGGGAATAAGACCAAAGATATTCCTGTTTAAATATGTGAAAGATATCATACTGAAGCAAGTTGGTTTTCTGTAGTGCCAGGGAATAGGACATGGAGCAAAAGATTCAAACTACAGCCAAAGAGATTCAGCATCAACATTAGGAAGAACAATAAGAGCCTGACAATAAGTGCTATTCGACAGTGCTTCAGAGTGTGGTGGAGTCTTCTTCTATTGAGGTCTCTATGATTCTCGGTCAGATTCATTCATGCCATAGTATTTCCAATTTCTATGTATGGTTATGAAGAAAAGTGACAGGAAGAAAATAATCTTTATTATTATTATTATTATTATTATTATTATTATTATTATTATTATTAACCTTTATTTATAAAGTGCTGTAAATTTACACAGCGCTGTACATACAATCTTTTAATTAGGTGGTTCCCTGCCCTCAGGCTTACAATCTAAAAAGACACGACACAAAGGAGAAGGGAGTGATGGTGGGGAAGGGGATGAGGGCCAGCAGTTCTTCTCTACCTCCGAGGCCTGGATCAGGGGAGATGGACTGGAGGGAGGGCTTGGCTTCTTAATGGATGGGTAAACTTCTTCCAGGGAGGCCTGTTGGAGTTAGCCTGCCTCTCTAGTAGGATAATACATATAAAATACATAGCAATACAGGAAATGATTCAATAAAATAGGCAACCTAGGCCCGTTACAAACAGGCAGGAAAGTACGCGCAGAGCACGTAGGGTTAGAAAGGGGTGGTGCTTCTGCACCCCCCTAACCCTAGTGCGCGCTCTGTGTGCACAAAATGGCGGCAGCCATTCCATACGGTGGGCGCCATGAGGACGTCACGACCGCGCCGCCTCTATACAGGGTGGCGCGGACGTGACGTCCTCACTCCGCGCCAGGGCGCTTAGTGCGGCCTTAGTGCGGAGCAGGAAGGAGCTCCATTTCGGAGCTCCTTCCTGGTTTGGTCCACTGGGCGCAGCCTTCACATGGCTGTGCCCAGTGGACCAAAGGAGAAAGAGGCCAAGCGGCCCCTTTCTCCTCCTCCCCGCCGCCACGGGGTGTCCTTGGGGCTTGAAACCCCAGGGACACCCCTTTTCAGGCTGCGGGGAAGCGGCCTTTTGCTGCTTCCCCGCAGCCTGGAAAGCGGCGGATCGGGGCCTCAGCGGCTGCCGGTCTAGTCACTGAGGCCCCGATACACCGGGGAAAGGGGCGGGTGCAGCCCGCCCCAAACAGGCGGTCTGTAACCCATCAAAAGAACATCAAATAGCAAGTGACAATTATGCAATGCCTGGGAACGCTTCTCTGAACAGGATGGTCTTCAACTCTGTTTTGAAGCTGGTTAAAGAAGTGATGGTCCTTGCTCGCGGGGGAAGAAGGTTCCAGGAGTGAGAGGCAGCGAGTGAAAAGGGGCGAATCTGAGATGGGGCAGAGGAAAGCCTGGACTGGGACAGCAGACCTTGACTACCAGAACGGAGGGCCCTAGTGGGAAGGTGAGCAGAAAGAAGGTCTGATAAGTAAGGAGGGGCCAGCCCATGGAGGGCTTTAAATGTCGACAGCAGGAGCTTGTACTGAATGCGGAAAGGCAGGGGGAGCCAGTGAAGGGATGCCAACACATCTCATTTGAAATGTGGTGCAAGTGGTGGTGAGAGCAAATTATGAGTTTGAGAACAAATTAAGACTGAACTCTCCCTGGAAGCCAAAATGACTAAGGATATTATACTTTGGACATATCACGAGACAACATGATTCATTGGAAAACACTATAATGCTCAGGAAAGTGGAAGGCAGTTGGAAAAGATTGTATTAGAGATGTATAGACTAAATCAAGGAAGCCACAACCCTGAATTTGAAAACTTGAGCAGGACTGTTGATGCCTTGAGCTATTGCAGGGCTACCGTAAGTCAAAACTGATTTGGTGGAAAATAATAACGTTGTACATTGGCAGAGTCTGATATACAGTCGGCCCTTCTTATACACAAATTTTTTTATACACGGATTTGAGCATCCACAGTTTGAAAACTTTCCAAAAAAGTATAAATTTCGAACATCAAACCTTGATTTTCCATTTTTATAAGGGACACTATTTTGCTATGTCATTATATTTAATGTGACTTGAGCATACACAGATTTTGTTATACACAGGGGATCTTGGAACCAAACCCCAGCGTATAACAAGGGTCCACTGTATATATCTATCTGTCTGACTATCTATCTGTCTATCTTTAGTAAAGCTCCTCAGAATCCCTCAGTTAGTATGGATATGGCCTATGTAAGCTGGACATTCTGGGACTTCTACTGGGAAAAAAAACGAGTTCTGTGAACTGGAGCATACCCTTTTCCTAACCTCCCCAAGGTTTGTTGGGATTAGTCACATTGCCTAGATTAAGAGTGAGGCATATACTTGAATTGAAATTCAGCAGAGACAATGGTGAAATAAATCTGAGTTTCATTTTGTGACAAATATACTAATTGATTAATGGTTTGTTTGATTAGTGCCTTGAGCCTCAAATATTTGAGAAATACAAACATCATTTGGAAACATTCCAAAGGGAGTTGATGCCAAGGAATCCAACAACCTCTTGGGAATACAGTATAAACATGTAAGCCCATTGGAACCCCCCCCCACACACACACACAGTTTTAGCAAAAGTATCACTGCTATATGGCTTCAAAAGGGTGCAATTGCTTCAGTCTAATTAAAATGGGACTTTGGCTTGGGGGAAAAAACAGAGCTAAGAGGTGAAGCTAGTCCTTGTTTATCACAATCATTATTGCTATTCTCAAAACCTAATTCACTCACAGTATGGCCAGCCCTGTAGCATCATAATAGCTAAAACACTGTTTGTATCTTAGAATCATAGAGTCACACACACATAAATTACTCTTTGGAAGCAATTGGACATTTGTGTCCAAGTGAAAGCCCACATTCACTTCATCCATTTCAAGGTTGCAGAAGTGGAATACCACATGTCAGTATTCATTACACATGGTTTCCCCCACATTCAGTTTTCAGAAATATATTTGCTTATTTGCTTAAGCAAATATATCTCACTTGTTCTTACTGCCCCTACCTTTATCATCATGTATTTAAATATGACCAGCAGCATCATAAGGACTAAGATACTGTTTGTGTTTTAAAATCATAGAATTATAGAGTTACATACACATACATTACTCTGTTGAAGCAACTGGACATTTTTATCCATGTGAAAGTCTACATTCACTTCAGGGTTGCAGAAGTGGGATAGCACATGTCAGTACTGATTACATGTGGATGTGTATGGTGCATTTGGTTATTAATTCAGTATCTTGATTCATTTGAACAATGTTGCCATTCAACACAAGAGATATTTTGAACAATTCATGTGCTCCTCTGCATGCATATATTTACATGGCACAATCCTGAAGCAAGAGCTTGGCCAGTGTCTTCCCACAGTATATGATGACATGCTCTATGATTTGGTAGAATCACCTTTGGGAGTTGTCACTAGTCTAGGAAAGAAGAAAAGGTAGCAACTGAGAGAGAACTGATGTTGAAACATAGCATTATGTTAAGACAACTCATTTGTCCATCCAGTTTGGGGTCTTTTTATGGCTTACTTTACACTTTACATTCTCTCTCTAAGGTTTCAAACAATGTTTGTGTGTTTTTTTACTTACCTTCAGAAAGAGAACCTATGAACCTGTGGCCCATGGTAGCTACCATGTCAGTGGGGCAGAGAGTCCACTCTAGGTTTTAATCCAGACTTCAAAAGAACTACTCAAGGCACTGAATGCTATTTCCCAAAGAATGTTTCAGTACACTGGATAATGCCTCTGGCATTCAGCCTAAAACCTAGAGCAGACACACTGACCTACTGACATGGAAAACACTAGCTGCCACTGCTGGGAACTTTTGTGTTAAAGCATGTTCTCACTCATGAAGCGGTGGCCCTTCCTCAGCAACAGATGTGGAAAACAAACAGGAGAGAAAGCACTGGGTATTCACTCAGTTTAAACATTTTTCAAGAGTATGTTTTATCCCGTGGAAACTGCTCATCGTGACTCTTGATTCTACACATAATTATAGCCATAAAAATGATAATAAATAAATCTATAAAAGCACTTGTAGAAAATTGGTTGAATGAAAGCCAGGATGGCACACAGCCAGTTTCTTTCTAAGGCTGCAGAAATATCACCCTGATGAAGTAAGCAGAATACTCCAAATTCCAAGTCAGAAATATTCACCTGTTGGCTATGTAGAACATGGAACTTCACAATGGAAGGGATTGTGAAGTTTTAGGTCCCAATCCAAAGTGTTATGTTGGGTGATCTCAAAGGTTGTGTATCAGCCAGTCATGCTGTACATCATCCATTCTGAATCTCAAATTTTCTTAAGTTTTACAAACAGCTTTTTATTTAAGAAACTCAGGCTGGACACATTCAGCTAGTTGTGCCATTTTCTAGATTGTGGCTGCAATCTGCTCACAGTTGGGGCTCAAAAAGCCAAACACACTGTGTAACAATCCAGGAAGTTCATGTCTTTCTCTTTTCTCTTTTTTTGGCCATTATCTGGGCCTATTAAGGCAAACATGTGGCCTTGCACAATGGCTAATATCTCATTTGTGGCATAAACAAGCAAAAGTTAACCGTATGTCTGGTCACTGCTGAGGTTGCTATTCCCTTCTTTCTCTTCAGCAATTAAAGCCCCAGACTATTGTATAAAATAAATACTGAAGCTCTCTCACTGCCATTCTATATTTGGTGGAAAGCAGGAGTGATCAGAGAAATATCCGGCTATGTCCCTGTAGCCAGGCACTGAAACCTCCAGAGAACCCTGGCAGACCTCAGCAGATGATGTGATTACTTTGCGTTTGGGACATAGCCTGATTCTTCTGTGCGACTCCTTCCTCACTCTCCATCAGGCATGAAATGTCTCAGAGGAGAGGATTCAATGGTTCTGCAGGTGGTCCAGGGAGGGGTAAATGCCCCCGTGTAGTAGAAATCCAGTGTGGCATAGTGGTTTGAGTGTTGGACTATGACTCTGGAGACCAGGGTTCGATTTCCCATGTGGCCATGAAACCTATTAGGTGATCTTACCTTAGGCAAGTCACTTGCTCTTAGCCTCAGGGAAAGGCTATGGAAAACCTGCTCTGGACAAATCTTGACAGGAAAACTCCATGGTACTTTTGCCTTAGGGTCACCATAGGTCAGAAATGATTTGAAGGTACACAACAAGAAGTGTAGTTCCACATGAGGAAATATATGCTATAATGAGCCATGAGGGATTGTTATCAATATATGGGTTGGTGCTGCATTTGGCTTGGAGGGTCATAAACTGTGTAGATGTGTAGTCAGGACTGTTTTTACCATTTGGCAGGGTGAGGCAGATACCTTAAGGTAACACATTTTTACCCTTTTCTTTCCTTATTCCTATCTTATTCCTTTCCCAGTTTATGGAATTATCTAAGAGTTATATGCCCTGACTAGGATAGCCCTGTTTGAAAATCATAGGTATTTTATTTTTTCAGTTTGCAGGGGCTAATCCCAAATAACAATCTGGGTGTAAATTCAGCTTCTAATACTTCTTAATGGAATCCTTTTTGAGCGCACATAGTCGATTTGCTGCCATGAAAAGCACTGCAGATTTCCGTTATACTGACTCTCTATTTTAGCAGTGAGTGAGGTCATCTTTCTTTTTAATGTCAGTCTTCAAGGCAGTCTCTGTTCATCCAGGATGAAGGAATCTTCTATAAACGCAAAATGAGAGTTGACATAACTGCTACAATCCCACAAAGAGAGAAGTGGGACACAGACAAGTCCTATAGAAACCCAAGAGCACAATGGAGGTTATATTCTTCAGTGCCAACGGGTGTATACTATTTAAAAAGCAATAACTGTGGTGTAATTTCTAAGATTTCTATGATGTTTATCTCTTCCTCAAATGACAGCTGTAACAAAATAAGATAAATGACCAATGCAGAGAGAAAAGGATGGGAGAGGAGAGAGAGAATTACTGTACTTACAATTAATTATGGACTGGTGTGGATAGTTCAGTGTTAGTTGATGCATACCTCTTCAGTGGGGCAATACAGGTAAATCAATTCCAGGTTTCAATTCACACTTTAAAGGGGTTATCCAAGGCACTAAACCATCTGCCTCCAAATAGGTTCAGCCACTAGGTTAATTCCTTTACAGCTATCCAAAACTTGAGCTGGATTCACCATCCCACAGACATGGGACCCATTAGCTGTCACTGGAATAGATTTGCCTCACTTGCTTAGCTTCGAGTTACATGAAAAGTGGGAAGGGGTTTTTAAAACTGTGGGGCTCTTGCTTGGTTTTACCTAAGAACTGTGCCTCCTGGAGGTACAGTTCTCTGATTTTCTAAGGTACTGCCTAAGATCCTAAGTTGTGCTTGTGTGATGTCAAGATGACAAAACTGAGGCTATTGTAATTTGGTCACATTATGAGAAGGCATGAATCACTAAAAAAGACAATAATGCTAGGAAAGATGGAAAGCAGTAGAAAGAGGAAGACCGCAGGCCAAATGGATAGACTCAATTAGGGAAGTGATGAGCCTGAATTTACAGCAAAAGCAGCTATATTGCTATATGCTTCATACTGAATTAAGTCATCTCTAAGTGGTTTACAACATGTAAGCTAATTGCTCCCATCAAGCTGGGTATTCATTTTAGCGACCTCGGAAAGATACCAGGCTGAGTTGACCCTGGAACCCCAGGCTGGAATCGAACTCACAATCTTGTGGCTGTGAGCAAGTGGTTGCAGTACCAGCATTTAACCACTGTGCCACCAGGGCTCCTAATTTACAGGAAGGACCTGACCAGAGTAGTGGAGGACAAGGGGTCTTGGAGATTCCCCATCCACAGGGTTGCTGCGAGTTGGGGTCGAGTGCGGTTAACAACCACAACAATGTAAATCTAAACTCACATAGTTAAATGGTAGCTCTGCTGCACCACCTTCTTCCATTGATATGGTGTAATTCATTACCTATCTGCTATTGAGCCTGCTTATTGTCTCACTGTGCAATGGGGATTCCATGGTGGATGTTTCTCCAATCAAGGCACTGATGCACCTTCCAAGGATGCACAGCTGTATGATTGGAATCCATTTAATTAGTCCTGATCATAGTAGACCTTTTCACTCACAGCCAAATTCAACTGACTCAGTGACTGCAATCTAGTTTGGATGAACAGTAGGTTTAAGGCCCAGGTGAAATACTTATACTTGTGGAACTTGTCTTATGCAGACATGCACTGAACATGTCCACTGGACAATGGCCAAAAAAGTACAACTGCTTGTTTAATGGAACATACATAGCTATATGACATTATAGCTTATATGCGTGCATACACATCAAAGAAGCCATTGCCTTGAACTGGCAAGACTTAAGCATCTCTTGGAGGTGCTCATTCGTGTTGTTGTACGTAGTATACCTTCAAGTTGTTTCCAAATTATGCCAGCCCTATCATGGGGTTTTTATGGCAAGATTTGTTCAGAGGGGTTTGCTGTTGCCATCCTCTGAGGCTGAGAGAATGTGACTTGCCCATGGTCACCCAACGGGTTTCCATAGCCAATTGGAAGTTTGAACCATGATCTATTCCAGTTCAGTGCCCAAACTACTACACCACTCTGGCTCTCTCATTCACAAGTTCACCATAAGTTGAATTATTTGTTGTTGTTAATCACCCTCATTTTGATCTCGATCCATGGTGATACTGTGGATGAGACATCTCCAAGATTCCCTTTCTTCCACTATTCTTTTTAATTCTTGCAACTTCATACCCATGACCTCCTTGATAGAGTCCATCCATCTAGCATGCAGTCTTCCTCTCTTTCTATTTCCCTCCACCTTTCTAGCATTATTGTGTTTTCTAATGCGTCGTTTCTTCTCATGACATGGCCAAAGTGTAACAGCCTCAATTTAATCATCTTGGCCTCAAGGAAGATTTCAGACTTGATCTCTACTAGGACCCATACATTGGTTATTTTGGATATCCACAGTATCCTATTCTCCAGGACTACATCTCAAATAAATTTATTTTCTTTTTATCTGTTTTCTTAATTGTCCAGCCCTCACATCCCTACATGGTAATGAGGAATACAATGGCTTGTACAATTCTAACTTTCATGCTTAGTTGTATATCTTTACTCACTGGCATCTTTTCTAGTTCTTTCAGAACTTTGTAAAAAATAGCCCCCACCCCCATAGTTGAAGTATACTTTCTTCCTTGACTTTCCTCAATAGTTATTCCAAGTCTTTGCTCTTTTCTGCTAGCCATATGGTATCATCTGCCTATCTTAAATTGTTGATGTTCCTTCCTCCAGTTTTCATGCCTCTTTCCTCCAAATCAAATTCTGTTCCCCATGTTATATGTTCTGTGTATAAATGAAAGAGAAAGGGTAATTAGATGCAGACTTGCCTGAACCTCTCGTCATTTGGAAACCATTCCATTTCCCCATATTCTGTCTTTACAGTTGCCTCTTGTCCTGAGTATAGAGAATTTTTTTAAAAAAGAAAAGGTTTGGAAGAAGAGCAAGCAGCTCTAGCCTTTGGCACCTGGTGAGTGTAAGTATGAAAAATGGGGAGGATGCACCCCTTGGACCCTCCAAAGTCATCCTCTTCCCCCAAGTTTAGGGCAGAAATGGAAATAACTGAATCCTGAAAAAAACCACCAAGGTGACCATCACAGATCAAGAAAGATCAGTGTGATGTGCTCCAATCGATCCATTCAAAGCAGCAAAACAACTTGGTGCAAGCTTTCTGTACTGGGGAAGTTTCTGGGTGCTATTCAAGGGCAGCCCCATGCAAGCTGTGTGGACTAAGCAGCTGTGAGGTTACACGTACACATACACACACACTACAGCAAAAGACTTTCAAAACAGACAGCAGAAACCCTTTATTATTTTATTCCTTTGAAGTATGACATGTTTGGAATGGCCTACAGGGCAATTTCATACAACGTAACGGTTTTTCGGAAAGCAATTAAATTCTGACCCAAGGGACATGTTTTTTGAATGGGATTACTTTAGCAGGCTACAGCCAATAGCCCCTTTTGCTCCACTGGTTGCTTATGTAAGGTTCTTTCCCTTGGAAAAAGAATATGGGTCAACAAAGAATGCATTATCTTATACAGATAAACTTCACTGTGCGTTGTCTGTCTCTGACTGTATCATTTCCCATTTCTGCCTTCCTGTTACCCATGGACAACAATCTATACATTTCTTTAGAGTTTACATGAATTGCATTTTCTGCTTAGTATGGGCCTTCAAACTGGTGTGCAGTGTACAGTTAAGAGAAAGCCACGGTGCATTTTTACAGATTCATTTCCATTTTCAAAGTCTAAGTTGAAACATAAATTGATATGCATATTTCTTTATTCAGAAATACACTGAATTCCACCCCTCTTCACTGCCGGGCATTCAGACCTGCTACTAGAGTCCTGCTCTATATATCACAAAACTTTAGATATAGATTGTCTTCTATGAAGTACAAGAATTTTTGGTGGTGATCCCTGGTCTTCCTTCCTTTTAAAGGTCCCAAATTGACTTAAGAACCCCTCACATAAATGCTTTAGAATCAATGACAAATCATTATTTGTTATCCAAAAAAGAAAAAAAAAGTCAAAAGATACATTATCACCTTCATACCTTTCCTTGAAAGATTCCCTAGCTTGACACTTTTGGAAACCTCTGTGGCAGAAGATCAGTTGGAAGATCAGCTGGAAGCTCTTGGTTGATCTGTAATAGATCTGAGAGGGCTTCTAACATTAGAAATAATAGAAAAGATTTTTTTAGTGCGCTGAAACAAAGAAGAGAGAGCTAGCATGGTGTAGTGATTGAAATATTGGACTAGGAATATGGGAGACCAGGATTTGAATCCATGCTCAGCCATGGAAACCCTGTGGATGACCTTGGGCAAGTCACACTCTCTTAGCCTCAGAGGAAAGCAATGACAAACCCTCTCTGAACAACTCTTGTCAAGAAAACCCCATGATAGGGATGGGCCTTAGGACCGACTGACCATATTTCCTTGAGACAAAAACAGGATATTGGGATGGCAAAAATGGGACGGGGTTATGTATTATTCATGAAAAAGTAAGATGATAACAAAAGTTTTATTATATAAATATACTGAGATAACAATGATTCTTCAGTAACAGAACTCAAACAGACATTTAGGTAGACATAGAGGGGGGCTGTATTTCATGATTGTATCATGAATATTTCTCCAATGAAGTAATCTTACACAGCAAATTTCGGTCTTTCAGCACTTTCTCATAAAACTTCTTTGACAACCATAATTTCAAACAAGAATCTTCAAACCGTTTTTGTAACATAACAGGGCATTTTCCTTGAAAATGGGACAAAATTGACATTTATATTAAAACAACAGGATGGTCTGGAAATATGGAAAAAAATTGGTACTATCCCTTTTTTAAAAATATCCATCAGTTAAAACATATTGTTGTTCATTTCTAACTTAAGGGGACCCTAAAGTAGGCTAACCATACTTCTAAGCTCTGTGTTTGACCCAATGGCAAACCTCTTTGGAATAAATCTTTCCAAGAAAACTCCATGATAGGTTTGCCTTAGGGTCACCATAAGTCAGAAATGACATGAATACACAAAACAATAAGAAGTGTAGTTCCACATGAAGAAATATACCTGATATAACTGTGCATATGTGTTGGCCTGTTGTTGTTCCTTGCCTTGATCCATGGGCAGAGGTGGGTAAGAAATACATATTATTATTATTATTATTATTATTATTATTATTATTATTATTATTGAAATAAAGACAACTTGTGGGGCAGGGAGCTAAGAATTGATCTTTGCTTGAAAGGACTGAATTCAGTTGTGAGATTGGAAATGTCCCTGGGCTTAGTATGTGAAGAGGCACCCAGACATGGGCGTCTTTAGATAAATGTCCCTTTCTCTGTGTCCCCTTCTATCTTTTCTACATGGCCTTTGGCATGTGGGACTTGGGGCTCTAGAAACCCCCTCCACCATGACCTACAGGTCTGCCATACATTCTGCTCTCTGTGCTTTGGTCTGATTCTTCTGGCCTCCATTTAAGCTTCTCTCGATGAAGAGAAAATGCTGTCTTCAGATACTCAACTGCTGTGAAGTAATCGGTGTAGTTGACATCCAGACCTGATCGGACTGATGGATTAATAACGCTTGACAAATCACCGCTGAAATTGACCTAACAAGACAGAGCATTTGAAGACAAGTAAAACACTGTTTGGAACTGACAGAGGGAATTAAACTCACTGCTCAGGTGGTGAGGTTGCAACTCATTAATCTGGCCCATGAATCAATTAGGATCATGCTATTTTAATGTTTTATCATGAGCCCGACGTGTGTGAGAAATAGGCTGGAAAAGATCCTCACACAAAATGTAATCGGTTGGTGGAATTCATTGCCACAGGCTATTTTGAGGCTCATAAACATAAACAGCCTTTTCAAAACATTATAAATATACAGAAGATGGTGTGGCCATTCTGACCTGTTTCTGAACTTCCCTGCAAGATCTGCTAATTACTGCTGGACGACTGGATGCCATTGCTCTGATGGAATGGGCCTTCCCTAAATTCCTGGTTAGGCTGTAGCTTCTCTATATTGTGTTCCCCTACTTGAATCTTAATTCCTAGCAATATTTGCCAAGGCTGTAAGCTTTAAATGGGTCACATGCAAAGCTTGGAAGTTGCTTTTTGAAGCCAACAGCTTCCAGAATCCAGCAACCAGCGTGCTGGATATTTCTAAACTGTAATCAACTGATACAGGCTTTGGAAAAACAAGATAGGTAAGACATTGGCAGCATGGTTATGGGTTTCAGGCTGATTTGCAGAATCAGGAATACCCTCCAATATTTCCCAGATAAAATCCAGGACATGTGTGGCCAAGCAACATCAGAGTATGATCACTAATGAGAAAAAACGCACAACTAAGAGATACTGCAGCAGTTTGCTTTTGTTTGAGCCTACTGGGATGGGAAAAAAATCTGTCCCCACTTCTCCTCCCTTCCTGCATTAATTGATGGAATGTAAAGTTCTAAAGATGCTCCATTCCATTCGATCTGCATAGAGGCTTGCCATTTGTCCCCCAAAACCTGGGAAATCTTGGATGGAAGGGTCTGAAAAATGTCCTGGACAGCTCTATCAGTTGAAGCAGCAAACCCCAGATTCCTAAAGACAGGAGTGAAACTTCATGCAAAGACTCATCATCCCACCCTTGAAGCTCTGAAGAAGTAGACTGAAGTCTACGAAAGCTTATGCTGCCAACTTCTCTCTTTCAATTGGTCGCAAACGTGCTACAAGATCTCTCTACATACTGATTCTACAGACCAACACGGCTATACCTTTTAATTGTATCATCCTCTTATGATCAGTTATAAGAAAATAGCTGGATTGTGAGGCCGTGCCCTGCCTTCTCTGGGCATTTAACACCCCTGAGGAGGTGGAAAATGGTGAGTTCAATAGTCAAGGGTCATTGCATGAATGAGGCAGTGAATGATTTTTAACGTTTGTAGTTGGTATATTGTTTAGCTATGTTTATTTTAATTGTTGTAAGCCATCTTGATTCCCAGACTGAGAAAAAGTTGGACTTACACCTGCATATGTTACCAACAGGATGACAGCCAAATAATACATTTCATAGAAAAATCTAGGTCAGGAATGGACAATCTGTAGCTCTTCAGATGTTTTGCACCATAAGGTCTCTCTTCCCTGACCACTGGGTATTAATGGAAGCTGGAGTCCACAGGATCTGAGGGAGCCACAAGTCCTCCAAACTTTATTGAGGTATCGCAAGCTTGCCCAGTGGTCATCCACTGTCTTTTGGCTTTTGGTTAATCAGCACAGAAGTAACAGTTTGAGCATTTGTTGCGACTGTGTGCCTCAAATCAGTGTTTCTATGGGAAACAGTGAGAACAGATGCACACATCTGGCTGAAAACCATTATGCTCCACTGCTTTTTTCTGAAGCTGTTATTACACCTCCACTGGCTGTGTGCATCATATTGAATTGTCCCTCATCCTGCTATATTAAATTGTATGAAAACATGGGAAGGCCTAGGACAGAAACAGCCCTCGGGTTCCTATGGCTGACCTAGCACTCACCAATAATATCGCGTGCTGCTGTTGCTATCGTAACAATGTATTCCCCAGCAAAAAGTAGGTTATGTAGCATTAGCAAAGTCCTTTGTGGGCTGGCATGGGGTTTTCTTCTCTGTTCTGTGCCTTGCCTGTTAGAAGCTTTGCTCAGAGCGCATGACAGTGCAGTTCAGAGAGATGTCTGAAGAATGTGCCTTGCTGAAGTGATAGTGTGGAGGCTTTTACTTTTCTTTGCATCCATAGTGGGGGAGGAATAAATCCTCAGAGAATCTGGGAAAGATGAAAGAAAAGTTGCTTTAAAATAGAGGAAATGAGTAATATAGTTCTTTTTTTAAAAACAGGAAAAATGCAGCAGCAATCCATTATCCTTTGCATCTTTTCATTCTCACATCACATAACAGTGCTGTACATGGTGTACATAAGAATGGATGTGAAGCCTCACCCCTCCATTTCTGCACCCCAAAGAGATGACCTTAATGATAATTTGGCTGCTATGACTGATATCTAGGCAGTAATTTATTCCAGCATCTAATCAAGATGGAGAAGTATCCTGCTACCTTGAATTTAAGCATATGTACTCAATAGTAAGTTTGGAAACTTGCTAGAAATGATCCTTGGGATTCAGAATTAATTGTAAGGGTAAATTCAGCCACATCCTGAACTGGTGTGGAAATAAGACAGTGTGTATGCATGTGTGTGTGTGTGTGCATGCACATACAGACATGATGGATCCATGTGTTCTGCACACACACCCTGCCACCAGTTATCATTGTGGTAAAGCCCATCCCACCAGTAACCGCATTATAGACAGGGCCATAGAGGCGCCATTGTCACGTGCAAGGGGAGGTGCTTTTAGGCGCCCCTCGCCCCTTGCACGTGACAAGGGCATCAAAATGGCGGTGCCCTATACACATGGGTGCCGCCATTTTGACATGACAGACGCTTAGTGTCCGCATGTCGCGGTGCAGTTGTGACGCCACAAGTGCGCCATTGGCGCCTTGCAGTGTCACATCTGCACCACAAGAACCCACTTTTTGCGGGTTCTTTTTGCTGCACGGGGGAGCCGCGCAGTTTGTCTGCTGCGGCTCCCTCATGCAGCAAACACGGGTGCTGGCAGAGAGCCCTTTTTGGGTGCTCTGTAAAGCGCCACTCACAACATAAATGTTTCTTGCCTTTCTGCACATTCAATCAATCTGGGAAAGGCTGATAACCTGGAAAATGTTCTCTTTTTTGGGCTGCATGGGGAGTTACTCAGGGAGTTTGGATGCTGCAATAAGAACTTTCCCAACATCCGGAAAGGTCTAGATTGCACATTATTGTATGTCTACCAAGTTTCTTGACACAAAAAGTGATCTGAGCTCTGGTACCCTCATTGGCCCCATGCCCCCAAAAGTGCCATCTGACTGACCAAACTTATTGTTTCTCTTGCTCTGGAGAAAAGATTCAAAAGAAAAGGGCAGGCTAGTGGCACCTTGGCTGGTCATGTGGCATTTCATTTTGCTTGGTTGCATGTGTCGGCATATCATCTGCTGCTAACTTGCTTGGTATTGTTCCCCAAGCCATAGAGTCCCAAAATAGTGCTACCTCTCCTTTGGCCTATATAAGAGCTTTCATTGGAGGCAGGTATGCTCAAACCATCTATGAGTAAATACAGGGGCCATTCCCACTGGGCATATAACGCAACGTATATCGCTGCAATTCTGACTTGGATTCTGACTCAGATAGTGAAGATTTTCACACGATATCATTATATCATTCCTTTATCGTCCCAAAGTGTAGTGGAATTGTCATAACAGATAGACGATTCCAAAAGATTTTCACATGAGGCTGGTAGTGTTCTTAAAATGTTGATATATCAGAATTCAGCAACAAATGATTACAAAATGATTTCAAAACAGTTGAATTGCTGAATTCTGATATATCAATGTTTTAAGAACACTAACAGCCTCATGTGAAAATCTTTTGGAATCATCTATCTGTTATGATGATTCCACTACACTTTGGAACGATAAAGGAACGATATAACAATGTTGTGTGAAAATCTCTGACTCAAATCTGACCCATCATTCCCATTAAAAATGGGTACAAACAGACCCGTTATTTTTACTCCTGTTTTCGTTCCCATTGGTATTTTCCCTGTGGTAATTTGAAGCCGGTTATTTTGCTCCTCGTTCCCATTGCCTTTCCGGGACCTCTTTTTTTAAAAGCAGCTGTCAATCAAGCGCCTTAGCGCTTGACGTTACAGTCAATCAGTCGCTGAGGAGATTTTCCCCTCTAGGAATGGGAGAAGGGAGCCTCTATTCCTCCCAAATCTATTCTCTGGAAGAGAGAAGGAGCCTCTATTCATCCTAAACCCCTTGCATCCGAGGCTCTTCTGTGTCTCCACAGACTCCCTCTGGAAGAGAGAAGGAGCCTCTATTCGCCCATTTGAAGGCATCCAGAAGTTACATTTTCTTTCATCAGCCCTTCTTTTTTTTTTTCTTTTCTTTTTTTTGGTGATCTCCATACTGGAGAGAGCTGATGAAGCAGGCTTATCTGTTCTCCCCTTTTCTTTCTGTTTTGTTCTTCCCAATTGTCAGTAAGGGATGCTGGAGGCAGGTCCCATTTGTTGTTGTGTGCTGTCTAGTTGTTTCTGACTTATGGTAGCCATAAGGCGGCCCTATCACAGGGTTTTCTTGGCAGGTTTCTTCAGAGGGTGTTTGCAACTTTCTTCGGAGGCCTTCCCCTGAGGCTGAGAGACTGTAACTTGCCCAAGGTCACTCAGTGGGTTTACCATGGCTAAGCGGGGATTTGAACCTGGTCTCTAGAGTCATAGTCCAATGTTCAAACCACTATGCCACACTGGCTTACAGCTATTTGCCTTGTCTATTTATATAGGCCTGTTTAAATAGTCCCATGTGGCTATGGTAGGAACAGCTAGAGTAGCATCCTGCTCATTCTCAGCTCAAGCTCTGTTAAATGTGTTCTTTGCTGCAGATATACTGCTGTAAACCTACCCAAAAAATCTATGTTTCACCAGCCCTCCTTCATCAATGCCAATGTTTGTAAAAATCTTCCAGGTAGAGAACAAAGAACAAAAATGGGGGCTGGGCAGGCATCAAAAGACTTTGCAAAAAACAAACCTTCAGCGTCAGAGGCTTTGTAAACTGAGGGATGGATGGATTGATTAAAATGACACAAACAACAAATCCATGTGTTCATGCTTTTCAAAAGTCCATAGAAAAGGCAGTGACTTTATGTGAAAATTTGCATTGCACATGAGAATACTTTGTGAAAATGTGCAGAAAACTCTTTTGTTATCTCGCCCAGCCAGAAGAAACACTTTCTTCTTCTTTCTTCTTCCTCGAGAGACAAGTGGGAATTTACATGCCTACACCAAATAATGCCTTTAAAGCCTCATTGTAGTAGAGGAAGAGTTAATTTATCCCTTCCCTCCCCAGCAATTAAATAAAATGCCCTTCCATCTGCAATTAAGCCCTAAAAGTTTCCAGTGTTACCAATGGAGATTTCTTATTTTTAAATAGTTCATTTCAGTGTTGGAAGGAAAAGCTTGCAGATAAGGCTAACTCAGTGGTTCTCAAACCTTTTACCCTTGTGACTCCCTTTACATCTACAGTATATGTAGATGTCAAACCTCCCCTCTGCCCTTGATGTCATATATGAATAAAAGTATTTTGTTTAGTGTGCATATTCTTGTTCACATATTCATATATATCCATACAGAAGGCACTTGGTATCTTCTGGGATTTGCTTCCAAGACCTTCCATGGAACCCAAATTTCATAGATGCTCAATTACCATTATATACAATGGCATAGTAAAATGCCATTAATGCCTTATATAAAACAGCAAAATCAAGGTTTGGTTTCTGGAGTGTATATATTTTCTGAATATTTTCAAGCCATGGATTCTTGACTCCATGGATACAGAATGCATGGAAATGGAGGGCTGATTGTATTTTAACATTTTATAAGGAAATAGGATGTTGACAAGCTATTGGACATTGACAACTGGAGCATGTCTAAAAGAGGGCAACCAAAATACTGAAAAGTCTGGAAACCATGCCTTGTGAGAAGCAACTTAGGGAGCTGGATATGTTTAGCCTGGAGCAGAGACAGTTAAGGGGTGATATGATAACCCTATTTAAATATTTGAAAAGATGCCATACTGAAAGGACATCTCCACTAAATGCATCTGAGGAAGTAGGCTCAAGTCTACAAAAGCTCCTGCTAATGACTTCTAGCTTTCAGTTAGTTTCAAAGGTGGTGGAAGAACTCCTTGCATACTGAAGACGGAGCATTTGTTTTCTGCAATTCCAGAGAATTGGGCCCAGAGCAATGGATTCAAACTACAGGAAAACAAAGTTCATCATAACATTAGGAAGAACTTCCTGACACTAAGAGCTGTTCAGCAGTGGAATACGCTGCCTCGAAGAGTGGTGGAATCTCCTTTGGAGTTTTTAAACAGAGGCTGGATGGCCATCTGTCGGGAGTGCTTTGATTGTGTATCCCTGCATGGCAAGGGGCTGGACTGGATGACCCTTGAGGTCCTTCCATCTCTATGAATCTATGAGCTCTTCTTCTCCATCTCCCTCAGGCAGAGGCTCCAAGAAACCTCCTTGTCCTTTTCTTCCCCTCCAGGAGGGAAAAAAAATTGGTAAGCAGAGGAGGAGGAGGAAGGCCCAGGGCCTCCAATTCTTGCAATTCCCCCTCCCTGGGGTTCTTGCCCCACAATTTGATAACCACTGGGCTAACTGATTAGAAAATGATGATAAGGCTAGCAAGAAGCTGTGGGCCAGACCAGGACACCCCATGGACTATAGTAGGCCTGTTGGCTGGAGATTCTCCATTCCCTATATGTAGAATCAGAACCTAAGTAAGCTTGTTGAGACTGCTTTAGCCTCCGTTTGCATTAGCATTTCACACGGGAGAGCAGAATTATCTGCACGGATTAACACATGTTTAAAATAAATAAATAAACAAAGCCATGTCGCTCATCTAAAACAGTCCATTTTCCCTGCTACTTAACATCTGCGCTGTAACTTGCTGCAGCTTTAAATAAACCATTGGGAGGAAAGGATGGGGGGAAAGTTCACGCATGGGTCACAGCAGCAGCGTTGGGCTCATCTCTGCTTGAGAAACCTGGTTATTTATTCATCATATTTAAAGTTTTATAAGGGCTTAACGAAAACCTCAGTCACAGACAGTTTTGTTTGAAAGAAAAGAAGAAAAAAATCTACTTCCCTCCTGGGTAATTCTTGTTGCTAGAGCCTTGATTTGAATGCTTCCTTGTGCCTTTGAGCTAAAGGATGCCTCATTCAGCTCATTCAGCTCTTTTGGCTGAGAGTTTCTGCCAAGCATCCACTGTAATTGCTGTTGGGGAAGGAAGGGGGGAGATGAATTCTGAAGCATCCTCCACAGACATTTGTGGGCTTCAATGCAGAGAAGGAGAGCCAGGGTTGGGGAGTAGATGGCAGTGTTTGGCTCGGAGATGTCGGTTCACATTAGTGCTTATCCATGAAGCTGAAGGTCAAACAGCACGTGATGCAGGATATCTGTGATCTCCCCAGTCTTTGCATCTCTAGAGGTGGGGGAGCTGAATATGGGCAATGGAGGCTGGGAGCCATGTATATTTTAACCTCAGAGCTTGGAGAAGTTGTCTTTTTGGACTGCAGTTCCCAGAATCCCCGAGTCAGCCACATGTTTCTGGAAACTGTAGTTTAAAAACAAACACCAGCTTCTCCAACCTCTGATTGCTCTGTCCCTCTGGTGTTACAACCAACTACAATTCCCAGAATTCCATAGCACTGAGCCATGGCAGTTAAAGTGGTGTCAAACCGGATTCTTTCTGCAGTATGGAGGCAGCCTTAGACTTCCCCAGCTATTATGGTAACTATACTATAGTATGGTTGGGGGATGCTGGAAATGGTTGTCCAGAAATGCTCTTTGCAGGCAATTTAATGTAAAGTGTAAATTGGAATACATAAATAAAAGCATTGTTTAAAGAGAGCTGGAACCACCTTTCAAACTATTCATTAACGTTATTGTTTAAAATGAGGTTAGGAGTTTGTGTTCCCAGAAAGATCTTGGGACAAGTTCATACTGTATCTTCTAACATTTCACAGATGAAAACAAAGACACATATGAGTAAGCAACATCTGAGTGTGGTCAAATGGCAAAGGTTATTAATGAAGAAGAACACACAAGCTAAGATAAGCTGCAGCAGTTTGTTTTTGTCTGAGCCTACTGGGAAGAGTAGGATTCTGCCTCTCCTCTCCTTTCTCCTGTGCTAGTTTAGTTATTTTTGCATGTTGAACTCAGTTTGCAGTAAGTGAAATAATCTGAGGACAATACATACCATGGAAGAGCAGCTGGTCTCTGCTTGGTCAGGGGGATGAAATCAGGGTGTGATCTCAAATGCAGTGCATCTGCCTTTTCTTTCCCTCAGGAGCCCAGAGCAGCCAGATCTACAATGTCTGAATTGCCTACCACATCTATCCCCTTCCCTTTGGTGAGAAGGCACAGGACCAGCAGCCCATCTCAGTGCTTATTTATTTATTTATTTATTTTACGATATTTATACCCTGCTCTTCAGCCCTAAAGGCTCTCAGACCGGCTTACAGTTATTATTATTTTTAATTAGATGGTTCCTTGCCCTATTGGTTGTGTGGGAGGTTTTTACCTTTGCAAGGTCTGCACTCTAGCCAAAATAAAATCTAGCGACATGCAATCTGCACTTACATGAGCATAAATCACCAATAGGATAACAACCTAAGGACATCTTTCATCTTGACTAAAGACCCTATTGCATGGTGTTAAAAGAGTGGTTTACCTTTCCCAAATTCAGTACAGTTGGTTCTTCTTATACATGGATTTTTTTATACACGGATTCAAGCATACATGATTTGAAAATGATCAAAAAAAGTATAAATTCAAATATCAAACCTTGATTTTCCATTTTTTTACGGGACACCATTTTGCTATGTCATTATATTTAATGGGACTTGAGTATACACAGATTTTGTTATATGTGGGGGATCTTGGAACCAAACCCCAGCATATAACAAGGGTCCACTGTACTAATTCAGGAGGCAACCAGTGCCTATCACACATAAATTGCTGCCGAATCACTGCCTGGGTCCGTCACGGATGCAGCCCAGGTTGTCTAAGTCACTTTGGTGGCCATTTTTAAAGTCAGAAGTGTTCGTTTTCATAAAAAGGCCACAGAAGTGGCTTAGACGACCTGGGCTGCATCCAGGAAGGACCCGGGTAGTGATTCGGTGGTGGTTTAGGTGTGATAGGTACTGGTTGCCTCCTGAATTAGCACTGAATTTGGGAAAGGTAAGCTGCTCCTTTAATCCCAGGCGATAGGGTCCTAATTATTTTCTTTGTTCTCCCATTTCAGTGAGATCTTTCAATTTGTTTGGGGTGATGCAAATTTGGGTAATTGTAGACCTTTATATTTTCCAAGAGAGAACAGTCTCTAGCCCTTCTCTGCTAATACACAGTCTGTTTGATCTACATGCATGGCACAACTCTTAAAAGTAATTATTCTACAAAGGGGAGCTTTGTCCATTACCTTCTTATGATTTCAGGAAATTTCTAGCTGGTAGCGGTTGCTACTCTATGCCCTCTAAAACATCATTGCCACTGCCTTCTAACTTGCTATCTTAAAAAGAGTCTCATGAAATGTTTTTAAAACACATTAGGGATCTCTTTTCATCCTTACTAGAGATTTGGTTGTTTTGTTCCTCCTTGCACCCCATACCTATGGATAGACACTACTTCCTGTTTGTTGCTGTTTCCTACAGTGGCTAGGACAACCATCCCTAAAACCAGACTCTCCTGGAAGTATTTGACCAGTGCCACTCATATTGGTGGTCCCTGCACTGCTGCCAGCCACAGCAATGGGCACAAATATGGCACTGGTCCCTGGCACACTGGTGGTGACGGAGAATGTCTCTCACATCACCCACAGCAATCTTACCTTCAGATATGTTGGACCATGGCATCCACCATCTTGTTCAGTTTCATCACACTGGGTGGGGATGATGAAAGTTGCTGTTCAGCACATCTGAAAGGCACTGGGCTACAATGCAAACTAACATGAGCAATGTCAAAACCACTACCTCAGCTTCATTCCCCAATCTGCAACACAGGTGGGAATCATGCAGCTTTCCAGACATTGGACTGCAACTCCCAGCATCCCTTACAACTAGCTATGCTGGCTGTAGCTGTTGGAACGACATCCAGAGGGTATCTACAATAAAGAGACAATTTTACTTTACAGGTAGTTTTAACGATAAGTGAAGTAACAAACGCAAAGTGGTTGGATCTTTAATGTTTACAAGCCCACTTTTAACAGATACACAGTTCTGATTTTAAACCCAGTTAAAAAGGTTTGCTTTAATTTTTTTTTAAAAGAAATAGTTCAATTAATTTCCTGATTAATTCGTTCATGAGTTTTGCTAGGAGGCGCTTTCAAGTTTCAATGAACTGGCTCCCTTCTTCCACCACCTTCAGCCAACATCACCTGGAGCTTTGGATGAACATGGAAGCAGCACCACCTGCTGGCTAGTTCATGCACACTCAAGTTTAAGTTCCTGTTGAAATGTTTCAAATCCCTTGAGTAATCACAGGCTGCGTCCACACTGGAGAAATAACCCAGTTTTCAGTCTTATTAGAGCACAATGGCAAACCAGCTTTGCATGAATCTTGCTAAGGAAACCTTATGATAGGACTGCCAATAATAACTGTATAAATAGACCTTGATTATTCTTTGACAGGAAATTATCACATGTGCCTTATCTTGTCTTTTTCCTGTTGGGATACACGTACATTTAACTTCAAAAATGTTCTTATTGCATTCTTCCATATGCAGCCGGTAGGCAACCCAGGCTTCTCCCACGGCTAATATCCTTGGAGCTGACTTGAACAAACATAGGAGTTTATCACACGAAGGAGACTGGGAGTTTATTCTGTGAATATCCTGGAAAAAATCACCTAATTACACAAAATGTTTTCACACGAAGTTGCACAAAACCCACCATTAAAGTGGTCACAAAGAAGCATTAATACACAACTTTTTACTTTCCAGATTTCAGAGACAATCCATTTCCGATATCACTTTATTTGCGCAATTGCATGTGATAATCATTCACATAACTACTTGCCATTTTTGCTTTATTTGCGGGATGCTTTAAATGCGCTTTAATCTCTCTTTAATGCCAAAATTAGCCCCAGTGTGATAAACTCCATAGCAACAATACCTGTAAATAAGGCCTTACAAAGGGTTCAGGTGAAACAGGATCTTCAGAGCCAAATTATACAGAGAGAATATGCAGCAATTATTATTATTAGAGAATATTCCAGTCACCACTGTCCTTACCTCAGTCTTTAATAATCTAGTGTCCTCCAGATGTTTTGGACTACAATCCCCATTAAATGCAATCGGAAGATGAAGGCTTCCATACTGTATTGCAAATGTAGGAGATGTGTTGCTTTCCAGATGTTGTTGGGTTTCAATTCTTATCAGAATGCCAAATGATGATGGATGCTTGGAATTGTAGTCCAGCAACATCTGAAAGGCTGTAGGCTCCTTATTCCTTGTCTAGTATGTTCAGCAGAATGTGAGAGAGATGAGGCGTTCAATCTGTAATTTGCAAACATGGAAAAAGGAATTTATTTTTTTTAAGCATAATCTTTATTTTCATTCACTTGATTCATTACATAATATTTACATATAAATTATTCTCTTATTTATTATCTTCATGTCTTCATCTCTTCTTATCTTCATTCTTCATTCTTATCTTCTTGGCTTCCGAATTACTCATTTTTCCATATAAAGTTTATCCTTCTCAAATAAAGATACATAAATAATACAATATAAAAGGCAACTTTACATACATATCTTTCTTAGTTCAGAATTGTTTTCTTACTTTTGCCTTATTCTTCTTTTCCTTCCTCTTCTTTTCCTTATATCTGCTCCCTTTATAGCACTTATTTTCACATATATATTGTTAATCCCCAAACATCTTTCAAATATTTTAACACAGGCTCCCATTCTTTCTCCCAATTATCTAAGGTTTTTTTTCCAAATTGTTATTTTGTCCATTTCTTTTAATTCTAATATTTTTCCAATCCATTCCTCTATTTTAGGTATCTTTTCTAATTTCCAATATTTTGCTAAGGTGATTTGTGCTGCTGTTGTTAGATACAGCACCATTCTCCAATGGCTCTTTTCTAGATCTGCTTGCAAATCATGCATCATATTAAGGAGGTAGAATTCAGGGGTATTTGGGAATTTTATATTCAGGATCCGTTCCATTGCTTTGTGTATTTCTACCCAATATCTTTTTATTTCTGGGCATGACCACCAAACATGGTGATATGATCCCATTTTTATATGGCATTTCCAGCAATTTTTGTCTTGTAAATTATAATTTTTTGCAAACCTAAAGGGTGTACAATACCATCAGTTAATGGTTTTAAGATAGTTTTCTTTTAGATCTTGTGACATTGTGAATCTGCTGGATTGTTCCCAAGCCCTTTCCCAGTTCTCAAACAAAATAACATGGCCTAATTCCTGTGCCCATTTTACCTTGGCGTCAGTTACTGTCTCTGTTTCTAATTGTCTTTGTATCAATATTTTATATATTTTTGATACTTTCCCTGTGTCTTTACCCCAGATAATTTTATCTGTGGGATTTTGTTGTGTTTCAATTTTCCCTTTTCTCATGTCTTCCTTACACTTGGATTTGATCTGATGATATTCCCACCAAGGTATTTTTCTTCCTAATTCTTCTATTTCTTCTCCAGATCTTATTCTATTCTCGCCTTGTGGTTCTAATATCAATAATTCTTTATACCTTATCCAGTTTTCTGTATTATATCCTCATCTGAAAAAAGCCTCCTCTGTTGAGATCCATTGTGGTATACCATTGTACATTTT
Source organism: Sceloporus undulatus (assembly GCF_019175285.1). NCBI lineage: Eukaryota > Metazoa > Chordata > Lepidosauria > Squamata > Phrynosomatidae > Sceloporus > Sceloporus undulatus. The sequence continues at coordinate 235,303,944 of NC_056525.1, forward strand.
TTCCTTAATTACATTCCCTGTTGTTATCAGTGGCTGCCTTATCACATGTTTTTTAAATTCTTTATCATCTCTATCTTTACCATATCCTATATATGCATGCCAACAGGGATGGAGCCAGGATTTTAGGAAGGGGGGGGGGGGGTCCCGACTAAGCGCCCCCATTATTATGGGGCGGGGGCACAGGGGCGCAGCAGCACATGCCATTCATTTTTCTAATGGAAGGGGGGGTCCGGACCCCACAGACCCCCCCCCGGCTACGTCCCTGATGCCAACCATATTTTAGCTTTACTGCTTCTAGTTCTAATACCTCTTTTTCATCCAGTTTTATCCAATTTTGGATCCACAGCATCGCACATGCTTGAGAATACAGTCTTATATCTGGTAAGGCACCACCACCCTTATTGACATCTTTTAAAAAATATATTCCATTTAAATCTGGCTTTTTTCCCTCTCCAAACAAATCTTCCTAATTCTTTGTTCCATTCGTCACTATAGGCAAGTTCATAAACAAAAAAATCAACCTTGGCAGAATACTCATTTTTATAACCGAAATCCTGCCTAATAGGAAAAAGGATTTTGACTAATGGTGCTAAGTAATCCCTTTTCTTAGTATAGCAGTACTATTTGTACTCTACCAATAGGAGATAAGATGTTTGAAAATAGGCCATTCCAATGAAGTTTATATTGTAAGCTGCCTAGAGAACCTTTGCAATTAGGTGATCCAAAAATAGCCAAAGTAAATATATTTTATTAGATCTTTAGAGACAGAAGTTCAAGTGAACAGACAGCTGAATAATGAAGGCCTATTTATGCAGTTATTATAAAATGTATGTCTTGCTCTTCAGCTAAGAGATCATGGAGCAGCAAAGTGATAGAATGAAACTGAGAACAACAAATTGAAATTCAGCCATGTACAAAGTGTAGCGGAATGCAGCTGTAATACAATGCAATGGGAAAAACAGAACGTAGACAAATTACCAGATTAAAATCAGCAAAGTAACATTTCAGAAAGTCTGAACAAAGCATGGTTTATTGTAGTTTGGTGAGATACTTATAATTCTTTGGAGGGAATTCTAATGTGTTTGTAGTTTGAGAGAGCAGACAAGAGCCCTCCAACAGAGAATTCTAAGTACCTCAGTGAGCTGCAAATCCCAGGATGGAGCCATAACAGTTAAAGCGGCATCAAATGTCTGTAGCTGTGTTCCAAGCACCTTGTCCATATGCATACATTGAACAAGTTGAAAAGTATTACAACATGACAAGATGGTGCACACACTTGCATTTTGTGGTCCTGCAGAAACCATGGCAACTATCTTTTCTCTCATATTTTTACTGTTCTTTATCTTGTGCTTTTGAATAATGTTCTAAATGACTGTTTAATTATTTAAGTTCCATTATTATCAGTTCTATCCTGCTCTTTCATGATGTATGTCACCCTTGACCACAGGGCAACTCACAAACGGAATAAATAAGATGGCACATTCAGTTGCTCAGTCCTAGGAAAAAGGCATACCTCTCCTGCTTTTTATTTAATTAACCTTTTTGGCTAAAAATAGGAAGGGGCTTTAGTTCTGTTTCGATTATACAAGTCATCTTGCAAGGCCTCTGCAAGCAGAAAAGGATCCAGTCCATTGCACTACTCCCTACACCAAAATACACTTTATAGAGATTCAGCATCACCCAGGGAGGGCACTCATTCCCCCCCCCCCCCACCCCCACATTTTCTTTAGATCTAAGAGGCGAAAAGCGTGTGTGTGTGTAGAGCTGTCATTTTCCTTAGAAGATGAAGTGCCTGCGTTATACTGTGTTAGCTTTCTTTCTTCAGAGGTCCTTAATTTGATTCAGTTCTTATATAATACCCATTAATTATTCTTCTGATGATAACTTCAAAAGCACTTCATAAGCATGGCATAATCTGGCAAAGCCCTGATTTCTTAAAGAGATATTATTCCTGAAACAAATGTTTGCCAGAATCCTCTATCACAGTCTACCTTAGCTAAGGTTACATAAGACTCTCTTATCCATGCGAGATGATGATGATGATGATGACGACGACGACTACTACTACTACTATTACTATATCCCACCCTTCTCCCAACATAGGGACTCAAAATGGCTAACAGCAAATATTTTTAAAATACAATTTAAAAACAATACAAAATAGTATTAATAATACTATTATTAATAGTATTAATAATACTGTTAATACAATAAAAATCAATAGTATTAAATAGTAAAGTAACAATTTAAAAACAATTAAACAGTTTCAAAAGTTAAAAGTTATGAATTAAAATATAACAGGTTAAAAACAGAAACCTTAAAATTTAAAACGCACAATATTTAAATGCCAGCCCTTACCAGCTTGAAAAGAACTGACAGCATAAGAATGTCTTTACCTGCTGCTGAAAGGGTAGCAAGGATGGAGCCATCCTGGCCTCTCTAGGGAGGGGCTTCCAAAGCTTGGGAGCAGCGACTGAGCCTGAAAGGCTGGTGGGATAGAGAGAAGGCCCTCTCTGGATGATCATAGGAGTTTATCAGACAAGGGGAATTGGAAGTATAATCCAATGGCAGTCTGAATGCAATCATGGGGTTTAACGTTATTGTGTGATAACCCACTACACACAAATTCGGGTAATGGGAAGTCAGTCCGAATGCAATCATGTGGTTTCACGTTATTGCGTGATAGACTGCCACACACAAATTCGGGCAATGGCATGCTATTTTCGGGCAATGGGGAGCCAGTTCAAATGCAATGCGTATCATTTTGCTATTTTATATAAGAGACACTATTTTACTATGCCACTGTACTGAGTGGGACTTCAGCAGCCATGGATTTTGGTATCCACTGGGGTACTGGAACCAAACCCCGGTGGATACCAAGGGCCCACTATATATAATTCCTGTAAATGCTACTTCATTCACTAGCACTTATTACCAAATATACAGTACATGGATAGGTTGAAAGTTGTATTTCAAGCTATGATTAAAACAAAACTACAAAGTTAAGGGGTCTTGTAAAGCTGTAAATAAAACATGTTTTCCTCTTTCTTTTTTTAAAAATTCAAATTATTTATTACACTGTACATATTACAAATTATACAATCCACATTTCATAATATGCTTTTCTCCCCTCTCCCCATCCCAAAAACAGCATTGAGGGAAATACATTCCAATCAAGTCAACAATCATTATTGGAGATGTGGAAAATATCATTAATTATATTTTTTACTTCTTCATACCCCATTTTATCGTCCACTTTCTTAATCACAGTTTCCCATTTATCTTTCCATGATTCTTTATTACTTTCCCCAATATATTTAAGTCTTCTTTCCCTAAGGAAATCAAATAATATGTATTCTTTTATATATTTAAACAAATAAGACTTATTCCAATTTGATTTGTTTTTCCATCCATAAGCAATCACTGCATGAGCAGCTTTTAGAAATTGTTTTATTACATATCTTTGATTACTATTTAATTTTAATTCCCCTAAATTGAGAGCTAGACAATTTTCTTTGCTTAATTGTATCTCTATCCCTATTATTATATTCATCTGTTTCTTAACCTCTGTCCAAAATTATTGAACAAATGGGCATTCCCACCACATATGTATGTAAATTCCCTTAGCTCCACATCTATGCCAGCATTTTGATTGAAATATATCATTTATGAATGCTAATTGATGTGGCGTTCTCTTTCTATTGATTAAAAACCTCATAAACGTCTCTGATGTTGTGCCTTATCTGTAGCCTGAAATTAAGAATCCAAGTAGTCAGTTTTTCCTCCCCTAGGTCTGTAGAAATTTATCCATATTCATTTAATAATAATAATAATAATAATAATAATAATAATAATAATAATAATACGTTTTATTTATATTTTCCCGCTTCTCCCAGTGGATCAAAGCGGGATTACAGTCAAAATATAGAGAGCAGTGATACACTACAATGCAAATACAATTACAAATAATTCTAACAACAGTTCTTAAAAACAGAATATAAAAACAATCTTCTATCTAAAAACATGCAATATGCTGATCCTAATTAACATCTTGAGGTAAACTTCTGTTAGGGAAGTATATGGCTGAACAGCAAAGTTAACAGGCTGAACAGCAAAGTTAAAGGAAGACGAGAAAGATGCTTAATATCTATCTCGTCTTCCAGTCACCCTGTTAACCTGAAAGAACCGAGGATTGCCCCAAACATACCACTGACCCTTACTTTGCTCCTATACAATGCCAGATCAGTGAAAAATTAATCCCATATTATATACAATCTACTGGAAGAACAGGATGCCTACCTGGCTTGCATCACAGAAACCTGGCTGGGGGAGGATAGCTGTGTAACCTGGGCAAAAGCCCTCCCAGCTGGGTATACGGTGAAGGAGCAGTTAGGGAAAGTGGGCAAGGGGGAGGCGTGGCCAGTGGTCCATAAAAGCCACATCACCTTGACCATGAATCCGGTTCCAAAACTGAGACACATCGAGTGCATTTACCTGACTCTGAAGGCCAAGGACAGTCTGGGGATTCTGTTGGTCTACCGTCCACCCCGTAGCCTAACAGACTCCCTGGCCGAGCTGACACAGCTGGTCTCGGAGCTGGTGTTGGAGTCCCCTAGGCCCCTTGTTCTGTGGGACCTCAACATTCCCTCCGAGGCCGGTTCATCACATCTAACAGGTGTGGCTCGGCTGTTCATGGACTCCATGACAGCCATGGGCCTGTCCCAATTGGTCTCGGGTCCTACATATTGTGCTGGTAATACACTCGATGTGGTCTTCAGCACGGACCGTGAACATCCGTGGGTGGAAATAAATGATATTTCCCCCCTGTCATGGACGGATCATTCTCTGGTCAAGGTAGGACTGAAAGCCACAACCCAAAAACCCCTCGGGGGTGGAGGACCCATTAAAATGGTCCGCCCTCAAAAGCTGATGGAACCCAAAAGGTTCCAAGAAGCCCTAGAGGGTGCTATGTTTGGGAACAATGGCGATTCTGCCAAAACCCTGGTTGAGAATTGGAATACGAACCTCACCAGGGCAATAGACAGTATTGCTCCTAAGCGTCCTTACCTGCCCACTCCAAATAAATGATCCTGGTATACTAAAGATCTTCGCCAGATGAAGCGGGCTGCGCAACGACTAGAGCGCCACTGGCGGAAACATCAGAACTTATCTGACAAGACACTCCATGAGAAGATGTTACGCTCCTACGGAGTGGCAATCGATGCAGCAAAGAACTCGTTCTGTGCTGCACGGATTGCATCGGCAGAGTCTCGTCCAGCAGAGCTGTTCAGGGTGGTTAGGGAATTAACTCAACCCCCGGCCACCCTGAACCCTTTATTAGAGCCAACTACAGCCTGTTGTGACGCTTTTAATGACTTTTTTGCTGATAAAATCTCTCAGATAAGGGCTGATCTTGACGCCGGTTTTTCGACAGAACCTATAGCAGAGGCATCTAGTGACTCTGGAAACAAGGTTATTCTGGATCGTTTTGAGTTTGTCAATACTGAGGACATGGACAAGCTCCTTGTTCGGGTGAAAAGGACGACTTGTCCTCTCGACCCTTGCCCTTCTTGGCTGACCGTTCAGGGAGGAGATGTTATAAAAATAGCATTACATCTTATAGTAAACACATCTCTTCGGGAGGGTAAATTTCCATCAGCCTTAAAACAGGCAATAGTCAAACCACTTTTAAAGAAACCCTCCCTTGATTCCCTGTTGATGTGTAACTATAGACCGGTCTCTTTATTACCATACTTGAGCAAGGTGATTGAGAGGGCAGTCGCCTTTCAACTCCAAGCAGTTTTGGATGAAACTGATTATCTGGACCCATTTCAAACTGGCTTCAGAGCGGGACATGGAGTCGAGACTGCCATGGTCACCTTAGTCGATGATCTCCGTCTGGGCATCGACAGGGGAAATGCAACCCTGTTGGTGCTCTTAGACATCTCTGTGGCCTTCGATACCATCGACCATGGTATCCTTCTGGAACGCCTGAGAGAGTTAGGTATTGGGGGCACTGCGCTCCAGTGGTTCCGATCCTACCTCTCGGGAAGGTTCCAGATGGTGAGGCTGGGGGACAGCTGCTCTCAAAAAAGAGAGCTTACATCTGGCGTCCCTCAAGGTGCCATTCTACCCCCCATGCTGTTTAACATTTACATGAAGCCGCTGGGAGAGATCATCTGGAACCATGGAGCACCGTGTTATCAGTACGCTGATGACACCCAGATCTATCTCTCCATGGCTCCGACTGATACAGTGACTAAGGATGGCCTGCCTGAGGTCAGTAATGGGCTGGATGAGGGAAAACAAACTCAAGCTGAATCCAGAGAAAACAGAGGTACTCGTGATAGGTACCCCAAGTCCAGACAGGGAAATTTGTCATCCTATCCTTGACGGGGTCACACTCCCCCTAAAGGATAAAGTTTGCAGTTTGGGAGTACTCCTGGACTCATCCCTGCAGTTATCATCTCAAGTAGATGCGATGGCCAGGAGTGCTTGGTACCAGCTTTGGCTGATACGCCAACTGCATCCCTGTCTGGACCAAAAAGACCTTGAAACAGTAGTACACGCACTGGTAACCTCTTGCTTGGATTTCTGTATCGCGCTCTACATGGGGCTACCTTTGTACCAGGTTCGGAAGCTTCAATTGGTTCAAAATGCTGCAGCCAGATTGGTCGCGGGAACTTCAAGATCTGACCATATAACACCTGTACTAAGATCTCTCCACTGGCTGCCAATTAACTTCCGGGCGCAATACAAAGTGTTGGTCATTACCTATAAAGCCCTATATGGCTTGGGCCCGAGTTACTTGAAGGAACGCCTCTCCCTACATAATCCGCCCCGAACTCTCAGAACAACGGGGAAATATTTACTAGAACATCCCAGAGTGAGATTGACATCAACTCACCAGAGAGCCTACATGGCAATAGCTCAATCCTATTGGAATGCACTCCCAGAAGAGATCAGACTCAGTCCCACATCGGAAGCCTTTAAAAAGGCACTGAAAACCCATCTTTTTCAGTTAGCATATCCTTCCAACTCTATCTAGAGATATAACACCTCAATAAGACCAGGATGCCTAGCCAAAACTGATAGCGTGACTGTTTGATATATTGTTTTTAAGGTTTTTAATCTGTATGAAATTTTTGATGTATTCCATTGTATTGTAATATAATAATAATAATAAAAATTTTATTTATATACCGCCCTTACTATGATCAGGGCGGTGTACAACAAATCCAAACAAATCCAATACATCAACAATACAAATACAACAAGACCATTAAAATCAATATTAAAACCCCTTCAACCAGCTACCACTGCTGTCAGAGGGTGGGGGGGAAGACTAGCTGGAGCTTGTGTCAGGGAATGCTAGTCGGAACAGGAAGGTTTTTAATTCCTTCCTGAACTGGGCCAGGGAGGTGGCTGAGCGGAGCTCTATGGGCAGCGTATTCCAGAGGGTTGGGGCGATGATGGTATATGACCTCCTTGTTGTGGAGGCTAGTCTAGCCCCTGGGACCCTCAGTAGTTGCTGCCCAGATGTTCTGCGGGTGCGAGGCGGAATGTTATAGCTATGATATATGAACTGCTTTGATCTGGAGGAAAGGTGGTATACAAATAAAAGTTTTATTTATTTATTTATTATTCTTTATAAGGAGTCAGGAGGGTATGCTAATTGAAAGAGGTAAGTTTTCAACGCCTTCTTAAAGGCATCCAGAGTAGAAATAAGTCGGATATCTTCCGGAAGATTGTTCCAGTGCGTGGGGCCCATAGCTATAAATGCTCTTTGGTGAGTAGTTGTTAGCCTCACTTTGGGATGTTCAAGTAAATACTTTGCTGTTGTTCTGAGAGTGCGGGGCGGATTGTGTAGGGAGAGGCGTTCTCTTCAAGTAACTCGGGCCCAAGCCATGTAGCCATGTTGAAACTTTATCTCCAAGTCATTAAAATCTTTGCCTGCTAAATTTGTGTGCATCAGGCAAAGAAGTGGAAGTGGGAACCCTAAATAATATCCACTAATAAAACCACAAATAAAACAGAGTTTAAATTATCCACACACACACTTTCATTTCATTACTGGCATGAACATGGACATGTTCTTATCTCAACAAATGTGTATTTTGTATTTCTGTGGCCAGCTTGTAACCATTGCTTCTCTGCACTTAGCAGCCCACTCTGCAGATCCTAGCAGGTAAAACTACATCACGTTATCTGTACCTCAGTGTATACACGCTAGAGGGCACCATTATCCAGAAGGAGAAATGAAAAAATTTGCAAAGGTAATGGAAACTGGCACAAACCCTGTGAATTAAAATGTTCAGTGTATTTGAAAAATGAAATTGACTGGCTATTTCAATAATGTATGACATCAGGGTAGTTGTGTCTATGTCTGTTGGCCTTTGCCTGTTAGCTGAGATCCTGTTTGCTGAGTTCTAGGGACTGGGGCTGCAGCTATATAGAGAAGTAATGGGTGCTAGCTTCTCCCCCAAATAAGTCTCTGACTCACTTTCTCTCATTACATTACATTGCAGGCAAGGTATCTTACACAATATTGGGATAACTCATATACCATGTGTGAAGGATAGACACAGGTTCATTGATAGTTGAGCCAATGCCCTGAGCATTGTTATTATCTAGCAACATCCATAAGAGGTGTTATAATGGGCACACATATGATTAGGGAACAACTACATCTAGCCTATTTGAGAGATGAGGTTTTCTCTTACTGGCATGGTGTGGGTCTTACCAGCTAGAAACAGCAGTACTGGCATCTGAGTTGTTATGAACATAGTTGTTATGTCTGAGTTGTCTTTGCACATAGTAGACTGATGCTGGAGTCAGTCTGGCTTCTGGCTCTCTGGAGCCAGCCATTGTATATAATGAGATTTCAGCATCCATGGATTTTGGTATCCACAGGGGTTTCTGGAACCAAACCCCAGCATATACAAAGGGCCCACTATGTAAACATTTTCTTTATCCAGAGACTGTGCTATAACACTTGGAGGCCTGTGGTTCTTGGCTGCTTTCAGTCAGATTGCATCAGCCAACAACATTTTAATGCAGCACAATAACCCTTCACAGTTGGGTTTTTTAAATAAGCTGATCACTTGTTTATATTATCTTTCAGGCTTATCATTTTATTTACAGCAAGGTTGGCTTCTCACCTGGAATCTGCCAGTGCCAAAGCTCTTGGTATTACACATAAAGATTTTTGCTTTATACTTTTAATATTACTTTTAAATTTTACAGCACACTATTCAAGCTTTAGTGACTTAAATTTTGCAAAATATTAATCCCAAATCAGCAACTAGCCTGTAACATCACGTCTATATTTATAGGTACAAATATAATACTTGAAGATGCTATTCAAGCATATTCATTGTCCATCAGGCCCACAGTCACAATCTTGGGGTGGGTGGGGAAGATTCACATCTCAGAAATAGCTGTTGCCCAATATCCGCTGTTATGCTGCTGGCATATTACTTGTGCAGACAAGTATGTTTCTATATTACCTGTGCCAGCACACATTTCATGACAGTCAAGTGAACATCACATGCAGGCTGCCTTACATTCTTACAGTAAGAGGAAGTACAACAAAAAATGCAGGAGGGGGAACACTGTTATTTTGCAGAATGGTAAATGTGAATCTATTACCCAAAGTGGGATTTTATGAGGAAATCATATTTCACAACATTTCTCTGAAAGTTTTTTCTTCTTCCAGAAATTATGAAAAAAGAAAATCATGTTTTTCTTGTTTGACTGCCATTTTCTTCAAGGCACTTGGGTTACGGAAATCAGAAAAATCTCATTTACGATTATATGTGTGTTCATTTTGGAGCCAAGAACATGGGCAATTTCTCTTTCTTTTTTCCTGAGGTGAATAAACACTGTTCTGAATGACAGTGTATTTAGACTGCACTCCTATACACATTTACTTAAGAGCAAGTCTCACTGCTCTCCATGGAACATAGTTCTGCATAGTCAAGCATATGATTCCACTTTTGAAAGCGTCAAGTACAAATATACGACCTTACAGCTGAGGAAAGAAATGACCATAATGTTACAAGTAAAAAGAGAAAACAGAGGCAAACAAAGTCAATAACAACATCCCTTGATTACTGCTATTAAATAAGGAATAGGTATTTTCATGACCTTATTAAAAAATAAACAAAACACAAACTTAATCTATGATAGACTGATGAACTGAATCAATTTTTTTTATCAAAGTGGCAAGACATTTTTCTTTAATAGTGTGTCTACTATAACTTTACATAATTTATAAAGATGTAGATGCTAGGGCACACAATAATGTAAGGTAGATGTTTGCTGCTTGGTCCCTTTAAGATGTACTCCTCTCCTGATTATTTTAGAGCCCAAGGGTTTGCTTGAAGCACTGGAAAACCTGAGAACACAAGACTGTTAAATAAGGAACAAAACCTATCTCTAGACCCTTAACATCTTTCTTTGTTCGTATCACCTATTAAGAAATGCAATGCATTTCAGACTCAAGCCTATGAAGTATCTGACCAAGAATGTATTCAACCAAGTGTTAATCAGGACAGTCTTTCCTCCTTCCATTAAAACTTGTCACAGGACAAAGTCAGTGCTATTCCTGACTGGCATATTTTTTAAAAAATGATAAGCATTCAAAACATAGAACTTCAAATGAACTTTTTCTCATTCATAAACAGCCTGTTGGCTCCCATGCATTATATTCTTGGTCTGCAGTAGACTAAAAATGAATTTATCTCCTCTACTCACTTGTTCTTTCTGGACAGCTAAGTTGGAACTTTTCTGTTTTGTTTGTTATCAAGTTTTTGTGTCTACTACTAAGGTTTGGACATTTCAGGGGTATTTGAGCCTACTATGCTCACCTTTTACAAACAAGTGCCTGAATTTTCAGTGATAAAGACAGAAGGTCTTTCCAGACATACTTTGTTCTGGCTCTATTAGAACATGGTGGTAAAGGGGAGCAACTATGCTTTTTGGCATTCAAAACAGCCTGTGAGATAGCATCCCTCTTCTATATTCTTCCTTCAAAATATAAGCACATGAATTTGGATTCTGTATAAAACCTGCTATCAGATCACTTAACTTTGCATTTCTCTTTTGAATAGGATTTATCTCTGCCTCCTGAAACCTTTCTTTTCCTTATTTCAATCTGTGACCTTCCAGAAGCTTAAAACTAACTTTTCACTTCATCACCTACATTACCCTTGGAATTCACTCACCAAGAATATCCCTGTCTTGGATCAAAATCTGGTTTATCTTTCTCCTTCCTATACTTAGGCATACAAAGACACTTTAACTAGATAAATAGAGGTTTCATGTATTCCCACTTTGCTTGGCTAGATGTCTCATCCATAGGGTCGCCACGGGTCAAGATCGACATGAAGGTAGTTAACAACAACAACAACATTCCCAGTTAGTTTAGTCTCTGAGTTTTAGGACCATTACGTTACAAGATAGACTCGAACTACTGATAACCAACTAAGCACATTGTTTATTTTAATCCCTTCAAAATCAGATGTTCCCTTTTTCTCAGATTCATAATTCTTAATAAACTTCATATTTTGAAATTATTTTCATTTTCTTAGGTACTCTAACACTATCAAGATGCACAATGCACTTTAAAAAAGTAATTAATCCATTAAAGATTGCTTCCCCCATTTCACTGATTAGTTCAGAGTTTGCCTGATGTACTGGAAAACTTCAGAGAACATAGTTATTGAAAAATGAGGAAAATAATATGCCAAATTAGGCTGTTTATATGGCATAGTAAAGGTGGGAGAAGAAAGTTTTAAATGTAGTTTTGCATTTAAACACAAACGGATATTGTAGTAACTCTGAGTCTATGGTCCAAAAAACACGGGCCAAATAAGGCAGCTTCCAGCTGCTTTGGGGGTGTGGTGTTTACATGATGCATGCCCCCGAAGAGGCCAGAAGCCACTCTGTGCTAATGGGGAAAAACCCGGCCCAAATAAAAGTGGCCCACTTTGGGAGCAGGCCGTGCGGTCACTCTGGCTGCTCCTTCCAGGCCATCTGCTTCAGCCCTAAGTCTCAAAGGCGGCTATGTCTTTGAAATGTTTCAAAAAGTTAATCAGCAATGTTATGCATAAAGACAAGACAAATTAGGCAGCTGCAACTGAGATACCAGTGAACTCTTAATAAAAAAATATAATTGAAAATTTCCCAGAATAGTTCTAGAAATCATATAAACTTACAGGCAAAAAGTTCAGGTGTACTAATAAATTACAGGAACAATTCACTAACAATTTTCATAGGCTCATTCTCTCTCTCACCTGTTGTCTCATGGTGCAATGTAATGTAACCTTATATTCACACGAGGGCTGTTTAAAAAATCTAACAGAGTTTTCTATAAGAATTTATTTAGAGAACAAATTCATCATAATCTTCTGTCAAGCAGCTTTTCTAAAGAATAAATTAGTAATTATTAACACTACTTTTCAAAATACAAGTAAAAATACTGACATTGACGATTTCATCCAAATATAATAGACAAAAAAATATGAAAAAATTAACATTCAGCGCTTCAAGCAGGATTTTATTTATGAACAATAAATAAACAAATAAAAACAGTTATTTACCAGTGAGCAAAGTTATATTTTGTAGATTAAACTTTGCAGCATGGAAAAGCCAAAAGCACACATGGGTTCCTCAGAGAAATGAGTCCTGAGCCTGTGGCCTGAAACAGATGGGCCAAATAAAGTGGCTTCCGGCCGCTTTGGGAGTGTGGTGTTTAGATGATTTACGCCCCAAAGCGGCTGGAAGCTGAACTGGTGCCGCACCAAGCTGGCAAGAGCTGGCTGCCGGTTTGAGACCATGCAGGCCGCCCGCTACAGGAACAGGCCATGCGGTTGCTGTGGAATTGGTCCGGCTGGAGCAGCCAGAGGCCACTTCTTCCAGGCCATCTGCTTTGGTCCTGAGAATTCCTGCCTCTGCTCTAGATGTAGCCCCTTCTCTTCCTAGTAACTACTTTTGCTAAGAGTTGAAAGCCACTGAGAAGAAGGTACATATAGTCATATTTCTGTGATGTCTATCCCCTTCAGCCTTCCCCCCCTCTTCGTTGTGGAGCTTCTAGAAATCTCAAGAACTGAGCTCTCATGTGATGAGATTCTTCTTGTATGAAATGTGTCTTAACCAGGCAGACTCTGTGTAGTCCAGCTTTAGTATAAGAGGCTAATATGCAACACTTAAGAACTTTTTAAAAAAAAACAGCAAAAAGTCAAAGTACCTCTTACAGTTCAATCCTATACATTTATACTCAAGAATAAGTCTTGTTGAGCTCAAGGGCCTGGTAAGCAAAGAGTTGCAGTCTCAGTGCCTTACATTTTCTTATTTAAATTTACATCTAATTTTTAGTAAGAAATTTTGGGAAATCCAAGAAAACTCAAGAAATATACTGCAATAATTCAGGACCAAGAAAAATCTAGTTACAATGCCTAGCCCTAGCAATCATTAAGCATACATGGATGACTTGCCTATAAGAAGCCCACCTTTACGTGTCAGTGTCTGAGTTACTCTCTTCAGGCTTTTGAGGTAACCTTTTAATGCCAATAATCAGATCAATGCTAAGGAGTGCAGCTGCACAATGAAGAACAGAAACTATTAACTGATATTTACAGGAGACTGATTCTAAGTATTTTTGATTTGGCAGAAGCTGCTGGTTATTCCTGAGGGCAGTGGTGACTTCAAGACAGAGCTGAGGGAAAGCACTCCTCTTCTGTGTCCTACAGAGTGTTTTTGGAACAATGAGCAATACATCAGCAATCAGAGTACAAAGCTCAGCTATCATCTTTGGTGAATGGCAATCCTTTGCATAGCAAGACAAATAATAATGCAATAGGATTTCAAAGACTCCGCCTACTGGCACAATCGATCCCGTCTTTACATAAGAGTTACTCTGAATATAACTTTTATTATTCACTTCACATCTAAATGAAACATCATAACCTGGGCTGCTGGTACAACTTTCTTCAATGAACAGTTGCCCAGGTACATTACTCAAGTTGATCCTTTCCTTTACTTGGGTATAAATAAGCTGGTCATCTTCCAGAAATTCATTCTCAGCCACTCGCAACATTTCTTTTGGACATTTGCAGTTTTGGGACAATGTCAGTAAGCCATCTTCATTTTCAGAAAGCGTTTCCATTTTTAGCTCACAAGGCTCCAGTTCCTTGGTGATGGCTTTATCATTACCGCAATCACTGTGCATTTCCACAAAGTGCTGCTGCACAGCTGGGCTCTGCTGATGATTATCCACAGCGTTTGAAAGATTTTGATTGTGAGGTTTTGAATTACCATGCTCCGTCGGATGGATGGCTGTAAACATATGTTGTAGCATTTTGAATGCTCCGTGAAAAGCACAAGCATGCTGCTCAGTAAGCCCATGTACTGGTCCACAGAAAATCACACTACAGGGCCGAAGGGCACAAGTTCTTGCAAAGTTAATGTGAACAAATCTTTTGGTACCAATCTGTAATGGCTGGCAAAAGTTTGCTACTGCAGTTTCAGTGATTTCATTGCAAATATTGCCTAGAGATGGCCTAAACGGGGAAATGTTGGTGATTCTGCATATAAGGGAGATTTCCTCTGCTGACAGACATTCTACAATACACATGCCACTGTTTTTTGCACAGTAATGAACAGTCTCCTGTTGTTTTACACTTGACAATAGTATTCTGATGCTGTTGTCCTGCATGTGCTTCATTAGCGCTTCTGTCCTTTTCATAATCCAGAGTTCAGATACCTTGTATTGATTTTCACCGTTTATGGCAACTTCTACACCCAACTCAGAAAAAGTAGAGTGGATAGGCTCCGTTATTACGATAACCTTTCTGTCACCGTCTGCAGGACAGTATACAGCAAAGTCTCTAGGAAGAACAAGACCATCTAGGATCTGTGAACTTGAAACAGGCAGCCCTGCCACAGAAGTATGCAGCTCAGGAAAATATTCATCTATCAAAGGCAGTACTTCTTTCCTATCTTTATCAGCTGTAATTTTGAAGAAGAAGTCACAGGCCAACTGGCTAAGAAATTTCTGCCTATTATATCCTACTTTTCCACCGAAATAGGGTTCTAGTACCAACCCCAATGTCCTCCTATTTATTTCTGTATCAGAAACAGAAAAGACAGTTAGACAATGCTTTCCAAGTTCCTGAGTCACTATGTGGTCCAGGATGTCTGCTTGGATCACGGAAAGAGACCGAGAAATTTGCTTCATTCTGTAACATTTTTCCTTGTATTTATCTCTTCTTTGGATATTCTCACAAAAGGAGGCACTACTTTTTTCGCCAAGTTTTTCGAGCCCTTGGAGTAAAGCGGAGAGTAGGATAATAAACGTTTTAGCGCCATCTCCAATCAGATCGCAGTGCGTGGAAATGCAAGATATCATCATTCTGTGAAAAACAAAAACATTCAGTTACAAAATAGTTTATTTTAAATAAACTGTCCAGCAGAAAAGAACAGCAGCCAATCCCTAGATAACCTTCCTGTTTATACTAAGCTCAACGTTCTTGTCACATGTAATAATCAACTATTATTTGGAAGGAATGAGCCCATATCAGACACAACGGTCATTACTTCTCTCTTCTATCTGCAATGTTGAGGAGAAGGAATTATAAACTGACTGTCAATTTTGTTTAGCGGATTCTTGGTTTGTTGTTGTGTAAATAAGGAATTGTGGTTTAAAGTAAACTTCAGTCTAGTTCATTATGATAGTTGTCTAACAGTTGGTTAGAGACCATTTAAAACCATTTAGTTGCAGCTTTGCAACAGGCCAGAAATCGGCTGAAGTTAGTGAAATTTTGGGTGATTGCTCTTTCTGACCCAATTGGGGAGTGTATGCGAAGTGCTTAAGATCACCTTAGTTCTCCTTATCCAGGAGATTCAATTACTTTGATTGTAGAAGCTGAGTCTCCTTTAGCTGGACTTCTGAAATCTGGAATATTCCAAAACCCCAAACCTTTCTATTTCATGGGTGGCTGCGACAGAGACTCCTTCGCTTCCTGACGGTTCAGTGTACCTCCAGGCGTTGTGTAAAAGGCGTATGTGAACTGTCAATGAATCTTGTGCTCTGAGTTGGGTCCCATCTCCAAGAGGTTTCTGCAAATGCAGGTATTCCAAAACCCCAAAATAAAAACAGAACGAAATAAAATAAAACATCCCCCAAATCCCCAAACACCTCTGGTCCCAAGCATTTCTGGCAAGGGAGGCTCAAGCTGTATTTACACATCTCTTTTGTGGAAGAACACAAAAATGTTAGCGATGTAAACAAAACAGTACGATTCTTCTTCTTCATACAATTCGTGGCAAACGCTGTTGTACAATTCAGTGGCAGCTACTGACTTAGACGGCTTCGAAGTGGCTCTGGAGACATTAAGGAGCCGGGAAGGAGAGGCCCAAGAGAGGAAGGTACCATGGTTTGGATGCGACTGGATTTGCTCTATGGCCAACAGCTGGATGTTTTTGGACCTCCTTTACCTGGGATTTCTTTGGCCCCCCATTTTGTGCCCACAAGGCTCTGGCGATTGCAGTCCTATAAAGAGAATGAAAACGTTTCCCAAGTGTTCTTTCGATCTGGTCTCCAAACATCTCCAGTCAAGAAGTTCCTGGCTTCAATGCTCATCTGCTGCCAATCCTCTCCCTAACGAGGCCGTTAATCGTTCTCCAAGAGCCTGTCCCCTGACACTTCCAGCACCTGGGAACTGTAGTTTTGTGAGACACTTAGCCTTCTCTGGGGCCACAATGGACTACAATTCCCAGGATTCCTTAGCACTGAGCCAGGGCTGTGAAAGCCGCCTCAGACTGGGTCGTTATTTCCGCAGTGTGTTTTGGACCGTTATTACTACTATTACTGATAATCATGGCATTATTTGGCATTCTGCGTCCAAAAACGGCCTCAGATTTGCTCCATCGTCTCCCTTTTTTCCCTGCCACAGTTTGCTTCGACTTTTCTTACAGTACAGAAATAATGGCGTTTGAGACCCACTGCTGTGGCATTCTGGGAGGTGTAGTTTTAGGTGGCTTTACCTGGCCGTCGGGGACTCCAGGTTCAGGGCCTGAAGCACCCGCCGCCCGTCCCGCGACAGGAGCATCTCCCCCGTCGGGCGGCTCAGCAGCACTTGCCCCCCTTCGGGGCCCAGGGAGCCGCGGACGACGGCGGCGAGGGCCGAGGCCTCTTGGGCCACAAGGCCTAGCTCTACTCGCTTCGGGGTCGCCATGGCAACGGCGGCTGGTCCCCCGAGGCGGACGCAGTAGACGCCACGCCCCCTTCGCTCTTCTCAGCCCTGATTGGTTCGCGGAGATGCACGGACGGTGCTGATTGGCTAAGCCCCGCTCCCTTGAATTCTCCTCAGGTAATTCCCTCAGCCGTGAGGGGAAGGCGATGGCAAACCTTCGGCTGAGGGAATTACCTGAGGAGGGGATGTTTCAAAACGACAGTCCATGTCCACAAAGACAAAGCACTCTCGCCCCTACACGCGCCGTGGCTCTCAGCCTTTGGCCCTACACACGTTTTGGACTTCAGCTCCCATAATTCCCCAATGATGACCTATGGAGAAGCATTCCTCAATGTTTCCCTACATCCATAAATCGGATTATTGACTTGAAGGCACACAACGGCGACAACAACCAGGCTTTTCGGTTTCTTTTATTTCAGCATTTACGATTGAAAACCCATTTGTCTGAAGAGAATACAGTACACCTGACCCAAAGGCGGGTTGCTCTATGTAGAGAGGAAAATATACTCTGCACATGCTCAGTGGGACACAAACAACAATAACAGATGCCATTTTTTACTCTTTTATACGCATGTTCCCCACTTTTTATTCCCGTCTTTCCCAAACTTTAGTTCTCCAGGTATTTGGACTACAGCTCCCAGAATTCCTAACTGTTGACCAAAAGGCCGAGGCTTCTGGGAGTTGAAGTCCAAAGAACAAATGTCTGGGGACCACTGTTCTATAGGCCCTCACTACTATTACTGGCTGCGCATGCGCCAATGAGAACCTCGCCGTGGACCCCCTCCCCGTTGCCATCGCTACCATCCCAGCCTCCAGCCTCACTATGGCAACAAGAAGCCGTCGCCCCTCCCACCTCCCTTCTGATAGCAGTCCATCCGTCAGTCAAACAAAGAATCAATCGCGCGCGTCATACGTCACATCGCACTAGGCTCCCGCGGTCCCTAAAACACCGCCTCTCCCCTCTTCCCATTGGCCCGAGCGCCATAAGACCATCTCAGCATAGCGCCTCGGATTGGCCAGGAAGGGGATGAGTTGAGAGGCGCGCGCCGGCGCCAGAGCAAAGGCGGGGAGGAGGAGGAGCGAGCGGGGTTATTAGCATAAACCCCGCCCACTTCTCGAATGGCACTCTGACGTCGCCCCCCTCCTTCCAGTCTTGGCTTGGCGCCTGAGGTGAGAGCATCTCCCTGTTGCTGTTCCATCTCTTAGCTGGGGCTGAGTAACCACACAGCAAGGGAAAGCCCTGGCTCCAGGTGAGACAGCCCTAAGCATCCCCAAAGAAGACTGAATTCGTATTTCCTTGTCAGGGGAAAAACAAACCAAACCAATTCAGCCTGGTCACCTTTCCCTGTTTCAAGAAAGAAGAGTAGAGCCAAAGCAATTGAAATAAAACCCTTCAGCCTCCCATGTACTGTATGTACTGTATAGATGAACCTTTATTTGCCTGAGTTTTTTAAATTGTGAATTTTACATAATGACTTTTTTTAAAACGTAGATTGTTTGACCATGTCTTTTCCTTTTGGTTTTTTTCATATTTAAAATTTAATTTTTTAAAAATCAAATGAGGCATTTTAGATGCAGGTTGTTTTAATAAGTCTGTTTCTCATCTTTTTAAACTGTATGTGTGTCCTTTTAAATTGATGCGTATTTTAACTGATGATGTGTTTTCAACGATGACTGTCTTTCTGACACAGAGGCGGGGTAAAAAGTAAAGTTTATTATTATTATTATTACTTATTATGTGGTGTGTCTGTTAATTGTTGTTGTTCTCTGCCTCGATTCATGGGGAGGAGCGGGTAAGAAATAATAATAACAACAATAACAAAAACCTACAATTTTGGCCCCAAAACCTGCCCTCGACTTGTAGTCAAGTATATATGGTAAACCGTATTGTCCTGACTAGGGGCGTCTCCTCCTCCATCCATGGACAGAGGCAGGTAAGAAATAAATGCCATTATTATCATCTGTTGCTTCTGACTTAAGGCGACCTTAAGGGGATGCTATGATGGGGTTTTCTTGGCAGGTTTCTTTGGAGGGGGTTTGAGGTTGAGAGAGCGTGACTTGCCCAGTGTTATCTAATGGGTTGCCATGGCAGAGCCAGGATTTGAACCTTGGTCTTAAGAGTTTGTACTCCAATGCTCAAGCCATTATACCTTGCTGGCTTCTTTTTATCATCATCATCTACACTATAGAAATAATGCAGTTTGACACCACCTTTAAGTGCTATAGCTCCAGCTTATTGAATCCTGGGATTTGTAGTTTTACAAGGTCTTTCTATCCTTCTCTGCCAAAGAGTGCTTTTGGTGCCTCACAAAACTATCAGTCCCAGGACTGTGTAGGATGGATCCAGGGCTGTTAAAGTGGTGTCAAACTGCATTATTTCTCCATTGTAGAAGCACCCTAGATTAGACCCATTTAATAAATGGAATTGACCTACATGTTCATTCACTGTTCAGCAGTGGACTGAATGTGATTTCCTTAGATGGGAATAACCAACATGATTTTATTTATATTTATTATTTGATTTGATTTATATATGACTTTTCTCCCATAAGGCATTAAGAGTGGCTCAAAAGATGCCAGCTATAGTCTGGCCTCATTTTTGGTTGATGTAAAAGTTGCTCTGAGAGCTTTTCCAGCTAAAGAAGTGAGGCTATACATGTTTTAAACAAACAAATGTCAAATGGAAGAGCCTTGCCTTACAAAACCTGTTTTCCTGGGGCAACTTGTCTAGTCAAACGTTCTGTTTCCTATAAAGATCAACCAGATGCCCTTGGAAAAGCAGGGCATGATCACAATTGCTCTATCTCTGTTTTTCCCTAGGTAAAGGGAGTCTCTAAAAGATACAGAGTGAACATTACCAGCATGATTAAGAGTCGCACTGCTATTGTCTTGATGCAATCTTGATATATGACTCTCTTAAACATACACTGTACTCAGAATCATTTTGTTTTTCAGGGCACCTCCTGTTAATCAATGAAAAGTTAAGAGTCCTAAGAAGATGAGTACTGGCACAAATCAACCGACTGGTGAACAGACTAAAACAAATTATATCATTTCCAGAGATACATGTTGACCTGAACATGCACGCCTGCAATTTTTTCCTGGTGCCTAAGCTGAGAAACTGCTTTTTATGACTAGAGGGAGTTTTGTTCTGAAAGTCCTGCAGTTTGGCAAGTGCTTTGACTTTGTACTACTCTTTTCTATTTCTTTACACCTCGTGTTTGAAATGAGGGCTTTGTAATTTCTTAAAGCGTTTTATCAACCTTGTGTTTGTGTGAAGAAACATACTACTCAGGAGGCATTATTTTACAGTAAGAGTTGTAAAAGAAAAACTATTGGTGACCAAGACAAGACAACGCACCCTTCATAATGTGGACTTTCCTCGGCATCGCATCTTTCATCTATGTCTATAAGAAATGTGGAGATTTGTTGAGTTACGCCAACAAAGAGGTGCTAATCTCCATGGTTGTGTTCTTCTCTTTTGGTCTACTTCTCTCCCATCGGTATCGGGCATGGGGGCTCAAGCAGCAAAAGCATAGGCAAGCACATTGTGGGATGCTTTCCAAGTTCCTTGCTACTATACCGCTCATTGGCTTTTTTTGGACTAAATCCCAAACTGGATCCTCAGAGGTGCTACAGCCCAAATCCAGGAAGGTAGGTTCATTCATGTATTCTCTTTCTGACATTTCAAAATAGCCAGCTTGCTCCTTTCAGAAAGACTTGTTACTAACATTCTGGATTTTTCATAATGGAACATATCCTTAATTTTAAGGAAGCACACTGTGATCCAAAACACACTGCAGAAATAATCTGGTTTGAGACCTCTTTAACTGCCCTGGCTCAGTGCTATGGAAACCTGAGAATTGTATTTTTGTGAGATGTTTGTCAGAGCTCTGGTGCCACAATAAACCACAATTCTTAGAATTCCCTGACACTGAGCCAGGGCAGTTAAAGTGGTCTCAAACTGGATTATTTCTTCAGTGTGTTTGGACCAGTTGTTCATTTAAAGGTGTCTGATGAGTTTTTGAAATCCTATTTAAAATAGCACTTCCTAAGTGGATGGGTGGGTAGGTGAAGTAGATTAGACTTCTAATATTTTGTGCTGTGTAGGTTAGTAACAAATCACTGAAAAATTAAAGTGTGCTCAGCCTCTTCATCCTGGAGAGAAGTGACCAGTGGGGTGCCACAGGGTTCTGGGCCCAGTGCTATTCAACATCTTTATCAGTGACTTGGATAAAAGAATAGAGGGCATGTGTATCAAATTTGTAGATGACACCAAATTAGGAGTATCTAATACTGCAGAGGAGAGGATCAAAATTCAAAATGACCTTAATAGATTTGAAAGCTGGGCCAAAACTAACAAAATGAATTTCAACATGGAGAAATGTAAGGTACTACACTTAGGGTGAAAAAAAAAATGAAATGCACAGATATAGGATGGGGAACACCTGGCTTGACAGCAATACATGTGAAAGGGATCTGGGAGTCATAGACCATAAGTTAATCATGAGTCAACAGTGTGATGTGGCAGCTAGAAAGGTCAATGTGATTCTAGGCTGTATCAATAGAAGTATAGTGTCTACATCTAGGAAAGTGATAGTGTCACTATATTCTGCTTTGGTCAGTCCTCACCTGGAATACTGTGTCCAGTTCTGGGCCCCACAATTCAAAAAGGATGTTGAGAAACTAGAGCGTGTCCAAAGAAGGACTACTCAAGGAGGGTGCAATTGGGAAGGGGGGTGCTTTGACAACTCGGATTCTACTCAAGGAGCTCCTATAGATGTAGTGCAGGGCATGGGGAGATACAGCAGTAGGAGGGTGGAATTGAAGCATAAGGGAAGGCAGGATCGATGCGTAATACCTGTCCTGCCTTCCGTTCACCCTGCTAACCCTAGAGAACCGAGGGTCAGTCTAACCGTACCACAGTCTCTCTCTCTGCTCCTATGCAATGCCAGGTTGATTAAGAACAAAGCCCATATAATTCAAGATCTTTTAGAGGAAAATAAACCCGACCTGGCTTGCATCACAGAAACCTGGCTGGGGGCCGAGAGTAATGCAGTCTGGGCCCAGGCCCTTCCAGCTGGGTATACCGTTAAGGAGCAGGTCAGAGAGTGTGGGCAGGGGGGAGGGGTTGCCTTAGTCCATAAAAGCACTCTTACTTTGACTAGGGAACCTGTCTGGAAAACAGACCACATTGAATGTATTTATCTGACCTTGAAGGCTAGGGACAGTCTGGGGATCCTGTTGGTCTACCGTCCACCCTGTGGCCTAACAGACTCCCTGTCTGAGCTGACACAGCTGGTCTCGGAGCTGGTGTTGGAGTCTCCCAGGCTTCTTGTTCTGGGGGACCTCAACATCCCCTTCGAGGCTGTCTCACAAGAACTAACAGGTGCAGCTCAGGAGTTCATGGCTTCCATGACTGCCATGGGCCTCTCCCAATTAGTCTCAGGTCCGACACTTTGTGCAGGTAATACGCTCGATGTGGTCTTTAGTACAGATCAGGGAAGTCCTTGGGCAGAGGTTCTTGGGGCCTCTGCTCTGTCATGGACTGACCACTTACTGGTCAAGGTGTGACTGAAGGCAATCACCCAACTCCCCCCTGGGGGTGGAGGACCTATTAGAATGGTCCGCTCTCGAAGGCAGATGGACCCAAAAGGTTCCAAGAAGCCTTAGAGGGATTTATGGTTGGATCTGATGGCGATTTTGTTGATGCCCTGACGGATACCTGGGACAATGACCTTACCAGGGCTATAGACAGCATCGCTCCCGAGCGTCCTTTCTGGCCCGCTCCTAACAGAAAAGCCTGGTACCCAGAAGATCTTCGAGAAATGAAGCGGGACGCGTAATGACTAGAGCGCTCCTGGCGGAGACATCAGAGCCTATCTGACAAGACACTCCATCAGAGTCTTTTGAAGTCCTATGGAGTGGCAATAAGTGCAGCAAAGAACTCTTTCTATGCTGCACATGTTGCGTCTGCAGAGTCTCTTCTCACAGAGCTGTTCAGGGTGGTGAGGGAGTTGACCCAGCTACCTCCTGCCCCGAACCCTATATTAGAACCAACAAAAGCCTGCTGTGACAAATTTAATAACTTCTTCGCAGATAAGTTACCCTTCGGATAAGGGCTGATCTCGGGCTGATCTCGACGCTGGCATTAAAACAGAAACAATAGAAGAGGTATCCAGAGCTTCTGTGGACTCCATTTAGCTGGATCACTTTGAGTTTGTAAATACCGATGAAGTGGACAAGCTCCTTGGATGTGCTCTCTCGATCCCTGTCCTTTGTGGTTGACCGCCCAGGGAGGAGATGCTGTAACTACATTGTTACGATTCATAATCAATGCATCCTTCCGGGAGGGAAAATTTCCATCTAAATTGAAATTAGCAGTGGTTAAACCGCTGCTGAAAAAACCCTCCTTGGACTCCCTGGTGAGAAACAATTATAGACCGGTCTCCCTGTTGCCATTCTTGGGCAAGGTGATCGAGAGAGCGGTTGCCTTCCAACTCCAAGCTGTCTTGGATGAAACTGATTATCTGGACCCATTTCAAACCAGCTTCAGGGCAGGATACGGAGTTGAGACTGCCATGGTCGCCTTAGTCGATGATCTCCGTCTGGGTATCGACAGGGGAAGTGTGACCTTGTTGGTGCTCTTGGACATCTCAGCGGCTTTTGATACCATCGACCACGGTATCCTTCTGGAGCGCCTGGGGGAGCTGGGCTTCGGGGGCAC
>NC_056525.1:235330528-235372877 GCF_019175285.1 Sceloporus undulatus
TCTGTAACCCTGCTTTGATCCACCGGGAGAGGCAGGGAAACATAAATAAATTTTATTATTATTATTACTAAAATGGTGAAGGTACTAGAAACTATGCCCTATGAGGAGAGACTAAGGGAGATACAGTTAAGAGATGATATGATAGCCCTATTTAAATATTTGAAAGGATGTCATATTGAGGATGGAAAAGGCTTGTTCTCTGCTGCTCAGGAATTCAAACTACAGGGAAAGAGTCCACCTAAATGTCAGGAGGAACTTCTTGACAGTAAGAGCTATTTGCCAGTGTAAGATACTCCCTCACAGTGTGGTGGACTCTCCTCCTTTCGAAGTCTTTAAACAGAGGCTGGATGGTCAAGGGTGCTGTGATTGTGAGTTCCTGCATGGCAGAATAGGGTTGGACTGGATGGTCCTTGGGGTCTCTTCCAACTCTATGATTCTATGATTCTATTTGTTTCAGAGTTTTATTTTGTCTTGCCTTCCAGCAGGTACATATTTACTTGGAAACAAATCCTACTGTGTGCAAGGCACTGTCCCCCTTACTTTATCCTCAGAATGATAGAGTCCCTCTTGTATCTTCCCTGTGAGGCTGGGCAGGCTCAGAATAAGTGACTAGTCTGAGGTCATCCAATGAGCTCCTGAATAGATGCCCAGTCCTGTTCCATACACCTTTCAAACAAACATTTTGAGAGCTTGGAATGGTTGTTTCCCCACACATGTATGTGTAATCTTGGCATTTCAAATTCCCCACACCCTCTAGTCAGCCTTGCAAGAGAAAATTAGAGGTTCTCTCTTTCCGTATCCTTCATATGTAGGTAAAAGGCAGCTGTTCATAGATAGCAATCATGTTTCTCCCTTGCCTTGTTGCATAAGAATGTATGTAAAGTGATCCATCCTGTACATCAGTGATGGAGAGCATATGGGCCATAGGCTGTTTAGGGATTCCTTCCAACACCCCTATTTTTTCAGGTAAACTAAGACCAAGCTGCCAGTCCTGAAGACATCCCTTGGTGGCAGTTTTACTTGTAGCCACGTCTATTGTCCCAAGCACTTGAAATATCCAGAAATCATGATTGGAAAGAGATTTCCTTTTTTTGTGTGCTTTATGATAATATTACCATTATTACATCACATACTTTTCAGCCCCACTTTCCCCTCCTTCCTCCCTGTCTGATGGCTATAACCAAGTAAATTAGCACCCAGTATCCATAATGTGGAATATTTTATTACTAGCTGTTGTGCCCCTTTTCAGCATAAACTTTCTCAATCCAACAACCCCATTTGTCCCACTGGATCATTTCCTTTATTTGACCATTATATGTGTCTTTTCTCTCCCCTTAAATAATCAAATAAAATATATTTTGCAATATAATGTGACCAATTCCCCCATTGTTTGTGTTTTCCATTCCAATTCTATTACAGTCGGCCCTCCTTCTCAATGGATCTTTGATCCACGGATTCAAGCATCCACAGCTTGAAAATATTTTAAAAAAACTTAAATTCCAAATATCAAACCTTAATTTTGCCATTTTATATAAGGGACCCCATTTTGCTATGCCATTGTATTTAATGGGACTTGAGCATCCATGGATTTTGCTATCCACCGGGGGGCGGGGGCTGTCCTGGATAACAAGGGCCACCATACAGCATGTGCTGCTATTAACAAATTTTTTATTATGTAATCCGCTTTCGATTGGAAAGAGATTTCCAGTCACACCTGAGGGTGATTTTTGGCTCAAAAGTATATAGCATGATGAAGGAGTAGGGAATTTAACCCACCCCCCATCCACTGCAATTGCACATCCACATACATCCTCACTATACATCTGTACTTGTGTAGTCTTGAATACCTATATCGGAAAACGTGATATTTAAATAAAAATGTGTTCAATGGGTCTTACTCCTTAGGATGAGATTCTACATAGTCATGTATAGCGGAAGAGTTCAGTGTTTGGGACTCTGGTTCAGCTCCCCTGTCACCAGATTCATTGCTGTACTGCAATATGTCCCTCCACTGCCATTGCTTTGTGGGGCCCTAGACACTTCTTTTCTGTTCACTCTCTGCCAGCTATGAAAGGGTCATGGAATGGGGGACTATCTCAGTGCAACAGTGGCCCAAAACACACTACAAAAATAATCCAGTTTATTAAAGTTTGGCTGTTAAAGTGGTGTCAAACCGGATTATTTCTGCTGTGCGCACAGCCCCTAAAAGGTAAATCTGGTGCCACCACAAACTACAAATCGTAGAATTTCTCAACACTGGTTCAAAACACACTGCAGAAATCATCCAGTTTGAGACCACTTTAATTGCACTGGCTCAATGTGAAGGACTTCTGGGAACTGTAGTTTTGTGAGACATTGAGCCTTCTCTGTTAGAGAGCTCTGGTTCCACCACAAACTACAATTCCCAGGATTCCCTAGCACTGAGTCAGGGCAGTAAAAGCAGTCTCAAACTGGATGATTTCTGCAGTGTGTCTTAGGCCAGTGAGTCCTTGTTGAGGTCAGGCTTTTGACTTTTTGGAGGGTGGAAGAGAATACTAAACTCCACAGTGACAACAAAAGGGACATACTTAGGTGGAGAACACAATAGGAATAAGCTCAATCATAAAAAACCTCTCAACCAAGTGCATGAAAAAATAAAAATATTAGGGCAAGCATCCTTTTATTTATGAATTTGGCTAACAAAAGTTTTTATACATATTGTTGTGTTTCTGTTGTGTACCTTCAAGTCATTTCTGACCTATGGCAAACCTAAAGTGAATCTGTAGGTCTTTAGAGGAATACTTTTTAATTGTTTTGTTTTCCATTACAAGTTTTTCCCCCTTTCAGACAACATTATTTATTATTTATTTATGGTATTTATACCCCACCCTTCAGCCCTAATGGCTCTCAGAGCGGCTTATTAATTAGACGGTTCCCTGCCCTCAGGCTTACAATCTAAAAGACACAACACAAAAGGAAAAGGGAATGGTGGTGGGGAAGGGAATGAGGTCCAGTGGTTATTCTCTCCCTCTAAGGCCTGGACCAAGGCAGATGGACTGGAGGGAGGGCTCTTCTTCTTCAGGCTAGCCTTGATGGAGATGGGCCTGCCTGGTCACTGGTTTTCTGAGGTCTCACACAGTCTTTTGAAACTTGTTCACAGATGCCTGTTACAGACTGCCAAAATAAAGCTGCTTCGGGTCTCTTTGGAGGTATGCTGTTTAAATGATGCATGTGTCCTAAGAATCCAGAAACTGCACCAAAGCTGCACTCCAGTGCTTAGGAATGGAGTGTGGCTTTGGCGCGACCTCCAGACTCTTAGGACCCATGCATCATTTAAACAGCATACCTCCAAAGAGACCCGAAGCAGCTTTATTTTGGCAGTCTGTAACAGGCCAGAGAATGTTTTATCTAGGACACATGCAGGGGAGAAGGAACTACTCCAGGTACTACCTAAAATAACTTGGCAAGGGGAGTTGATGATAATAGCGGTTGTGACTACACTTCCTGATATAACCCACCTCATCCAAGGCTATGGGGGAGATTCTCATTCAGATTTATAATCCTGGACCTCATTTCACACTATGTGATAAACCAATTTTTGCATTGGATTGTTTCGAATCAATGGAGTGATTCGACACTGAATAGATGTTCATGCTACTCCTTGCCATGATTGAAGCTGTGCGTTTACATTAAAGTTCACATTTCAGTTTGTTACCAATTGAAAATGGCCATCGGAGCCAGCACTTGGGAGGGAGGGCAATGGGTCGAGGGGTGGAGCATACCCATCCCAAAGGTCTTGCCAAACCGCCATTCTTTTTTCCATCTCAGCGCTCGTGGTTCATGGGTCTCTTTGTGGTGTGGCGTGTTTTTTAAAAAGACACTTTGACAGCTTCAGTGCACTGTTGCATTTGCATGGGTTCACGAGTGTGGGGAGTTATGGGTGCCATGGGGGGATTCTTTCCCAGCATGCATGGATCTCTGAGTGTCCTGGGGGGATTCTTCCCTGGCATGCATGGAAGAATTCCCCATATAGCACCGATAACTCCCCCCCCCCCATGAACCCACACAAATGCGACAGTGTGCAGAAGCACTATGCCCCCCCCAAGGAACCCTCCCAACTTCCCCAACCTCTGGTCCACAGGGAAAAGGGAACCAGTTCACTGGCAGAAGCGGAAAACAGCTGCACGGTCATTTAAAGGGAGCACTTGACATTGTGGAAAATTTGAAATCACTAAGAACCCCACAGAGCTGAGAATGCTGAGAGGGGAAAAAGAATGCTTTGCAAGACCTTTGGTTATGTTCCACCCCTCTTTCCCCTGGGTGCCCCGAATGTGATCGGCAGCACAGTCACATTTGTGGTAACTCACTTCTCAAAAGACACAATAAAAGATCAGTATTCTAAAGAACTCGTTCAGGTGAGCTTGTGTCAATTCAACCCAAACACACTTGCAGGTGTAATCAACTCGAGTGTAAATGAGGCACCTATAACCTGTTTTGCAAACCAGGTTAAATCATAGTGTGAATGAGGCCCTGGTGTAATATATGTGTGCACAAGGCACAGCAGAGCATGCTACATCTGAAAGGGAATGTGTAATGTTTGTGTCATCATCCCCTCTCTGTCTCTTTAGTGATATGCATTTTACAAGGAAATGATTTAGCACTATAATAGCAGCTAAGTTATCTGTGAATCAGTCAACAGGTTCTTTTTCCTTGTCCCCTACTAGTTCCTTTTCATTTTGTGTCATGTATTTTAGATTTGAAGCCTGAGGGTAGGGAATGTTTCAAAATTATTTAATTATTTACTTTTTGGCTTCGGCCCCCCAGTTGTCTGAGGGACAGCAACCCGGCCCCCGGCTCAAAAAAGTTGCCTACCCCTGTTTTAAACCAATTACAGAGTTAGAGGGCTGGGGATCTGACCATTAGCAACTCCATTTTAATGGAAATCATAGTAGACAAAAGTGACCCATGTATGTTGCCTAGGGGATGAAAAATGGCCACTCTCCAGGCCTTGGATTTCACTGCTTCTGCTTCTTCCGGAGATACTATTACAGGTTGAGTCTTCCCTATCCAGAATTCCAAAATCTGAGATATTCCAAAATCCAAAATTTTCCACACAATGGCTGAGGTAGTGATACCTTTGCTTTCTGATGATTCAGTGTACACAAACTTTGTTTCATGCGCAGACTTATTAAAAATACTGTGTATAAAATTACCTTCAGGCTATATAAATGAATTTCATGTTTAGACTTGGGTCCCATCGCTAAGATATCTCTATGTATGTGCAAATATTCGCAAATCTGAAAAACTGCAAAATTCCAAACTCTTCTGGTCCCAATAATTTTGGATTAAGGGAGACTCAGGTTTCACTATCATTTGACAGCTATTGGCTCCATCTCTTTCAAGCTTATCCTCCATAGTGTCAGACTACTCAGTTGAATGTCTCTTCTGACAGCAGTTCTCCAGAGTGTCAGTCAAAGGCCTTTCCAAAGCCTCTGTCACCTTCTCTATTCTTATTGATGACCGCAGGGATAGATCTGGGAATTCTTGCACTTACCAGTTTATTTTTTTTAATAGCCATTATGCGGGTATAGTTTGAGGGCAATGCTTAGTACAGAACTGATAAGGGGCAATGCCTGTAAGGCAATAACAGATCCTCAGTAGAATTTCTGGGTTCTTAAGCTACTGGTTTGACAAACACCAATATATAATTATAGCAATAATAGTTGACAAATCACAGTGGTTGATGTTTTCTCTACAATTACCTGAAAAGCAGTTCTACAACCTCAGGATAGAAATGACAGGAATGAAAAGGCTTGGGGCAAAAAACCAACTAACCCCCCAGCAAAGCCCACCAGTTCTTTTGAAGCTGCCTAGTGGGCTTGTTTATCATCTGCTGTGGAGAACTTGGCTAAAATTCTGATGATATTCTATAGTGACTGCACTCTTTCTAAGGTTGTGCAGTATTGGTAAAGAAAGGCAGACAGTGATGTTTATCACACTATGCTCTTAAAGAGGTACTATTCCAGTGTGACTCCTCTAGCTGCCTCCTGTTGTATGCTGGGATTGGCAGTTTTAAGGAGCTGAACTTCTCTGGCTGAGAATTCTAAATACCCCTCCTTAAAACTGCCAATCCCAGCATGCAACAGGAGGCAGCTAGAGGAGTCACACTGGAATAGTACCTCTTTAAGAGCATAGTGTGATAAACATCAGTGTGTGTGTGTGTGCGTCTTCAAGAGTGTAAGCTAAGAATGCAAAGTGATGCTAGTAAAGAACATTCTGACATCACAGATGATGATGATTAACTACATTTATACCCTACCTTTTATGCCCTACCTCTGTGTGTGTGTGTGTGTGTGTGTGTGTACACACACTCCTTGAATCCCATTGTGGGAGAAAGGCGGGGTCTAAATCCTTGAAATGAATAAATAAATATGCTACCACTGTACACCTATTTTCTCCAGTGCCTTTCTTCATTCAAAGCTGCTTTGCTTGTAACCTTTTTTCTTCATGTTTCCATTGCCTATGCTAGCTTAGTTACACCAGAAAGGACACCAACAGTGTCCCAACCCTTGTCTCATCAGGTTGTGATGTCAGAATGTTACTTACTTCTTTACTTTTGATATTATAGTACAGTAATTAAATTTGTCAGCTGCTTGATTCCCTGTCTTGGGAAAAAGGTGGCATGTAAACAAAGTTAATCAGCATCATCTGTGATTTCAGAATGTTTTTTATTGTTCTCACTTTGCATTCTTGGCTGGGAGTACTGAAGAGTCTGGAAACTTGGAAGTGTTATGCAATTATTTTAGGCAAAGTATGTGGTAGATATATTCAGGACTTACACACATATTATTACACTTTCTAGAGGTTTAGCTGTTTTAGTCTATTAAGTCTTGTGGCACCTTTAATGACTAACACCTGGGTTACTATGTTGACTACAAAATTGACAGGAGACTCCTTCATCAGACACAGAGCTTCATCCTTGGATTGCAGTAGTTTTGAAAAAGCATCTATACTAGATTCTTGCAGTATAAAAAGGAAGAAGGGAGGGCACAGGGGAAAAAAGGAATGTAACAGCACCTTTAAGACTATCTAGTTTATATTTTTGCATGAGCTTATGTGGATATAAGTATCCACAAAAGCTCATGCCGAATTAAAAACAAGTTAGTCTTAAAGGTGCTGCTACATCCCTTTTCCCCCTGCTCCTCCCTCCTTTTTATGCAAGGCTGACCTTGCACCTTAAGTATATGTGCTTATGGTTGAGTGTGTCTGTAAATGTATATTTAGATGGATCAGAGGAAAGTGTATCATTCCCCCAAAAGCTGTTGGACTATAAGAAAAGGCATACTTGCATAGGTGAGCTGATTTGCAAACATAAATACAGTATGTTTTCCCTGTTCAAGCCACAGGAGATACAGTTAAACCTCTTAGTTGCTAAAAGTTTTAACATGAATTTGATTTTTTTAAAAATTATTGTGCGGTATACTCTGGTTTCTTTTCCTGACTGTATTTAAGACCAATCTTTTAGTTTTGCCTATGCTGTGTGCTTACTATGTACTCAGGATTCTTCCCTTGGTGTGCTGTGCTTATGTGGTACTGTGTGATCTAAGTTATTAAATTTGCACCAAATACCTCTAAATGTGATGAATCTATATGCTGTGAACTAGTTGCCATCACAACAGCCTACATACATCCTTTTTGACTTGCTTTTGACTTAATCTTTACACAGGTTAGGAGAAGAGTCAATATCTCAGCTGAGACCACAAGTGAGACTGCTACAGCCTCAACCCTTACTCCTCAGTATGATCCAGAGGTTATCATTGTGGGGTCTGGTGTGCTTGGCTCTGCTTTGGCAGCAGTGCTGGCAAGAGACGGAAGAAAAGTGACTGTAATTGAAAGGGATCTGAATGAACCAGATAGGATAGTTGGAGAACTGTTGCAGCCTGGGGGATATAATGCTTTGAAAGATCTGGGCCTAGAAGGTATGTTACTATTGATCAAACATAAATCTTTGATTCATAATTTTTGTGCTGGCATAATCTTTGCCCCCCTTTAAAAAAATCACTGGACAGTCTGAAGTCTATTTTAGCTATTAATTTTATTATAAATGTTTTATGTGTGGTTTTTTGTTGTTGCTTATATGCTCTTTGTGAATGCTGGTTTATAGGCTGGGTTACCTACAATTGGTCTCTAATTTCCTCATGGGTTATATTCACTTTAGAAAAAGAAAGGGCCACACACAGAGAGAGAACACAGCAAATCATGGAAGGCTTCTACATCCAGAATTAAAGAAATAAAATGTGATTCAGAAAGTTCGTAGACTTCAAGGGTCATCTAGTAAAAAACACTTCCAGCCATCCACAACTGAAGCATTTGTGATAGGCATCTATCCAACCTCTGTTTGATAATCTCCAAAGAAAGAAAGTATTTTCCAGCGTATAAGACGACCCCCAACATTTCCAGTTAAAATATAGAGTTTGGGATATGCTCACCATATAAGACTACCCCTCTTCTTACGCACACCAAATAAAAATTAAAAAAACCCATCAGATTTGATTTCAATATGGTAATTTTAATTCAAATGCTTAAGACATGCAGATACTTAGCAGGAAAACTTGTATACAAAGCCTGCTTGGATTGGTCAGCTCTCCCTACCTGCCCAGCCCTCCCTGTCTCCAAGACTATCAGAGCAGTAGCGGAAACATGGCTCTTTTTCCATACCTCAGGTGTCCTGGATGCCTGCAGCTTGCTCTGCCCTTCACTTACACCTTCCCAGTGAGGCGGCCCCTCACCTCGTCATCAGGACTGTGTTAAGTCACTTCTTTCCACGAATCCTTGTGAATGGATTTTCTTCTACCGTACTTGTACAAGTGCCACCCTTGCTGCTTTCATATGGTCGGCACATACAGCGGGGCTGTGGGCGTGGCCGTTTTGAGCTCCTCCCACCATATGCGGTGACCGCAGATACTCCAGTCCAGCTCGAAAGTTTCAGTGCCTGCTCTATAAGACGACACCCAACTTTTGAGAAGATTTTCCTGGGTTAAAAAGTAGTCTTATACGCCAGAAAATACAGTACCTTCTGAGCTAGTCTATTCTCCTGTCTAACAGCTCTCACTGGCTTCATCCTAGTTCCTTTGGAATATTTCGGGGCATCCCATAATATGAATATTACCTTTTGTGAGGTTATAAGATAAAACATATAGTTATATTTTTGCAACCCATGGTATTTGTTGTAGCTTTTTTTGGCCTGAAAGACTGCTATAGGTATTTAGTAAATGAATCAGAAGAACTTGGACATTATTAAAATATATATGTATCTGTGTGCGTGTGTGTAGGTATGTATCACTCTACATGTAGCAGTCAGTAATCTCCTATTCAGATTTGCATGCTGGCCTACATTGCTTCAGCAATGCTAGCTGCTAGTATTCTCAGATTGTGGAGTAGATACACGACCCTTCTCTGGGCCAATCCCAGATTTCACATATATTGCCTAATATTGCTTCAGAAGTGCCTATTGTCAGATAAGATCACATTATTGAGTTGACGAATTTCACATACTGGAAAGTTTGACAAAAAAATCTTGAGGAAGTTACTAAAGAGGTTCACTGCTTTGTTTTAAAGAAACACATATTTGTGAGATCAGCAGAATTCACAAGGTTTTGTAAATCAGCAGGCCATGGTGGGCAACTGCCAATGTGTTGGAAGGCATATTGGTCATGCCCACAATTTTTAAAAAAGAGTTTTTAAAAACGGAGCCCAAAATGTAGTAATAGATTTGTGGAAGGGAGGAAATTTCATTATATTTTGCATCCTGGACTACTGTTAGTCCAAGAGAGACCTTTTTTAAGGACAGGAAGTCAATTGGAGCCTAAAGTGGATTGGGTATGTGTAGCAAAATAGCTCTCTAACATTTGTCTTTGAAAATAAACCTTTTTTGGCAATCCTGGAAGGTCATGGGGATCTCAAAACAGCATTGGGAGAACCATATGCAGCCCAAAGGTTATACTTTCACAACCCCTGCAGCAAGCCATCATCCACCTGTTTCAGGTGATAATCTGATTTACCACTTCTGCCATTACATAGAGAGCACATAAATAGGAAGCACAAAGATAAGCCACACATGCCACCAGTGCTTCCTCAATTGAAAGCTGCCCTTGATGTAGATATGCAAACTGAATGGAGCCCAGTATGCATTAAAGACACTTGTATGATATACTAGGGACTCAGTTCATCTTTTTCTCTTCATGTGGGATTGAAGAAAATGATACAATTCTAGATTCTCATCCTTCAGAATTAATGGATGAATTTTGGGATCATTGTTCCAAACACTTGGATTTAAACCTAGTTGCTACTTCTCTGAGCCTAGGCATTGTACACATGGAGTCCTCAGAGAACCATAAATCCTTTAGCACAGGTGGTTGGCAAAGTCACCTCATCCATGATGCCTGACTCTGTGTTATATATCTGGCTCTGGGAAGCCCCAACAGCTGCTTCCCTGCCGCAGCATTTGCTCTGTAGCACTTGTGGGGCAGTGTCCAGCTCCAATGGGAGGTATACTGTGCATGTAGTACTTCCAGTAGTGTGGAAGCAGGATGGCGTGGTTTACAGCTCTTCCACCTGAAGCAAGGCATTTGTGTCATCTCATGGGAGTGACAGTTTCATTTTTTTTTTTTTGGGGGGGGGGGGGGGGCAGGGGAGGCACATCCTTTATTTTAATTTTAAAAATATTTTTATTAGATTACTTTTGATACCAGCACAAAATGATAAACATAAATATGCTACTATATAACAAAAATAATATAATCAAATGAAATTTATTTTGTAAATTTTTATGTTGTTCACTGCCCAGATTGGCTTTGCCACCGGGCGGTATAGAAATAAATATTATTATTATTATTATTATTATTATTATTATTATTATTATTATTATTATAAATATTCTCAAAGATTGAATGAATAACAGTACACACACAGAGAGAGACATGGATTCTTCTTTTCTGGTGAATAATCCTAATCTTCATTTTCCTAAATGTAAAGTATCAGGGATTCCATAATAAAGGCCCATTTCATCACAAAACATATATTTCCTTTATTCTTTCTTTTGCCAATTTACTGATCCTTATTTTTCAGAGGCCGTGGAAGGAATTGACTGTCACACAATAAATGGTTACGTAGTACATGACCTGGAAAGCAAATCAGAGGTTGAAATTCCTTACCCTTCGACAGCAGATGGCCAAGTACAAAGTGGAAAAGCATTCCATCATGGGCGTTTCATTATGGGCCTCCGAAGAGCAGCCATGGCAGAACCTAAGTAAGAATGGCTATTTAAAAAATGATAAGGCTTAAAGTGATAATCGTAAGTTAGCATTACAGGACCAGGTTATCTGCTCCTTTACAGATGGCACAATACTAAAACAATGGCAGAAGCTGTTACATAGTATTATTTATCAGTGTCTCTTGAGCATACTGTATATAGGAGCTTTTGGAGACACTATTTTGTCTCCAAAAAGAAGGTGGTTTCCCTTAAGGATAGAATCTATGCAAACCTGTAGATTCACCTGTTGTTTCTGATGGGAAGGAAGGATTAGATATGGAAAGTGCTTCATTATTCTGACACCTATGAATGGCTGGTTTATTCTTGTCTTTGATTATCTGTTGATGAAGACAGAATGTGTTGAGACATATTTGGCTTCTACAAGATCTTCAGCTGTAGCAATGCATGCTAAGCTATTTTAGACTTGTGAAAGATTTGTTGGTCCCCCTTGTTAATATTGGCCCGTATCTTTAGCTGTGTGCGTAAAGTTGTTTTAGACATACAAAAATGTTTGTATAGTGGACCCTTATTATACGCTGGGGTTTGGTTCCAAGATCCCCCATGTATAACAAAATCCGTGGATGCTCATGTCCCATTAAATATAATGACATAGCAAAATGGTGTCCCTTATAAAAAATGGAAAATCAAGGTTTGATATTTGAAATTTATACTTTTTTTGAACATTTTCAAACCGTGGATGCTTTGTAACATAGGTGAGAGCTTTTTTTATTATTACAATGCGCCCGTGTCATACGCAGGCTCGCTGAAAGCCACGCAGGGAGAAGGGGCAGCGCATCCTATAGGTATGAATGGAGTATGCGCTTGTGGAGTGCGTGTGCACTGCACCACCATGCCGCCACATGCACAAGCCCTATTCATTTAAATGGAGCTCGAGATAGGCGGTATTTGCTTTACATGGGTGAGTCCCGAACGGATCCCCCATGTAAAGTAAGGGCGCACTGTATTAAACTGCAACCTGTTTCAGAACCCTTCAGTATCTCAAAAACAGCAGCTATGTTTTTTGCAACGTATTATTTGTTATTAAACGGCACTTATGTTGACTTGAAGGCGTACAGCAACAACAATAATGTTGAGGTTTAGGTGATAAATACATTTAACTGGCTAATCTTTCAAAATGTTGAATGACTGAAGGACAATTGTTGTTAATCTGTTCACTTCATCAGAGCTTCCACACTTTTGCAGTTTCTTCCAGCATTCTGCACTTGCTCAATAAAAGAGTGAAGCTGGAAAGACAGACGAGAGAGAGTGAAAGCAAGGATGTAGTAGTTTCTCTCAACACAGGTGTACATGTACAAAGTTATTACAGAGAGCCAGGAATGAGGAGATGGAGTGTTCTTGAAGCAGTGCTTTCAAGCCACATTCCGTCTTTCCTTATGTCACCCTGACCTGCTTACTCTCACATTCTTAGCAAGATATTTTGAATGTTAGCGCTCATACAATCTGGTTTACCATGCCACCCAAACGTGACCAGTGGCAGCAGGTATTGTTCTATTAAACCAGTATTTCCATAACACACACATACGAAGGGAGGCAACATTTTCTTGAGATGACTTCATTTCTAAGGAACAGTCTTAATTTTCTCAGCTTTCACCATCCTGATTTTTCCCCCACCATTGACCTTTTGTTGCTGAACGTTCGCTCCCTATATCTTTCCTTTCACTCTTCCTCAATATGTCAAATTCCAGGGTTAGGAACCTTTAGGCAAAAATGCTTGGCATTGGGGACAATGCGGGCTTGCCATCCACAGATGCTTGAATCCGCTGATAACAAGGCTGCACTGTATTTAAACTGATAGTAACTTGATATATCATTGAGTACTTAAGTTAGGATGATCCATGCCATCACATTTCGCATTTCTGTGTATGGTTCTGAAAATTGGACAGTGGATAAAGCTGATAGGAAGAAAATTTATTCATTTTAAATGTGATTCTGGAGAAGAATTCTACAAATACCATGGACTGCTAAAAAGACAAATGGGTCCTTGAGTAAACAAGGACTGAACTGACTAACACAGACAAGGAACTGCTATCACTCCACCTCAGCATCAATCAAAAGATGAATACCCAAGACTGGGACAAAATTGACAGCCTTACCTACAGGAAAATGGAAAAAGATATGGCGGTGATTTTGTTGATTGGGTCTTGTTTCACTTTTTTGTATATTGCAGGATCCAGGAGTTCCTTGATTTTTTGTTCGTATTGTTCTGTTTCCATGATTACTTTGGCATTGCCTTTGTCTGCTAGGAGAATGATGATTTCTGGGTCCGAATTGAGTCCTTGATGGCTTTTCTTTCTCTTTTGATTATGTTGCTGGGAGGCGGTTTTGCCTTGCACAGAATCCTTGCTGTTTCTCTTATCTCTTCCGCTTCCTCTGCTGGGAGATGGTGGAGGGCAAATTCAACCTGGGCAATGATGTATGCAACTGGGATTCTGGTGGTGGTTACTGCAAAGTTGTCTCCTTTGGCCAGGATGGATGTTTCCTCTTTTGAAAGTTGCCACTGTGTGAGATTGATGATGGTTTGTGAATTGAGACTGTCAGACTTTGACTTTGACCATATCATGAGAAGACTTCTAGTGAGTCATCACTAGAAAAGAAAATCGTGTTTGGTAAGATAGAAGACAATAGGAAAAGAGGAAGACCACATTTCAGATGGATAGACTCAAATCAAGGAAGCTTCCTTACAGCTCTGAGTCTGCAAGACCTGAACAGGCCTGTTGATCATAGGGTGATTTGAAGGCCTCTCATTCATGGGGTCACCATAAGTTGAAGATGACTTCACAGCAGTTAAAAAACAACTTAATGTTATCTCTGGTTGTGCAATAGCAATATCAGGAAATACTTTCCCCAACTGAAGGAAAAGTGGAATAAGTGTCAAAACTCATTTCCACCTGAAACTTGTGCTTCCAGTCTTCAAAACATTTTGGCTTTCACTGAGCCAGGGACAAACTGGATGTGATGTGTGGATGCATTTTCAGAGTTTTTATTGGTTAATGTTTTAAGTAGAGGTAGGCAAAGTACGGCCTACACTGGGCCCTCTGGAAATTTGGAAGATATTTCCACCACACTTGAAGTCCCCCAGCCTCCAGAATTTTTTTGCAAAAATGTTACTTTTTTTGTGTGTCTCAAAATGCCCCCAGAGATGCGAGGGGGGATTTCCATCATGTTTTGCACCCCACTATTGGTTTAATGGGTCAACTATAGTGGGAACTAAGAACTGGATTTATTAAACTGAAGCTTGCATGTTACATAAACGAAAACCTATCCAGAGGTAGCTGTGTTGGCCATATAGCAAAGTACAATAACACCCCAAATCCACAAAATAGCGATACCTTTATGGGGGCAACTAAATGCATAAAATATATCTTGCAAGCTTTCAAAGCTCCACTGGCTTCATCATGCAAAGCTGTTAAAATAATACAGGAGAAAAATTGACATTGTTAGTCATATATTTTATGCATTTTAGCTGACCCAATAAAAGTATCACTTTTGTAGATTTTGGATGTTATGTTACATATATGTTTCACACGTATTATTTCAGTGTTGCTTGCAGACAACATTCCTTAAAATAAACATTTTAAACACATTAAATGCATACTATACTGGGACAGTCTCCCAACGAAGCAGAGAAAATAGTTTCTAGGAAGCTATATGGATGGTGAACTTTCAGGAAATGGGTAATTAAAGGCTAGAAGTTAGGAACACATGGCCAGTACAGCATTCTTGCATTTTGCAAAATTTACATTTTTAAGAACTTTCACTTTTTCAAAATCTTGTTTTTTAAAATATCTACTGTCCATAAAACCTCTACAACTAGATCTTATCTTCCCCATTGTGTCTGTCATTTTATTTTATAGACTGAAGTATGAACATTCTTGGTTTTTTAATACAGATACCTCAGTTTATGTAAATATAACAGTCTCTTTGTGGAACAGTATGTAGTAGGTTTAGCTAGCATATTTGAAAATTAGTTTAAACTGTTTTCAGCATATAAAGTGATGATGTTTTCAGCATATAAGGTGAACAGATAGGTCGAGAGGATGCCACCTTGCCTGAGCCCTTTGCCAATTGGGAACCATTCTGTTTCTTCAAATTCTGTTCTGACGGAAATTTTTGCTGTACTATGAACTTTATATATTGTAAGGAATGTCTGGTTTCTTTTGAAGAAGTGGAATACGTTCTTGGTTTTGTTTTTTTACAGTAAACTAGAGTGGGCCCTTTGTATACATGGGGGGAATATGTTCCGCCCCCCTGCATTTGGGGAAAAACCCCAGAGCCTCAAGTGCCGCTGACTTCAATGGAAGTGTGCTCCTGTGCATGCCATGAGCACGTGCAAGATGAGCAGTAAAGATAAATCAAGGGATATAAACTCATAGTAGCTGGGACATATTTCTAAGTATACTGAGTCATTTTGAGATGATTAAAATGGATTTTCCCAATATTTAAGTTGCGAGGCTGGTGGGCAGTGAAGGGATATTCCTTTATATAAATGTAAAAAACTAATGGCCACCAAATTATCTCAAATGTGCATCTATGGGCTGAAACTGATAGCCTGTTTGATCCTGTTTGGGCTTGGCTTGGGAGAGTGGCGTTTAGATGTGCCACACCCCAAGCGGGAAAGAAGCCAGATTGACAGATGTTCTGCATCTCTCCCACTTTTGGGGTGTTTCACTTTCCCCAGACCTGGCTTTTTGCAAGGAAAAGCTGGCTCTATGGGGGAAGGGCTGCCTTTTTTCCGCCCCAAAAAGGAACTGATCTTATCTGCTCCTTTTGGGACGGAATCTGGCTGCACTGGGGCCAGGAATCTGTTTGCCCTGGCCCTAATCCAGCCTAAAAAGGGTGTCTCTAAACTGCCCTTTTTGAGATGTCTGTATCTCCCCAAATGCTTTTTTGATTTGATTTGCGAGATTTTACATCTGTGTTTTGCTTCCTTGGATTTCCCACCTGCCCCTGCTTCTCATGTTCTTCAGCTGTTAAATATTTAAACTGACCTTATGCACCATGTACTTAAATGGTATATTGTGAGATATGTATTGATCTGATTACAGTGGAGGCTGTGTTACTGTAACAGTAAAAATGCTCATGCATTTTCCATTCAGCAATACCTGACCAGAATAGATGAACGAGAACATCTGTCCAGCTTGACTTTCATTCTGGCACCTCAGAATCTGCATGCTCCATGTGCTGAGTGATTTGTGTGGTGCTTCTGCTGATAATCACTTAGATCTATAGAACCACAACACAAGTATATTTATACACTTCAAATCAGTTGCCAATTTAAGCTACTGAACTGTAAATAAAGCCGATTATAGTAGCCATGTAGAGTGTTCCTGTGCCAGCATTAAGAAAAGATATACTAGTGCACAGACATTTTATTATGTATTATTTTATTATGTATCTTTTTATAATTATTTTTAACTTGTGTTTTTAAAAACAAAGTTTAGTTTGTGTTTTAACCTTTGTATGATGAATTTTTAGTTGTACTGTATTGTGTTTTTAGAATGTATGTTGCCTTGAATCCCATGCTGGGAGAAAGATGGGAAATAAAATAAATGTAAATTAAAATATGGACTTGTGGAGGTAGATTCCCTACCTCTTTGCATCTCATTGTATGGACAGAAGGCTACACTGGAGCAGAGAAAATGTGCTGCTAATATTGTTTGCCCTTCTAGAATTTTGAGTAAGGTGTATGAAATGAGATATTGCTCTCTTTTCTCCCCTGCGGCATGGGGACAGTCCTGCATTGCTGTTTAGGGGAATATTTGCACTAGCTGTAGTCAGTTGCTTTCCTTCTAGGTTGAAGCCAAGAAATATGTGGCCTGCAGACTGCAGGTGTCCCCAACTCCATTTTGTACTCTCTTGATCTCTCTAAGACCCCAAGACACTGCCCATATTTAATTTGTGTTTGTGTGTGCGCACAGGGAGAAATAACGCCCTTTAAATGATCCAAAATGCTTCCTGGAACAGCATAATGTGCACAATCCCCCCCTTCTTGATCTTCCATAAGCCCTCCAAAAATTGCTGAAAATTGTCCCGAACCAACCTGATTTAACCAAGATTTTAAAATATTATCACCCAATTTTCAGCAAAAATGTGATAGCATAGCCTGCTATAGGGAGAAAAGTTGACTCCCACCTCTGTTGCTGTTGTGCATCCCTCTTCAAGACAGAAATGCTTAATTGAGTAATAGCCTTATGAGATATGAACCACAGTATTTTGTGTATGTTTTTATATATATATATATATATAAAAATAAAAAAAATTGTGTTTTCTTCCAGCACAAAATTCATTGAAGGGACAGTGGTGCAGTTGCTTGAAGAAGATGACTCTGTAGTTGGAATTGTGTATAAAGACAAGGAAACTGGAGACACAAAGGTGAGGCTCATGATTTTCTGGACAGCTGTTTAAATATTATAGTTTTTCTGATGTAGTCAGTCTTGTGCCAAATTAAGGCATGACTTTGTTAGTATAACCAAATGGTGATTAACTTCATAATTCCTCCATAATTGTATGTTTAAAATGTTATGCTGTAGAATAGGCACAGATATTCTAGGTTTGTGTGAGTGAATTGTACAATATTATGGGTGAAATGACTGCCCCAAAGGGAAGCTGCCCCTGAGAAAGCAGGATTGGGCTGTGGCAACCACACACTGCAGCCCCAATCCGCCTTTTTTCCAGCCCAAAAAGAAGCAGCAAATAGCTGCTCCTTTTTGTGTCAGCAAAAAGCTGGCTTTTCCGGCCCGCCACGGATAGAAGCCAGCTTTCAGCGCCTGGAAGCCGGCCCACATGTGGGCTGCCGGGCAGCCTTAAGCTCGCTTCCAGGTGGCTTCAGAGCATGCGGCATCAAAACTCCACATTCTGAAGCCACCTGGACGACGGCGCAAAGGGGTGGTCTGTTTTGCCCCTTGGGTATTGATGTTGAAAGAAATGGAAAAGAAAAAGGATTGAATTGCCACTGTATCTTCAGCTATCTCAAGAGTTTGCTTCTCTGTGATGCCTGAGAACTTGAGAGAAAAAGAGAGCAGCATTCTTGGGTGGGATAGCCCCTCAGTATACAGTATGCATGGGAGCTATTGTATGAGAAGGTGTAGAGAGCTAAGAAACATTTGATTTAGAATAAATGAGTCAAAACTAAGTTTTCTGCAAATATTCATAGATTTTCTTTTCTCACTCACGTATCATCTCTCGGAACATGCTGCCTAATTATTGTTCTTTATTAATTTGTTTTATTCAGCTGTTTCACTTTTCACAAGTTCCTCAAGGATATCTGTGGTCAAAAGTTACGCTGCAATGAAAGACAATGTACATTTCTCCATATTTCTGATATTAGCCTGCTATATGAATCAGTTGTTAGTTTTATCTGTTTATCTGTATAGTTGCATGAAGTGTACACTTAGGAGAATAGTTATTAGCTTGCCAAATGAGCATACCATTTCTAAAGTATCAGATGTGTACCTTTTATAATTACTGACTCATCTTCAAATTAATTAAAACATCTTTCATAACAGCGCTAATTAGTCCTGTCATTATAAAAGTTATGCATTAATTTTCCAGAATATGTCTCAATTTCTCAACTTGTTGTTTCATCACATTTAGGGTTAAGAATGTACTTAAATGAAATGATTTGCTTTTGCAAGAGAACCACATAGCCTCTCTTCCGTAAAAAGTAATACAGTATTCTGTTTATTGTTCCAGTCTGACTTAATGCAAAATTTGATTTTGCATTAGACATCAAACAGTAAACATTTGACTGAAATATGTAGAATTCTCTGTCTTTCAGCAAGCAGGGGTAGAAACTTCAGGTTTCAGAGAAGACTGAAAACAGAAGGTGGGAGGCTTTGAATATCAAATACAATATGAATATATGGTAGCAGATATCAGTCCAATCCCACACTTGTGTAGGAACTACATATGTTTTAACTGATTGGTATGCAAACTCTGGTTATGGTTGTGCATGTACTGAGTACATCAGGTTGTCAACATCCACATGTTAGACTGATATGTTGTTGGGACCAGCAAATGGTATGAACTGGGGCATTAGAATCACATTACTGAGAGTACAGGAAAGTAACATACTTTTCTTGTTAAAGAGACCATGATAAAGGGTTGCTCAGAAATTCCTCAAAACATAGTTTTGATACATAGTCAAACTTTTGAAATGATGTAGAAAACTTTGGTGGATGTGGACTATTTTCAGGAG
The DNA here is from genome assembly GCF_019175285.1 of Sceloporus undulatus. Classification (NCBI taxonomy): domain Eukaryota; kingdom Metazoa; phylum Chordata; class Lepidosauria; order Squamata; family Phrynosomatidae; genus Sceloporus; species Sceloporus undulatus. The sequence goes on from NC_056525.1 coordinate 235,350,037, forward strand.
AGACTGTGTGGCACTGTTTCACATTATTTATTTCTTTTTGTTCTAATGCTTTTGTGTTGTAGGAGCTTCATGCACCCCTTACAGTTGTGGCTGATGGTCTTTTTTCCAAATTTAGGAAAAATTTCATCTCTAGTAAAGTTAAAGTTCCGTCTCATTTTGTAGGATGCATTTTGAAGGTAAGCATTCCCTAAAAAGCCAATTTATCTAAAAGGCAATTAACTGTCTTTATCCATTTTAGAGACTTAAAGCAGATAATCACAATGACTATTTTAGAATGGTCCCAGTTAAGGTGATAATGTTACTGTCATCCCTGTAGAATTTTAAATACTCTTATGATACTTATTCATCCTCACAACAGTCACACAGTCACTGTTGCTTCCATTGTACAAATAGGGAAATGAGCTATTGTGCCAGTATTTCACAGAAAGCTGCTCGATGAATTGATGGCAATATATTGGGAAAAGGCAGTCATAAAGAATCTTTGATTTTTCCCTCTTCTTTTTTACAAAGAATTCACCTCAATTTAAAACCAACCATGCTGAACTTGTTTTGGGAAATCCTAGTCCAGTACTTGTCTACCAGATTTCTTCCAATGAAACCAGAGTCCTTGTTGATATTCGAGGTGAAATGCCAAAGAACCTTAAGGAATATATGGCTGAAAAAATTTATCCCCAGCTACCAGGTAAGACTATGTCTATTGACTGGCAGTACTGTGGTAAGAATTAGGTGCTAGATTTGTGCATGTTTGTGCTTCCAAACTTGTGAGGTAGAGCACACTGCCAAGGACTCTTCCTCGGTGATAGACTGCCACTACTCATATTTTTAATAATTCCTTCCTTAGGAAAATCAAGCTTAAATACTTGGTTGGAGAAGGTTGGGTATCTTGTCATTTTCTGTCTTTAAATAGCAGACTGGTCCATGAGTGAGACTACATTCCAGGTTAGATGCAGACAACCAAACCAACTCCAATTTTCAGTTGAATATATTTGCTAATGAACCAAATACATATGCTCAGAAACACCTAATGCTTTTTATAATAAAATGACCAAACAAAACATTAGCTAACTAAACTTTTCAGAATCTTAGGAATAATTCACCAAAGCAGCTTTCAGTTGGAAGGACAGCTATATCCAATTATTATTATTATTATTATTATTATTATTATTATTATTATTATTATTAAACTTTATTTCTAAAGCGCTGTAATTATACACAGCGCTGTACAAAGTCGGTAAAATTAAAGAGTATATAAAAGCCTGCCCAAGGCGTACATCCAATCAGAAACAGGATTTGTTAGACCTTGGCCAGCTTCGTGGGACTCCAGATAGCTTGTTGGAGGAACTGTGGAATGAAACTTGTAAAGGTTTCCATAATGACCTAATTTGATGAGAGACTGGGAGAATTTTAATTCAGTACCAACCAAGGAACATCCCCCGACCCAGAGTGGGGAGCAGCAGTAGGGAAGCAGTGTTTAATTCTTTTTGCCTCATGCCATTTTCTTATGTAAATCCCCCCCATCCCCACTCTGGCTACTATTTTCTCTGTGCATGTGCCATCAAGTTGCCTGTTGACTGTTGGGGAAAAGATACATCTACCTGAATGTCTGAATGCCATCCATGTGTTTGTATGTGAGTTGAGTCAATGCACAGCAGATCAACCATGGTGTAGGCTAGAGGCTTGTCTCTTTTTAACAGTCTACTCGTGGAAGAGCCCCAGCTTTTCCTGGAACAAAGAAACCACTGCTTGTGGGAAGCAAATGTTACCAATCAATATCATTCTGACTTAGAACATCTTCCAGTAAAAAATAACACTCACATGTGAAGCATGAAAATAGTTAAAGCCTGGAGCTTGAAAATAAACTGAGATGCATGTACAGAGAGAGTCAAAAAGCAGCATTACTTTCTTGTCATAGAAAGGATATTGTGTGCCTGTCGCCAGCTAGTAAACTTTCATATTTCTGGCCCAGATTGTTCCAGTGAAAAGGATAGCTGAGATTTGGAAGAGTGAGGGGAATGGTAAAATATAATCTCTTGCTATCCAAGTACCTTTGTAAGTAGTAATGCAGCCTAATCTTTCCTGTAGCCAATAGTGGGTTTGGAAATGTATTGTCTTCTTTTGAAGCGATTAAGTTGCATGTATATTTTCTAAAAGAAGCATGATTTCACAAGAACATAAGGATATACTCTAGTTCCTCATCCCTTCCTTTCAGTTCTCACAAAGCAATAAAGGCAAAAGTACAATATTCTGATATGCTATTACCTTTGACTGGTTTATTGGTGTTACGTTTTTATGATAATGAGTACCTTCTGATGTGGTTTGTTCCTGAATTTCTTAAAATGCATTTCTTAAGGAGAAATCTTGTGCAACAGCCTGTTGATATATTAGGAAAGTGGCATATTTCTAGTAGAAATGATGTGTGACTTGCTGATGTGTGACTTCCCTCTCAGTTTTGGGGGCCCAGTGAGCACCTCTGGGTGTCTAGCAGTCAGCCAAAAGGAAGTGGGATGGTTTTGAGCAGTTTCATCTGGGGTCCTCTTTAGAAGTAGTGAGAAACATTTCTTTTATTGTATATGCTTTGATGTACTGCCCTTTGGTAGAAAGAGCACTATAAATACATGTTGTTCTTGTTATTGTTGTTGCTACTGTGATTTGGGAGAACTCTCATTTAGGTTGATTAAATATGTTCACCAGATGTTTATGTGTATTCTTGTTTCTGTGTAATAACTGTTACAGGCACACCCTTTTAAAATCCTGGACAGCCTTACTTTCAATATTCTGTGATACTCCTTAAAGTATCTATCATAACTATTATGGTGTATTTTACTTTTTGTAGAGAGACAATAACCTGTAAGGAAAGAGAGCCAACTAAATGGTCTAAGGTAATATTGCTCCAGTGACCCATCTCTGGTTTATCAGAGATATGGGGATGAGCCACCAAGTCATCTTTCATCTCCCATGTAATTTGTGGTTCATTGTGATTCTGGGTCAGGGGTGGGCAAAGTGTGTCCCTCCAGATGGTGCTGGATTGTTGTTTCTAGTATTCTTCATTATTGGCTATACTGGCTTGAGTTTATCAGAACTGCAGTCTACCATGCCTGTTCAAGGTGGTTTATCTTCTTAGTCTTGATCAAAATAAAATCAGTTTGGAAATAACTGTGATACTGTTTTGTTTTGTTGTTTTGTCATTTTTGCAGAACATCTGCAGGAACCTTTCCTAATAGCTGTACAGAATGATCGTTTGAGGACCATGCCTGCAAGCTTCTTGCCTCCTTCTCCTGTAAACAAAGCAGGTCTGTGAGCAGAAAACCCCCTGTAAAATTTGGAGACATAAGGACAAGCTTATCCAAGGGTTTAGCCATACCCAGTGGGACTTTTGATTTCTTTTTCTTCGAAGAGCAGAAAATACTGTGCTTCCCATGCCATAACACAGACTTCTTTTGAAAGACTTCTCTGTTTCAAAGAGGATGGCCGTGTGTGTGAAAGATAGAAAACCAGATATCTCGTATGTGTGCAGATTTGCTTGTGTAGTTCTTTGGATCTCAGCCAAAGATGTTGTTGTATTTCTCATATACTGTAGTTGAGTAATTTCCTTCTAAAATCAATTAGATCTTCTCTCACTTTCTGTTGTCTAGAAACCATATGATTTAAACGTATCACTTATTCTGATGCATATTGCAATTAATATCTAGAATGTGATGAGTGTTGACATTTTATTAACATTTCTTTGTTTAACAATTAACAAAACTTCTTAGGAAGTCCAGGGTGGGGCATGGAGAGAGGACCTCATAAAAATTTGTGTAGCAAGCCTAATTTTTTGACAGTTTTATCTGTACATGAGAAGTGTCATTTTTCAGAAAATGACAAATAAAGATGACATTTAGATGTTTCTTGAAGGGTATTCAGTGCTCATTTTGACAGGTAAATTTGAATATTAATTCCAATTTAATATTAATCAGAATATTAATCAGACTTACCTTGAGCTTCCTGAATCAGGATAAAAAAGATTATACAGAGTTAGTCATGGGATACTTTCTGATCCCAGTGAGAATAAATGTTGTGGACAGTAGGGTCAGTTTAGGATTATGGTTACGATCAGAGGTAGAGCTAGGGCTTTATGTACATTTCTTGTATATCCTGTTGTTGTTGTATGCCTTCAAATTGTTTCTGATTTACGGAGACCCTAATGTGAACCTATAATTGAGTTTTATTGGCAAGATTTGTTCAGAAGAGGTTTGCCTTTACCTTCCTCTGATGAGTATATCCTGATCCCATTGAAAATTCCATTGTTTTGACAAGGGGACAATGTTTTGACAACTGCCAGAGTTAATTTTATATCACTTCTGTCCAGGAACTGCTGGTGGATTGCTGCTATAGGGTGAATAAAGCAACTCTTGATTTTACAACTGCTCCCCTTTTAACTGTTCTGGGTCGAATGGGGTATTCTGCCAGTCCTGTACCATATTTTGGCACCAACTCAGAGCAGCTATAGGAGGAGCGGTAGTTAAATCACGGGTGAATTCATTGCTCTTATAGTGGTGACTTGATTGCCTGCCTCTTCTGTTTCTCTCCATGTTTACTGAGAAATGGCATGAGGCTTCTGTGGGATTAAAAATGCTGTACTGATTAATGAGTATTAATAAATACAGTGGACCCTCCATATTCGCTGGGGTTAGGGACACAGGATCTCTCTCAAAAAAAAAAAAAATGGAAAAAACACAAATAAAAACACCACTATTTTTTTAAACAGAGAACAGCTTTCTAGGAATCTGTAGATCCTCCAATGCAACTGTGTGGTCAACATCCAGCAGAAGTGCCAAGAGAAGTGTTTTCTTTTGGAATCTCTAGGCCCTCCAGTGTGACTCTATAGTCAACTTCTCCCATATGTTGAACACAGAGTTGCACTGGAGAACCTAGAAATTCCTAGAGAGGACATATTAATTAAATCCTTGAATAATCATATTCACAAAAGTCCATGCTGGAAATGCGGAGGGCCACCTGTATATACACATGCAGAACTGAAACATATGAGGGTTTACAAATACATACATATTACAGAAACAGGCACCATGCTATACACCCCTCCTCTCCATACCCTTTGGTAATTGTGCCCAAGTAGTTAGGGATTTGTAAGCTAACTTTCAGCTGTTTCTTTGTGATTGGAATTAGAGTTAATTGTGGCTGATTCTTTCCTTTTTAGGAGTGCTTCTCCTGGGAGATGCTTACAACATGAGGCATCCCCTAACAGGTGGAGGAATGAGTGTTGTTTTGAATGACATCAAGATATGGAGGCATTTGTTGCAGGCTGTTCCAGATCTTTATGAGGACTCTGCTCTTCTGCAGGTAAGACAGGATTCTGGCTTTACCTCTCAACTCTTTGATATTTTGGCTCCCTTTTCAGGTTGGGTTTATTTTTACATTGCTTTAGGCAGCTGCTTTTTCGTTTATTTTTATTTGAAATTTATTAATTGCCCTTCAACGAAAAGAATTCCAAAATGCTGTACGTTAATTTAAAAAAACCCAATAGAGAGGGGGGGAAAGGGAAGAACAGTATTTTTCAATATATGGGCACTGAGAGTTGCTCTCCTGCCTCTCTTGTTGAGGTGGGAGTCTACATAGGCAGATGTAGGATTTGGCAATTGGAATGAATTAGTTCTAAAAGACCAGCTAAGCATAATTTGTTTTCTTGTTTTGATGGCACCAGCAGAAATGTGGGTAAAGAATCTCATAGTTAGTTCTCTCAGTATCATGGAGTCCTGATCTGTGGCAATTTTGTGAGGTCCATGCTGTCATTTAGCAAAGTCTAGGAAAGTTTTCTTGTTTTTGCTTGTGTATGTATTCCTACAGTTACCATTGTTTTGTGTTCCTTGTGTTCTTTCTATTCCTCTTTCCCTTGTAAATATATAATTATACTAAATCCAGCCCTTAACTATTTGAAGTATTGCTGCTGTTTGTTGGTTCCTGGCCTGACACTCTGGGAACTTAGAGTGGAGGATTTTGCCCCTTACTATCCATGGATGTCCATCCTATAAGTTCTGGGGTTCTCCTCTCACAGGGTGAGCAGCCAAGATAGAAAATATGTGTGATAAAAAGAATAAAGATCATGTGTGATAAAAAAAAGACTGCTATTGAGTTTTTCTCGGTCTGTGGCCACCCTTCAAATGGGTTTCTTTTGGGGTCTGCCTCTGTGCAAACAGATACAGTATGCAGAAGTGGTTTGGAAAGTCATGATTAGGCCTTGACAAGTCCATTATCTGCACAGTTCCAAATTCCAAAATGCTGTACAATAATTTTTAAAATCCAGTAGAAAAAAAGGACACACTTGTGGAAAGAGACAGCAGTAGCAGGCACAGAAAGAGAGAAGTACAAAAGGGCTGCTGGCTCAAAATCATGGAATAGGCAGTTGCTCACACTCTTCCCAGCATACCTTGCCTCCAAGAACACCCAATGTTCCTCAAAGCCTGTGCTTTGGAGGAATAGGTCGCTCAGAACCACTAGCCATCTCCTCCCATCCCAGGTTCCAGTGATAATTTCCCCTTCCTTCCTTTGCTGTGCGCTTTTCCATCTGGCTGCCACTGCCTTAACCTCTGCTGTGATACTAATGGTTTCATACTTAGCATTTTAGCCTCCCAGCATTCATAGGCAACTCATTTACAAGTTTTTTCAGTCTTTTAGCAAATAGCACGCGCGCGCGTGCACACACACTGTTTCAGTGCAGATGGTGAGATTCAGATTTACTCCAAAATCACTTCAAGCACATTTTATTAACTTTGATTAAAGACTGTTGAACAAATTCATATGAAACCTCTGTGCTGCAGCTTCCATAAATTGTCCATAAAAACAGCATGATTTTGGGTAACATGGGAGGGTGGTGCTGGAGAAAAATGTGTTTTCTCTAAAAGGAATAATCCAGAACCTGAGCCAGGTTCTGTTTGCAACCTACTATGCTCGTTGCAGCCACCTGTTCTGTTTGCCTATTTTCTAAGCTGTGTTTATGTGTGTGTTCCTAAGAAGAGATTAATTTTGTCTTTAAACCATGCTTCGGTCAGAAGCACATCCATCTAGAGCAGACAGGAAAGGAGGATGTCTGGGATTGATAGAAGGAAAGATTAACATTTAGGCAGTTGTGTTTGCTTAATGTAGTCCTTGTTTTATGTTTTTCCCCCCTTTCCAAGCTCCTGTAAAGGGGATCAGCAAGATAGGGCCAGTCTATGGGGCAAAATAAAAATCAAGTGCAACAGGTGCTGAGCCTTGTATGACTGTGTATGTCTTGCAAGCAGCCTTCTCACACATTCTATGCTTTTTCCCTTTTGCAACAAATTACCTAAATGTTAATCTTTCCTTCTATCAATCCCAGAACCATGAATTTGCTTAACTCTAAATGCTGCTACAGTACTTCGGAATGTAGGCCAATGCAGTTTGTACAGACTCTATGACCTCACATCTTTTTTCCTGTTAAGAAGTATGCCCTTTTATATTATTTTTCTCCAATGGGGGATGAATAATAATAAATAAAACTTATAACTTTATATCCCGCTCTTGTACCATAAGGCAGTCAGAGCAGATACACCATACAATATCTGAGTGCATACAATAATACTAAAATGTAGTCCCACTAATCAAGTTTTAATATTTGTTTTGTGTTTGTTCTGTGTGTGTTTGTGAACACACATACATATGCAGGCTTCTGATGGCATACAGTATATAGGTTAACTGAGTCCCTATTTGGAACTCAACTGTAATATTCACTATTCCCCCATTGTAGTTACCTAAGTAGTTTAATTCTTGTACACCTGAGAGAAGCTCTGGGAACATATGATTTGCTAGAACCAATTTATGGAGACATGCTACTGACAGACGCAGAACTACATCAGCTTATTGCTCAGAATGTCTTCCCGCATCAAAGTTGGGCCACACCTAGTCATCTATTGAGAAATCTAATGGTAGGGCTTGCACCTGTTAATGTTATGAGCATATTATAAATAAAATAGAACCAACACCCAGTATCTGCTATTAGCAACTTACTGTCTGCTCTTGCATGTGTTTGCCAAATTTGACTAGTTGAAGCTACTAGCACTACATAATGATATTTCAGATGCACTGACATTAGTCATGCATTAATGAGCTTTTCATGTTAAAATACCTCCATTTGGGCATTTCCAGCAATTCATGCAGGAGTTCCTGGTGATTTTTGTTCTGTCATGTGTTTATTCATCATGGCCTAAATCCAACTGTCACTCCCATCTAGAGCAGAAAACATGGATATGTTCCATTGATTCCATGGCTCTGCCCATATGAACCTGCAAGAGCCTTAGGATCTGTATGAGAAGGCTTTCTCCCGTTCGCATCAAGATCACAGGCTCACCTGATGAGGACACGAGAGAGTCTTCTCGATGGTTGCTCCTACCCTCTGGAATGCCCTTCCTTGGGAGGCTAGGCTGGCTCCCTCCCTGCTGGCCTTTCACCACCAAGTAAAAAACATGTTTATGCCGGCAGGCTTTCTGTACATAATGCATAGCAGGGTGGTTTTATGGAGCAGGTGGGTTTTTAGTCTGTTTGTATCATGAGTATATTTGATGTGATTTCATATTGTGTATTTTTATGTGATTTTATTTATAGACATTTTAATTGTTTGAATTTTATAATAATTTAAAGCTTTTATCTGTGAGCTGTCTTGGGTCCCTTCGGGGAGAAAGGTGGGATATAATACCGTATTTTCCGGCATATAAGGCAACTCTTTAGGTCTGCCTTCTGTGCCGGATTTTGACCCCAGAGACAGGTGAATGTCATAGCCATCTCTCTGTCTCTGGGGTCCTTGCTGGGTCCTCTCCCAGCCAGCAGGCACTCACGCTGGCTGGAGGGGGGTCTCTCTGGAGGCCTGAGGGAGGATCCGTGGCTGGGCTCTTGCGCCGCCATTGTTTCTCCAAAAGGTGGCAAGGAAGTGGCTCCCGAGCCGGCCGGGCTGGGGAAAAGAGCCAGCCCCTTAATTCTTGCTGCTGCCACCACCGCCCAAGATACTCTGATCTTCCAGCGGCTTCAGAAGTCTGCCACAGAAGCCGCTGGAGGATCGGAGTATTTTGGGTGGCGGCGGCAGCAGTGAGAATTAAGGGGCCGGCTTTTTTCCTCAGCCCGGCCGGCTCTGGAGCTGCTTTCCTGCGGCCTTTTAGAGCAACAATGGCGGAAAGAAAGCCCAGCCGCGGATCCTCTCTCAGGCCTCCAGAGAGGCCCCCTCCAGCTGGCGCAAGACCCCCTCATAGGAGGCCAGGGGTGCGGCCGGCGGGTGACTTGGGGGTCGTCTTATACCCCCAGTCGCCATATACGCCGGAAAATATGGTAATAATAATAATAGGATTTATATAAATGAAATAAATAAATAAATAGTTGGGACTAAATGGATTTAGGTCCATAGGTCCATAGGTCTATCTCAAGGTAGCCAACTTTCTGCTAAATCAGTGGTTCTCAACCTTCCTAATGCAGCAACCCTTTAATACAGTGTAGACAACAATTAGGTTAGATGTACCAATCGTCTGATCCAGTGTCATGTTTCTATGGATGTAGTGTGGCTAATTGATGGGATGAATCATCTCATGGGCCAGCCCTTGTTGAAACCTTTTCTCATAGCACATTTCTTTGTTACTTGGGAGTGCTGGTAATTTGCTGAACCATATTAAAACATAATGATCTGGTGGAACCTTTCAGATAGCAATGGTTTATTGTATCTTAATGCCAGAAACTGACTGCTTATCTTTTGCAGGCCAAAAGTACTTTTTACTGGACACGAAGAAAATCCCACTCCTTTGTGGTGAATGTTCTTGCACAGGCTCTTTATGAATTATTTGCTGCAACAGATGGTAAGTGTGTTGCCCAAAAATGCATTTTCGTAAGCATAGTTTGTTAGTGTGTTTAAAGTGTTTTTCTATCACTTCTCAACCCACCAGAGTACCTGAGGTGATAGACAATAGATGAAAAATCACTCCTTAGAAATCATTTTAAGACTATAGACAGTTAAAACAGCCAGAGCAGCTGCCCCTGAGTGTAACAACAGAGTCTTAACTGCCTCCTGGAAACTTAAACATAATGGAGCCAGTGTGACTTTTATTAGGAAGGAGTTCTGTATTTTGGGTACCTCCAGTTTGCTATTGTGAGTTTGCCTTAGCCCACAAATATCAGTCTGGTTTAAGTGGTGCAAGGTCAACTGGTGTGACAGAATCCTATCCACCAACTACATGTTGCTTTAGTTGTACCCTGATGGGTATATGACTTGATCTTTAGAACTAGGATGCTCTTTTTGATTGCTGTGGGAATGCTGTCAAAAGCAGTGTTCCTTTGGTGTGATTTCCACATCCAATTGGTAGAATAATTTACTAGGGGGATAGGTGTCATTATGTGGGAAGTCCTCATGCCCTAGTTCATCTGTTTAGAGACTGCTGGCAGGATAATAATACACTCTTTTTGTTTGATGGCAACCAAATACACAGTATTCATTGTAAATATTATAGACATTTGGGTTACGTTGCCCTACATGATGCAAGATCACTCTTCATTTCTTTGCTTGGCTTCTTTGTAAAGGGGTGTCCCATTTCATTTGTTTGGCAGATTCTTTGCATCAGTTAAGGAGAGCCTGCTTCCTTTACTTCAAGCTGGGTGGCGAGTGTGTCTCTGGTCCAATTGGATTACTTTCAGTGTAAGTTGGAGAAACATCTACAATTTTTTTCAAGTTGTTGTTAGGAATAGGCAATAGTTAACTTGGCTCAAATTTCCCTTTTTGAGTGTGGAACCCAAGTGACCTTCAGTGAGCCCATTTAATTAGTGTAGAGTAGAGGGCAGTAGGCGTCAAGCTCAGGGAATGCTTCAAAGTATGTTTCTTAGGTTATTAATATAAGTGAGCCAAACCATTTGCCAGACTTTCAAAAATGTTTTGAAGTTACATATCATTACTTAGGAACATAAGAAGGCACCTCATACTAGCTCAGAATAATTATCCATATTGTCTGATGGCTGATGGCCCCCATGTCAGTGGGACTGCATTTCTACTCTTAAGTTCAGCCCAAACCTTAAAAGATCTGTCCAAAATGCTCAACCCATTTGGGGGATGTACCCTGGATAACTCCTTAAGGTTCAGATTAAAATCTGGAGTGGATTTGTTGCTCTACTGACATAGAGAATATCATATGTCCCAGCTTTTTGTCCTCTGATGCCTGTGGTGGAGGCTGTCCTGGGCCTTAGTCATAGAAAGATCTTTCACATGTGTGAAATCGAAGGCTTTCATCGCTGACATCCAAATTTTTTGTGGGTTTTTCAGGCTATGTGGCCATGTTCTAGAAGAGTTTATTCCTGACGTTTCACCAGCATCTGTGGCTGGCATCTTCAGAGAATGCTGACCTGGAAAAGAGAGAGAGAGAGAGAGAGAGAGTGTGTACACACACACACACATACACACACACTGTGTGACGCTGAGTAAGGAGGAGTGATTCCCATGTTAATCTTTGTATTGGTTTGTTGTTGATGGCAGGGCCTCAGGTTGGGAGGATATGCAAAAGAGAATTAGTATCTGCTAATTGGTGATCATTGTCTGCTGGAAAAGCTCCTGACCCTGGGTGATTTCTCATTTGCATTTGTTGAGTGCTGATTTTGCTATTTTGTAGGACTGGTAGCCAAAATTTGTTTACTTTAAGGGTTTCTTATTTCCTGTTGAAATTGTCCAAGTGTTTGTAGATTTCAATAGCTTCCCTGTGCATTCTGACATGATAGTTATTGGCATGGTCCAGAATTTTGGTGTTTTCAAACAGCATTTTGTGCTCAGGATGGTTTATAATGTGCTCTGCTACTGCTGATTTTTCTGGGTGACCCAGCCTGCAGTGTCTCTTATGTTCCTTGATTTGTGTTTGGACACTGTGTTTGGTGGTCCCTATGTAGACTTATCTGCAGCTGCATGGTATGTGGTAAACTCCTGTGGCTGTGAGAGAGTCTCTCCTGCCCTTCACTGAGCGTAGCATTTGCTGGATTTTCTTGGTTTGTTTGTAAAACATTTGGAGGTTGTGTTTCCTCACCACAGACCCAGAAGAGTGAAGACAAGCAACCACCCAAAGGGAAGGTATTTTTACCATACATCAAAGGGGTCACAGACAGAATAGGGAAATTTCAGCTGCGGACAAGTCTACATAGGGACCAAATTCTGACACTGAAATTCTGAACCATGCCAACAGCTATCAGGTCAGAATGCACAGGGAAGTCATTGAAATTCACAAACACTTGGACAATTTCAACAGAAAAGAAGAAACCCTTAAAGTAAAGGAAGTTTGGCTTCCAGTTCTGCAAAATAGCAAAATCAGCACTCAGAAAATTCATATGAGAAACCACCCAGGGACAGGAGCTTTCCCAGCAGACAATAATCACCAGTTAGCAGACACTAATCCTCTTTTGCATATCCTCACAACCTGAGGCCCTGCCATCAACAACAGAACAATACACAGATTAACACGGGAATCACTTCTCCTTACACAGGGTCACACAGTATATAAGAACCCACTCTCTTCCAGGTCAGCATTCCCTGAAGATGCCAGCCACAGATGCAGGTGAAACATCAGGAATAAACTCTTCTAGAACATGGCCACATAGCCCGAAAAACCCACAAAAAACCATGTTTTTCACATCATTTGCTATGTCTTCTTTTTTAACTGGAAATAGCAGAGATTGAATCTGAGACCTCTGCATTTAAAATATTTGCCCTTAAATACTGAGTGGTGGTCTCCCCTATTAAAGCACCTAAACTAGAACAGCTGGTGCAGAAAGAAGTGATGAGTAAGAAGATCTATCTTACCAGGGTTAGTCCATGCCTTCTACAGGAACATTTAGAGCAGGGGTGGGAGGAAAGGGACAGTTTTCACCCCTGCACTTTTCTGTAGCCGGCATGTGCCTGATATGACTGGAAGCAACATTGTATCACTTCCAGTGTTTATATCAGCAATTTTTTGCCCTCCCCACCACCACTACCTTTAGGGGGCATTTGGGGTACTTAGGAGTAGGGTGGTCTTGGAGGAGAAGACTGTGTTTTTTTTGCAGTGGTTATGCAGAGAGCATGGGTTATGAATTTGGGTGGGGTGTATGGGGACTTTGGGGCTCAATGGCCACAGGGCTCACTTTGTCTGTTCCCTGTTTAGAAAGAAAAAGGCACAAAATCTAGGGCTGCATTTCAAAAGACGTTGTTGCCTAGAAATTTCAGTGGATGGCTGTCTTGTAATTTCTAATAGTGTGCTAATGGTGGGGTCATATTTCTCACTTTTTCTCCCTCCTCTCTCAATTCTTTCCTACAGCCTGTCACCTAAGCCTATTGTTCTGATAGGCCACTTCTTTGCCGTCGCCCTCTATGCTGTTTATTTCTGCTTCAAATCAGAATCCTGGATCACCAAGCCGCGTGCGGTTTTCAGTAGCCTTGCTGTGCTGTACAGGGCGTGCTCAGTCATATTCCCACTCATATATTCTGAAATGAAGTACCTCGTCTATTAAACCGGAAGAAACAAATCTACAGGATGAGGAACAGCATTAGACTCTTTGCTGCTTCCCTTCTGGATATGAAATGGTTTTGTCCTATCTCTTTGTTTTTTAAAAAAAGATCAGACTCTTTGAGAAAAAAACCCAGTGTGGCTTTATTTTGTGACTTGAAGTTGTATATCTTTATACAGAGAAATTAGGTGTGGACAAGGGATTTCCTTGTCGTTGGTGATGCCTGGTATACAGGCTGGTGTATAATCCTTACAAGAAATGAATGGACATCTGTGTAAAGACGGCCCTGTTCTATAGGAGAGAGTGGGAGGTAGTGCAGGGTCCTTTCTGAAGAGGAATCCCCAGAATAAGTTGCTAATAACAATATTTTTTTCTGGTAGTATCAAGCCATCTCTCATTTCATTGGGGCCAGGGGCTAGATGTTAAATTAAGCTCTGTTGCAGGGGAGACTGTGCCAGTATAGAATAGAATATATCTGTGGAGGATTGGTTTAGTTCTCACTGAGATGGTAAATTTGTCTCTCAGATCTTGGCAAGGTTCATTTTTGGACTCCCATCTTCTGGACCCAACATTGTTTCTGTGCTGTACTGTTTATGGCTGCAGGTAGGTATTGGTATGATTGAATGCTGTTCTATACACCTAACCAAATCAGAAATATGCCTTGTTCACCCTGCACATGGAAAACTTAGAATTTTGGGCGAGGGAATAAGCTAGAACCCTTCTCCTTGAAATCTAGTTTTGTGTCGTCAGGGATTATCCATTTTTATATAGAGGACCATTCAATCATGTTTGACCTCACCTGCAGTCTGACCTGGTGCAGCCTATATGCAGGCTTCAAAATCTCACTGAGAACCAGACCGTTGTTTAGGTTTGTTTGATTCTGCAAACAGCCTCAGCTGCATCTACATTCTAGAATTAATGCAGTTTGGCACTGCTTTAACTGCCAAGGCTCAGTGCTATGGAAGTCTGTGATCTGTAGTTTTGTGAGATATTTAGCTTTCTCTAACAGAGCTCTGGTGCCACAACAATCTACAAATCCCAGGATTCCATAGCATGGAGCCATGCCAGATAAAGCAGTGTCAAACAGCTTTAATGCAGCAGCCTTGAATAAACTGAATAATTTTGGTTCAGGCATCCTGCTGGGTCTCTTGCTAGTATTAAGGCAGGAATGGGGAGGCTATGGCAGTTGAGATATTGTTAGATTGGAGCTCCTGTCATCTGTGACTACTGCCTACAATGACAGACAGATGTGAGCTGGAATCCAACAAAATTTGGTAGACCACAGGTTCTTGCTACTGTCTTAAGTGAATGATTGAGCTGTTAGAAATAGATATAGGGTTGACAGGCTGCATACAAGACTGGGTTCCTGTAGCTTCAGTTGTTAACAGATCCTGGATCAGAAAGAAGTACTGCAAAGTTCTGTCAGATAGATGTATGGTGCATCTTCTCCCACAACACCTTTAGCTACACAGCTATTCCCCTGGCTTGTGGAGAGTGGTGTGTGTATGGTGTGAAGAGGCCCAGCACTGCTGTCAGCTAGAAGAACAGGCAGATGTTTCTGTAGTACCCATTAGTTCTCCAGTAAACCGAGTCTACAGCAGCTACAGGGTGATTTGTGTGTGTGTGAGGAAGGAGGCTTGCTATAGCTAGATATGAGGAAACTTGATAGTATCTCTTCTGATCCAGAATCTGTTAAAAATGCAGGAGCTCTATCTCATTTTTCAACTTGGCAACCCTAAATAAGGAGATGAATGTGTGCATGTTATACATGAACAAATATATATATAGGTATGAATTTCTTAGACAAATGAAGTTTTTGAACGAGGTAGATGTTTACAATGACCACTATTAATGATTCAGAAAGATAGCAACTAAGTGTTGATCTTTACAGGATAGCTGGGAGTGCTCCATTAATTATAATAGCTTACAAAACAAAGACAGGGCAGCTCGAACCGTTTAAACATGCAACTGTTACCTGTACATTCCCTTGTTGACATTTTTTTGATGTGAAACTTCCCTTTACTGTTTTCTCAGATAAAATTTAAACCTGTTATGTTTCATTGCAATTCCATGCCTCTTTTTTTACTTTCTGTAGTATGATTATGTGCATTCTTGATTTCAGTGTTTTTGTGGGTGTGAGGAGATGAGGTATGCCATTGAGTGCTTTAGTAGTCGAGAAGGGTTTATTGGGGCAAAAAGGCTGCAGAGGGATTTATAAAGCAGGGATGTGGGCTGGATGGTTCTTCAGGGGGTTAGGTTGATCCTCCCCATTTGATGGAAGCTGCAGCACAAGGACTTTTGGAGAGGTCCATGTTTCCCACTTTTACTAAAACAGTGTTGCTACATATCTTGCTCTAGAACTAGGTGTAGTTCTAGGAATCTCCTTTTTTTTTTTTTGGGTGCCAAACACTGACACGTTACTGCTATAGTATAAGCTTTATCGATGGTAAGCGAATCAGTGTATGGTACACAGCATCCCCTTACAGCTGAACAAATTCTACCCATTTATCCCTTCGCCAGCAGTCAAATCAGATGCCCATCTCTGATATATATGAGGCACCTGGAGTAGGGTACACTTCCCATACAGGCCCAGACTGGTGGAAGATGGGCTTCCAAGGGTTATATAGTGCAGGATAAAAAAAAAAAACAAAACCAAAGTGCAAACATGACACTTCTCCCTGCTGCTATCAGAACTGCGGAAGCAAGTTAGCAACATTAAAAAATTCATTCCCATGTCCGTTCTCTGCCTTCCTGCCTTTTCCCCAGCCTCAAACTGCAAAGCAAATGCAAAAAGTATCCAAATGAGGTCACTAATAAAAGTGAACCTGTTCATGTCACTGGCCAACTCCTGACGTTTGAACATGATGCTAACAAGGACTCCAAAACCCATCTGCCTTGTGGCAGAGGCCCAACTCTCTACTGTATTCAGGTACAGTAAATTTGGGGATTCCTTACCCAGCTCTTAAACTACTTTTCCAGCTCATATAGAGTTTCTTAGAGTGCTAGTTGCTACACTCAAAAGATACCCTTCCCTTCCCTGGGAAGAAGTAATTTTGAGTTCACCCCAGATGAGAAAAAATTATAAACCAGTGGAACATAATGACAGATGCTGCAATTCTACTGTCACTGGAGTATGCCTGTTTAAATATAGTGGGATTTCAATTTAGGTTGTTAGCTGGGTAATATAAAAAAGGATGGTAGGCCAGAGGCATTTTACTCTGCCTGAAAGTAACTTGTGCTACAGATGAATGCAGTGTCTTCTGTGATTTCAGAAATATCTTCTTCAGAAGCTGCACTCCCAGTTCTTTCTGCTACTTCATTTATAGATTACACTGTTCTCACACAATTTAAATAAATAGGCAGCTGTGTGGACCAGCTGGTGCTAAAGCCTGGTCTATTTACACAAAATTGTTGCTAGAGCATAGTACTACACAGCAGGATGTTTTTTGTTACTGGCTTCGTAGGTAGATGGATAGATCGCAGTATTCCTCATGGAGTTTATATGTGCTTGGAATATCATTTGGTTATAATTTCTACCCACCTGCTATACGAAGAGGTATTGTCCAAGAACAGTATTACTGTACTATGTTTGTTCTTCGTTTAGATTAACTGAACATGTCCAGCAGATCCTTTGGTAATATGCAAATAATGTAAAAGCTATAGCTGGTGTGGAGATTGGGAGTCCCCAAACTTTTCATAAATACCCTAAAGGTGCCAGATCCCATCTGCTGTAAACTGTATTTCAGAGGAAAGAATCGGTAAACCACCTCTTGAGAAAACCCTATGAAATTCATGGGGTGGCCATATGTTGACATTGTGAAGCTGAGCGCACACACATTTTCATTATAGATCTTTGGGCACTGCCATCTTGTGGCTAAGGTATTTTTGCATTTAAAAACAGCAACAAAACCCCACAAATGTGGTTACGTTTACATGAACTAAAACACTGCTGGCTGTATTATAAATAGGACCAGCCAAAGGACCTGTGACCAAGCATCATTGTGATATGTGGAGGCAAAAACTAAACTGTCTCCAAGAGTCATAAAATCATTGTTACATGCAACAGTCACATTTGTTTGCCTGCTGCACTGATGTCTCTTAATTTGATAGCTCAGACCAGTCATCTTTTGTTAAACAAAAGTCCCAGAAGCTGAGGGAAATGATCATTAAATAGAATGGATTAAACTGATTAAATAGAACTGATGAAATGAAATCACATCGTCATACCAAATGTTTTCAAAACACTTCCGCTTCAAGGGGTGGTACTCCCAATGACTGAGCTGCTCAGTAGACCAATTCACAAAATGTTTCCTTAACAAGGGCTAGTAGTTTTCTGGCAGTGAAAAGAGAGATTTTGTCCCCTACTCCTTGCTACAGTGCCAGATGATAGAGCCAGTGGGCTCTTTGGCTACTTTGGCATGAAGCTGTAACAACATAAGCTCCTTTGTATATTTTTCCAAGAGGACAACCAGAATGGATATTTGTCATGATCCATGCATTTAACATGACACAACTTTGGGGAACCCTCCTCACCCCATTTCAATCTTGATCCAAGTCCTGAAAAATGAACTGTGATCAAATAATTCGACATTGATTTTAAACAGTTTTAAACAGATTTTGACAATGCCAGAGTTTGTGAATTCTGCCATGCATCAAATGGATGGTTAATCTCTCTCTCTCCAGTGCTGGAGACTCGGGTAGTCATGACCAAATATGGATGCTGGAGAACATTTGTGGCTAAATAAATAGGAAAAATTTCAATTGATTTGGTAGTTTAGGGTTGAGTCCACTGGCATATCCTTAAAGGGAGACTGTTGAAGTTATTTAGAGATGACATTTGTAAGTATTTTAAATATTTACATTGCAAGTTATACATAGGCTTATCGGCTCCTTATACATGAACAGTTATATTCCAGATGTAGTTATACTTCAGAGTAGAGTCACTGAAATCAATGAGAATTTAGGGCATAGCCATACCACAGAATTAAAGCAATTTGATACCATTTGTTCAGAATTTACTCTTCTTAACAACGGTCTCAATTCTGATTAATGACCGGGCCAAGGAATAGAAACTTTAATGATTTTGATGTCTTCTTCAACCACTTTAAACCCTGTGGCCATTTTTGTTTTCTTAACATTCAATGGTAATTCTGCCTTTACACATCCTAAACCTTCAGCAGTAGTTGTTCCAGGTCTTTGGTATTTTACCATGATGCAGGGTAAATGAACACACTTGATGTGTATGAAAATCTGTGAAACAACCCAAGCCTTCTCATTTTAGTATCATATTTATTCCTATACAAAAATGCTATTTTATGTCCACATATTGCTCTCTTAAGAACATAAAGATAAATTTTTGTACATGAAAGATTATGTATAACTTTACGGGTTAAACAGAAATTGCTAGTATCAAGTACTCAACTGGGGAAAATAGCATAATTTTGCAGCAGGGTTAGCTGCAAGAGGTTAGTGTCAATTATGCTATGTTCATGCACCAATATGTATTCTCTGCTAGTCAGAAGTTGTGAAGTGCTAGCTTCTTTCTTGATTTTTATGTTCTCTTTCAACTCTTGTTCCTCTACTTCCAGCTAGGGTCATGGATTCCTTGGGAGTTTAGATAACTGTTCGGAATTCATCAAAAATGAAATTAGGTACATGGGCTTCGACAACCTGAAAGGAAAAAAAAAACACTTCAACTGCAGAATAGTAAAGGGACACAATATGGGTTAAGCCTCTCTTACCAGAAATGCTTGGGACCAGAGGCGTTTTGCATCTTGGACCCTGGTCTAAACACAAAATTCATTTATGTTTCATACACACACATAGCCTAAAGGTAATTTTGAATGTAATATATTCAATAATATTGTGCATGAAACAAGGTTTGTGTACACTGAGCCATCAGGAAAGTGGTCACTGTCACAGCCACCCATGAAAAAAATCTTTGGGTTTTGTAATGTATTGGATTTTGGAATTCTGGATAAGGGAGCCTCAACCTGTGTACGTTTTATACATTAAGCAGCATGAGAAGACTATGTGTTCCATGTTGAATAATGCATGAAAAATGGCCACTCAAATGAGGTAAGATTTTTGACTTAATTCAACTCAGAATATGGACCAGATGAGAATCTTTATTCACAATGGGATGTCTGAGATGCATGAAAGGATCAGCCTCATACTGTTGACCAAACACCTAATACTGCCTGTTCTAGCATTGGCTCTCCAAGTGCTCAAGATGAGGTTTCTCTCAGATTATTAAAGATCCTTTATTAGAGATTAAATGCCAGAAATTGATCATTGGGCTATGTCCTTTCTCCAAACTAAACTAAGGGTAACCAAAAAACATATGTAAAAAGCTTGGATAAGGAGCAGACATTTAATCCAAGAATTCCTATATGCTTTAGAAGTTTGGCCTCTATTGTCTGTGTCACACAAGTAGGCAATACAATGGGGAAGAACACAGTAGGGGACCTTCTTTGGATGATGCCAGTGTAGGTTTTTCATGGCTAGTCAAAACATGGCTTTAACTCATAGCCTTTAAAGCTCTTAACTTGCTTGAATTGTGTAGTATGTTTTTATCTTGTTTAAATTAATCACTGCTTTTAATATGCAATTGTTTAATTTATTTATACTATTTACTCACCCTTCGTGGTAGCTTTGTATAACGAACATAGTCTTCTAAGAAAAGCAGGGCACCCACAACATCTGCTGGCATTTCTGGGACCTTCTGGCTATAGAGAGTCACAAAACCACAACTCTGAATTGGTTAACAACTGCTTATTTAGTTGTGCAAATATTTTGTCAATCTCCAAAAACAGTTCTTTAAAATGGTTGGCCTAAAAAAAAGAAAGCACCTATATGTGTTTAACTGCATTTAGTGGAATGACATTATCAGGAAAATAGGTAGTGTATCTGCACTGATCTCCCCCTCTCCAGCAACATGCAAATCAATGTACTGGGGGGCTACTTCCTTTCAAAGATTTTATTTGTGGGGGTGGTAGCACTGGTAGACATAGTTAGGTGGCAGACTTATTCTCATGATGCAGAATTGCAGCCATGGTGTGTGCTCCAGATGGTTCTGATTACAATTTAGGTCAGCCACAGTCAATATGCCCACATGATCAGGGATTATGTGAGTGACATCCCAAACATCTGGAGGAGACCATGTTCTTGTACAATCCTGCAATTCAGAATGATGGAATGGCCCGTGCTAATGGTAACATCAAGGCAACTTGCAAGTCTGCAAAGACCTTAAGCACTCTTGAGGAAGGGGAAAATAGCTACCTTGTGCACTGTTCCATTGTTGAACGAATAAACTGGCCAATCAGAGCCAGAAACTGCTCAGTGTATCGCGAATGGAACTGTTTCAGCAGAGTGAGTAGTCCGAGCACCAGAGGAGGCCAGTCAATGGGATCTGCTGGCTTCTTGCAAACCATCCCTGAAGGAAAACAAAACAGAACAAATTTTCTCAGCTTGGAAAAGTAACCACTTTGGGAATGACATTTATCTATTTATAGGCAGCAATCTACTGAGATCTAGTGTGGTGTATTAATGTCAATGCTGTACTACAGCCCTAGCAACAGCAATAGCATTTACATTACTGCTTTTTGGTGAACTCAGCACTCTCAAAGTGGTTTACAATCTGTAAGCCAATTGCCTCCAATAAGCTGGGTACTCATTTTACTGACCAACAAAAGGATGGAAGGCTGGGATCAAACTCACAACCTTGTGGCTATAGTACCAGCATTTAACCACTGTGCCATCAGAGCTCCTTTTAAGAGATCAGGGTTTAAATTCCTAACTCACATGGAATCCCACTGGGTGACCCTGGACAAGTAACATTCTCCCAGACTCAGAAAAAGGGAAAGGCAAACCCCCCTGAACAAATCTTGCCAAGAAAACCTTGTGATAGATTTGATGTAGGGTTGTCTTAAGTTGGAAATGACTTGAACAACAGCAAAGCAGTAATCCATTCTTTCCATGGATCCATAGCGGATGGGGATAGAGGAAGGATTTCTTTCTATGTCAACCAAAGCAACATGAAGAAAACCCCACTTTTTTACAGTAAGATGCTGGGCAAAATGAATGTCTTACTGTCTGGCAGTGGTAAGCCTACAAGGTGATTTAAAGGAAGCGTCTACATTAAGGGGTAGGAGGAACTGGCCCCTCATGCACAGGCAAATTTTCTAATAAAATGGTACCATGGGTCTTGGAGAGGCACATGATTCTCCATTTAAATACTAATTTGCCCATCTGTACCTTTATAATACCTCAAATAGCATTTTCAGAAGACTAACAGGGAGAATGGAAATATTAGTGGTACACTCCTGCTTTATGTGAAAGGTCTCGTATGTGCTCTGCCTATTTGCAAAGGAAAAAGAACACAGAAACTAGTATAGTAGATAAGGGGTGATGTCAGTTACAGATTCTGCTTGCCAGCAAAACATCTTCTGATGAATCCCTCTGGCATCAGTTGTCGTCCTATAAGATTTCCTAATGGAAGCAGGGAAGCATCACAAATCTTTGGCATATGGCTTGGTAAGTGATATCATGCAGCTGGTTTGCACTGGGGTCATTTGTGAAAATTGTTCAAGGATGCAGAGGCTGGGGAGGTTAAAGGGGAGTCACAAATAGTGAAGTGGAGGAAGAAGAGACTGGAATGCATGAGGAAGACGGAGGGCAAAGAAGGTCAGTGCCAGGGAAGTACTGGGTCTTCCAGAGCAAGAGACGGGCTGGTTGTTAACTATACTGAATAACACCACTGGGCCCATTGCTGGAATTACTGGCAGTGCCCCAATAAAGTATCACCTGTCAGGCAGCTTAACAATCAATTTCAGTCACCACTATCTGGAATTCTGCAAAGCAACATGGAAGCTATCAATCATGGCAGATCCTGACAGCACACAGCAAACTGCCCAAGATCTGGCCAGTGACTTTGAAATCAACCTCCAACTTTGTGCTCTTTGGATGTTTTGAATTACACTTCCCACAATCTTCAGAAGGTTGGCATTATAATCCAACTTGTCTGGAGGGCCCCAAGATGATGAGAGTTACAGTTCAACACATTTGGGGGAGGCTTTCACAACAAAAGCCTCACAGTTGGTTACAAAGTCTCCTTTGATGTCATGCCAAGACCACTCAGAGCTGTTTGTGCTTGCCTTGTGTTTTCACAATATGCAATTTATTATGCACATTGGCCTACACTGATTTTGCTGGTAGTAAATCCATTTGGTATGGAATAAATGCTATGTCTACAGACATAATAGGGAGAAAGATTGCTTCCTAGATAAGAAACAAAGATAAAAAGCACGGCTGTGAGCAAATATATATATATTTGCTCACAG
>NC_056525.1:235375877-235376182 GCF_019175285.1 Sceloporus undulatus
AATAAGGATTGTTCACATAGTCTTATGTTCCATTGACATCTCTGTTCCAATCTGTTTTGCTGACAGAACCAAATGCAAAGCCAACTGTTAGCAATAAAAAGCAAGAGCAGATCCACTGAATAACTGGAAACATTGCACATCTACATTTATGTCAGTCCCATCAATTCAATGGGTTTATTTAGTTGGAACTACAAAATGGATTTAGGCCAGTAAGTGGGCTTTCTTGAATTATTGATGGATGGAGCTTTATAACCATACTGCACCCATACAAACATTTTAACTATGGCGAAAGAAGATCCTTATAC
>NC_056525.1:235376282-235379255 GCF_019175285.1 Sceloporus undulatus
CAACCTGGCCCCCGGCTCAAAAAGGTTGCCTACCCCTGATAAAGAGTAATGGAGCCGTCATTTGGTATTAATGGAAACTCCTGTTGATAACATACTGGCAGATCAAAAGATTGTAGTGCATGCACTGGAAACTTTAAGGTTGGACTTCTGCAATGTGCTGTACATTGCGCTACCTCTGTACCGAATTCAGAAACTTCAGTTAGTTCAAAACACAGCAGCCAGATTGATTACTGGGACATCCACAAGTGACCTCATTACACCAATATTAAAATCACTCTCCTGGCTGCCAGTCAATTTCTGGGCAAGGTACAAAGTGTTATTACTTTCAAAGCCCTACATGGTTTGGGTCCAGGTTCAGGTCTACTAGCAGACATCTATTTATTGTTGTTGTTGCTGTTGTTATTCCAGACTAATAGAGCTATGTTTCTGATTGCTACCCTTATGAGATGTTTGTAAACCTGCTTAGTATGTTGCTTTATCCATGTGTCAACTGTCTTCTGTTTCTGTCTGTGCAAGAAGAGAGTACAGCCAGGGCCCATTGAGTCAGACCTACAGGGATGATGGCATCATCTGTCTCTCTCTCTCTCTCTCTCTCTCTCTCTCTGTGTGTGTGTGTGTGTGTGATACACACACAGAGCCTTCTTTGTTCCTTTTGGGTTTAGCTGCAATTCTCACAGCTACTGAAGAAGAAATGGATATATTCCTGTTGCAATCCAAAGTATTTGGGAATGTTAGTCTTGAATAGACAAGATATATGAACTCTACAAAAAGATCTGTTACTGGTGGTGATGCAAACAGCTAGACTTTTTCACCACACTCTTTTGCATATGGGGAACCTCCTCGGAAGTGTTACTGCAAAGAGTGCCATAAATCTTTGAGATTTATTCTTCAATGTAGCCATTATGCAATAATTAAACCCATCCCTTCATTTTTACAGCCAAGGAGACTTCTGGTCATGTAGCATTAAACATTGAAGACGAGCCAGACAGAAAGAAGAAAGATAAATTGCTCAAGAAGGCAGTGAAAGAAGCTCCTCCAAACCTAGCAACCATGGAGGTAGAGTTTTACTGAGATAATTTCAAATTTGGTAACTTGGAGTTCTCTGCTAATTTGGAAATTTGCTAATTTTGGAAATCAGAGAATGAGTGGAAATGCTTATGAAACCTAAAATGATGGGTACTAAGTACAAAGCGTCAAGTAGGTGGGGTATGCATGTTACTTTATATAACAGAGTTTTGTGTGCTTTAAAAAGTAAAAGGTTTTAGTTGTCATAAGCTTTCATGGGCTCCAACTCACATTGTGAGATGCCAGGCCTGTGCATTCTACATTGGGCATTGCATGAAATAGGCTGAAGTCTCTGAAAGCTTGTGCAAAATAAAACTGGCTCTTCTTTAAGTTGTCACAAGAACATTTTGTTGTTTGAACATTTTTGTTGTTTAAACGGTTTCACATTCTGTTTTGTTGTCTCTTTCATTGCAATCATTTTTAAAAGCATAAAAAGGGAACACATGAATACGACAATATGAATAGCTGTATAAAAGAGTATCCAGATAAGACAAAATTGATCAATTTAGCATTTTGATTATAACTTGGAATAGGAGCCAAATTCCTTCAGGCACTTGTGAGGCATGAAGACAATAACCATTTCTATTTTTTTCTTGCCAGCTCCTAGCAACATAGATGTTCTATCCAGCTATTATAACTTGCAAATAAATATTGATTTGGTTTCCCTTACACCCGACAGAGTCATAGAATGTTTTGAAATGACATGGAAGCTCAGCCTGTGGTAGGAACCAACTGGTCCATGTAACAAAACAGTTTGTGGAATAAATTGCAAAGATATTTATTTATACAACTGTAAAGAATACCAAAGTGTGGACATTTTGTTCATTGAGTTTTCTGCACAAATCCAACTGTGCATTGTGTCAGAGCACTGGTGTGACATTGGACAACTCACACCCATGCTAGTGGAGCTTGCACAAATACTGTACCTTTCCAGCAACCTCTATCCATTTATTTTACTTAATGAATTCTGTTCTCCTTACGTTTCCATTTGAACAAACTAGTTCTTTGGGTATTATGGAATATTAAATTATGGCCAATCTTTTCCAAAGATCTATGATGGAGACCTGGAGAGTGAATTTAACAATTTTGAAGACTGGGTGAAAACGTTTGAACTTTTCCGGGGCAAATCTACAGATGAAGATCACAGCAATTATGAAGAAAGGATAATAGGGAAATTTAAGGTACTGTTAAAGGTGGCTTATGTACTTTGATGTCTTGCATGAACATTCACGTTACTGTTTTATATTGTAGGGGTTTATGCTATGTTTTATATTGTGCGCATGTGTTGTGAGGAACTGCCTAGTTATTCCTATGAGGTATATTAATCAAACTGTTTGCAAGTTTTGTAGTCATGAAAAGTCTGCCATTATTCTCAGTTGTTGGGAATTGTGAGGAATGGTATGGATCTCTCTACAGAGTAAGCATATTGGCAAGACAGAAGATGAAAAACAACCAGTCCCACATCCCTCACACCCATCAGAGAACAAATCAAGTTTAGTCTTCTTTGTAAAATATATAAAATAGCTTTTCTTGTAATAGGTAGTGTATAATGAAATATATAGACTGATGGAGGAAAGAGAGTGAATAAGAAAATACTTAAATATTAGAGTAATACAGGAAGAAAATGGGTGTGCTAAAGCAAGCAAGCAGGAAGTTTTTTTTATAGCAAATAACAACAGACAATGTAGTGGAGGTTTTGCATGACAGCATCCCCTCTTCATGTCTCCCAAGACAGCCAGGCAGAATCCCTTCACAGAGCCCAGAGATCAATGAGGGAGGCTTCTGGCAAAGCGAATTTAGTAGGAAACCCATGCTCTTTCCAGAGGAACTATGGGATAGGTTTTGCATGACAGCATCCCCTCTTCATGTCTCCCAAGACAGCCAGGCAGAATCCCTTCACAGAGCCCA
>NC_056525.1:235379355-235387918 GCF_019175285.1 Sceloporus undulatus
ATAAATATCTTTCTTTAAAAGTATCTGCTGTCTCTCTCTGCTCCTGTACACGCGTCTTAAAGCTCGGTCTACTGGTTGCTGTAAGCTAGCAAGGAAGGAATCTAGAGACCCCTAGCAAGTCTCAGTGTGTGCTTGGGGGAAGGTTGTTTGGAAAATTCACTGAGTGGTGGCAGTGGAAACAGGACCTCAAGGGGTCTCATTCAGCTCGGCAGGGAGTGGGACTGGAGACCTAGGAGATCCTAGAGGGGAAAGTGTTAAAGGGACTCCCTGGGAGTAATAGTTATGCACAGGGCTAATTGCCTCAGGGGTCACCACACTCACCATCCCAATCTCCCACTGACAGACAACTGCAAGAGACCTACAGCAAAGTCACAGAGATATCTACCAATAGATCCTAATCTATTCTCTCCATACTTCTGCATTACAAATACCACATACCTGAAGTTCCTTCACAATCATGAAGCAGAGAAGCCTGTCTAAACCATTCAGGCCAAAGGTGCCCAAAGTGTCCTGGATCTCAGAAAAGAGGCGGCTGCTGGATACTTCTTGATGCGTTTTCATATCATACCAGGTATTCAGTTGGTCAATATAACATGCAACTCTAATAGGAAATGTGTGGGGAATTGATAGATACAAACACTAGTTAAAGATGGCATCTGAACAACAGGGACTTTCATTCAGGAGATTTGATATTAACTTGGGGTAAACTCTGACCAAGATCAAGTAAGTTAATACAAGGGCTGAGCTCTGTGTTGTGTCAAACCTCATCTCTTATAAAACATGTCCTCCTGAGAAGAATGAGAAGAAGATTTCTAAATTTTATAGCTTTTTGTTGAAAATAGTCATGCATGAAGAGCTTCTGAAACCATCCATGATTAGATGGGCTCAAGATTTGGGTGAACCTTTGCCGTTAGCTCAATGGGAAAAAACGTGGGCTGTCAGAATTAGATATACTGCTTGCATAGCACTAAAGGAGAATTATTACAAGATGCAGAATAGATGGCATCTTACCCCCTTGAAGCTTTCAAAGATTTATAAAAATCAGAGTCCCAACTGTTGGAGATGTGAGAAAGAACCAGGCTCCTTTATGCATATGTGGTTGTATTGTAAGCATGTCAAAAATATTGGGTACAAATATATAATAAAATGCAACAAATTGTAAAAGTGAATTTTAAATTTGAAGCCAAACTTTTTTTTGTTAAATATGATTTCAGATGATAAATTGGAAGACAAGCACGGAAAATTATTTTTTTACATGGTTTCAGCGGCTAGAATGATACTTGCATCCCATTGGAAAGGAGATGCAGAGCCTACTTGGAATGAATGGATCTTGAAACTTATAGATTTTATGGAATTGGACAAAGTTACTTGCTATGTTATGAACTTGAATTGGAACAAGGAGAAATTAATTTGGCATCCTTTGATCACGTTTATAAAATCAGAGAATTTGGTCCGTAATTTTATTGGATAATTTCATATTGTGTTATAAAGATTGTTAGAAGAAATATAGCAAAATGCAGGGAGATATAAACGCAAGACAAATTCATAAGGGGTAAAGTTTTTTTTTAATTAAATTGAGGATTGAAGGATTATAGATGTCTTTAAAATATGTGTAAAAGTTTTAATTTAAGTATAATCATGGATTACGCAAGTGCAGTGAATTTGATCTTTTTCTTTTTGTATTAAGGAAAATTGCTGGGCTAAATCATGTCTCAACCCCTCCGTATGAGGAACTCATTATGTTCTTGTAGTAATGTTGTTATGGTATCTGTAGTGGTGGGTTTGTTTAGAGGGGGGTCAATGTTGAATGTATGTATTGTATTATATTGGTATTGTTATTATTGTTTTATGTAGTCATATATGTTTTTTATATATATGTATGGTAAACTTTAATAAAGATTAAATATAAAAAATATAAAAAATAAAACATGTCCTCCTTTGCTGTTGGCATTGGCCATATTTAAACGGGCGCTATGAGGCGCCCTCATCACGTGCGAGGGGCGGCGCTTTCAAACGCCCCTCACACATGACGGGGGCGTAAAAATGGCGGCGCCCTATACACATGGGTGCCACCATTTTGACGTGACGGATGCCTAACGTCCGCACGTTGCAGCGCCATCATGACGGCGCAAGTGCGCCATTGGCACCTTGCGGCGTCATAATGGTGCCGCAGAAAGAAGCCGCTTTTTGCGGCTTCTTTTTGTTGTGCGAGGGAGCTGTGCAGTTTGTCCACTGCGGCTCCCTCGTGCAACAAACGAGGGCAGCGGGAAAGCACCCTTTTGGGCGGTCTGTATCCTGCCATTGTTTTGAGAGGGACATGAGTGCAAAATGGGGAGAATTTTTTCTCTCTCATTCAGACTAAGGGCAAAGAAGCACTGTCCTCATTTTGATTTTGTTTTTCAATTACATACTTTAATCTGATTGGTTGTACAAAGGTATGATGTAACAATAATTATTCTATGATCCCTAAATGTCTGGGACTACTTCAGGAGGAAGCTCTTTAACAAAAAGAAAAAGAGTGATGGAAAAAGACAGCTGAGAATTATCTGGCAAATAGTTTGCAAGAGATAATACAGGAAGTTTTCATGACGATGTTGTGACAAACCTCCACTTTTTGCCCCTCTCATTTTTGTTTTTGTGAATAAATAAATATTTCTCACAGCCCTAATTATTACACAGTTACCAAAGGCTATGACTTCATATATAGCCCAACAGGTAAGAAGATGTTAAGTCATGTACAACACTCACTTTGGGTCAGTGATCCTCAGAATCTCTCGGCAGAGACGACCAATAAATGTAACAGATTCATCCACTGGTGCAAATTTTGGTATTGGGATATGGGTGGACTGGTATATACTTTGCCAATCTTGAATCTGAAATACAATGTCATCAAATAATTTTGAACATTATCTTGAACTAAAATATTTTGTTTAAGGTTTAGTTAATTGAGCAAGACACTTTCCATGGGCCTTTATAAGTCTGGAAAAGACGAGACACATAAACTGTCCAAATTACAATTAGATCCCAAATCCACAAAACAGAGGTATCTTTACGGGACCAACCAAAATGCACAAAATATATTATGCAAGCTTTCAAAGCTCCACTGGCTTCTATATCAGGCAATGATGTTAAAATCATATTTCTTTGTCTGATGAAGAAGCCAGTAGAGGTTTGCATCATATCTTTGTGCATTTTGGTTGATCCAATAAAGGTTTAAATGTTTTGTGGATTTGGGATCTAAATGTACTTTCCTGAATGGCCAACATGGCTGTTCCTGGATACACTATCAAATGGTTATCCCACACTTTCTCAAAGAGAACACATCCAGGTTATTTTAGACTCTGGCCTAACTGGGGCCTCCTTTTCATTTCATAGTATCATATAATCATAAGAGTTGGAAGAGACCGCACGGGTCATCCAGTCCAACCCCCTGCCATGCAGGAAATCCAATCAAAGCATCCCCAATAGATGGACATCTAGCCTCTGCTTAAAGACCTCCAAGGAAGGAGACTCCACTACACTCCGAGGGAGTGTGTTCCACTGTCGAACAGTCCTTACTGTCAGGAAGTTCTTCCTAATGTTCAGGTGGAATCTCTTTTCCTGAAGCTTGCATCCATTGTTCCAGGTCCTGTTCTCTGGAGCAGCAGAAAACAAGCATGCTCCCTCCTCAATATGACAACCTTTCAAATATTTAAACAGGGCTAGTATATCACCTCTTAACCTTCTCTTCTCCAGGCTAAACATCCCAAGCTCCCTGAGTCGTTCCTCATAGGGCAAGGTTTCCAGACCTTTCACCATTTTAGTCGCCCTCCTTTGGACACGCTCCAGTTTCTCAATGTCCTTTTTGAATTGTGGTGCCCAGAACTGGACACAATATTCCAGGTGAGGCCTGACCACAGCAGAATAGAGTGACACTATTACTTCCCTTGACGTAGACACTATACTTCTATTGATGCAGCCTAAAATTGCATTGGCCTTTTTAGCTGCCGCATTGCAGTTGACTCATGTTCAACTTGTGGTCTACTTGGACTCCCAGATCCCTTTCACATGTAGTTTCATTCAGCCAGGTGTCCCCCATCCTATATCTGTGCATTTCATTTTTTTGCCCTAAGTGCAGTACCTTACATTTCTCTGTGTTGAATTTCATTTTGTTAGCTTTGGCCCAGCTTTCTAGTCTATTCAGATCATTTTGAATGTTGATCCTGTCCTCTGGAGTATTAGCTATTCGTCCTAATTTGGTTTATATCTGCTGAATATTCATGCCAGGGGTAGGCAACCTTTTTGAGCCGGGGGCCGGGTTGCTGTTCCCTCAGACAAACCACTGGGGGACCCGAAGCCAAAAAATAAAATAATTTTAAAAAATTTAAAAATTAATATATAATAAACCAGGACAAATGTCGGACAAAAATTCAAATGGAAGACACTTTTTTTAAAAAATGGAGGGAACACGTGAAAAAAATTGCTGATTTTTTAAAAAAATGTTAATATAAATGCATGTTTCTGAGGCTTCTATAGACAATTGCCCCTTCAAAGCCCGGCGGCAATCGGCGGCGGACCAGGCTGGGGCCGTTCCCAAGGCCTCGCCGGGCCGCATCCGGCCCGCGGTCCGCAGGTTTGCCTATAACCCTGTTCCTGCCATCATTCACATATTCAGAACTCAAGTCTATGTAGGATAACTTGGTGCCACCCCTTTTAGAGTAGTCATGAGTATAACTTCAGCTGCAACAGTCCAAAACCAGCAGATTTCGTCATCTCTTCTCCCTTTTTGGACCTCTGTTTTACATTCTTGAAATATTGCAGCATTTTCCCTTCCTCAAAACCCTGTTTGCCAACCTTGGTTAAAAAGCACAAATAAGAAAAGCACATACACTGGGAATCCTAAATCAGAGATGGATTTAAAATGATTGTAGAAATACCTCTATCCCTGTATTCTATCCTTAATGATAATTTGACTGGGGTCACAGAACTAAGAACTTAGCTAGACTATTTTGTACCTTTGTCCTTAAGAAGTTATTGCACTCCTGCTCCACATTGTAATTGATAATTCGTGACACTTCTTCTTGCCAGATTTTTAAACCATATATGTTGACATAATCCTGGATGTACTCGAAGGAACGATGGAATCCATCCATGGTTGCTGCCATGTCTTTTAACTTGGGCATGAGTTCACTGGGCTATGAAAACAAGGAAGATCAATAATGATATCAGAAAAGCAGTGAACAAAATCTCAGAGCCACTCAACAATTTTTGCACTTAGTGACAAAGATGGAAAATACTAAAAACTGTCTACATGAGAAAGGGGGAAAATAATGTAGCATTTTTATAATGCAGGCAATTTCACTTTTAGGCAGCTGCATGTGGCCTGACAAAAAAGTTTTAATGGTAAAAGAAAATACAAAGGAAAGATGGAAGGAAGGTCCATTATCTATACTGTTTTTAAGCTTCTGTACCAGGGGTGGAGAAATTGGGGAACTGAAGCTATTTTTCCGGCCCATGACTCTTCCAGATTCCTCAGACTTTCCTTTTTTTGCCCAAAAAAGGCTGGAATCCCTCAGGAGCAGCAATGCACTTTGCAGGGTTCATGAGGACTGTTTAATATTTATTTTTATCCCCCCCACCTCCAAAAAAAATGGACATCTGGCTACTTCCAGTTTTTTTTAAAAAGAATTACTGGCAGTTATGTGGAACCCGACTGAGAGGATGCAGGTGCAGAAAGGTAACTGTCAGACCCAAATGCCCACTCCTGTGCTATACAAATCTACATGCTTGATCACAGAGTCACGAGACTTGGGCTGGCATCCTGTTAGTAGCATACACAAATGTAGGTCCACCTGTCATACTTGTGTATGTATTGTTTTATCATTGCTGATGTTGCGATTCTCTTCCTCCCTCTGCACTGACCAAGCTCTCCACTATCTTACTTCATAGTTTCTGCAGCCCCCCTTCACCATTTCATGCCTGGTGAAGTGTGTGGGAAGATTTGAGAAGCACCTGTCACCATAGTCTGTCTAATAATTTGTAAGCCGCTCTGAGAGCATTTCTAAAGCATAACGTATAAATAAATACTACTACTACTACTACTAATAATAATAATAATAATAATAATGTGCAGAATGATTACATCACTTGCTGAGACCTCTGGAGGATCCTGGTGAACTGCAGCAGATCATCTAATCATTTTGCACCTGATTAATGGGTCATAGCCAGATGCTCCTCCATCCTCTCACTCCACTAGACAGGGAATGGCCATGATGAGACTCTACAGAAAGTCCAGGGGTAGTGGTGAATGATCAGCTGTCACACAGAATTCCTGGCTTAGTGCATCCCCTAATGGGGCCAAATGCTGTTAATTTCTAACTACGTTTAATTGTTTGCAAGCCACCTGGAGTTCTTCCAAACTGGGAAAAAGGTGGAATACAAACAAATATAATATAATAACAAAGCAAAGAGTGTTGCAATGTTTTGGACTCAATCCATAAACCACATTGGGTCCCAAACATATACTTTGGATGTCTTTATTTTTGTCCTACAGTGCGCATTTATACACTGTGTACTTTGACTCACACTAACATCTTAGGGGTTTTTTTTGGCAAGAAGGAGTCAGATTCAGGACTAATGAACAAACTATGCCATTTTTTGGAGGGGGAATACCTGTGTTGGTCCATTTTGCATGGAACTTCATATGAAGCATATTTTAAGGACAGTAATAATAATAAATAATAAAAATTTTATTTATATACCGCCCTTCTATAAAACCAGGGTGGTGTACAGCATTCATAAAAAACCATATACATACAACATATTCATTAAAATCATTCCAGCCAGCTTGCCACTGCTGACGTAGAGGAGAGGGAGAAATTAGTCGGGGCTTGCGTCAGGGAAAGCTTGTTTAAATAAAAAGGTCTTCAGCCCCTTTTTGAACTGGGCCAGGGAGGTGGCCGAGCGGAGCTCAGTGGGCAGGGAATTCCAGAGGGTAGGGGCCGAGATGGTAAAAGTCCTCTTAGAGATAGAGACTAATCTGGCCCCTGGAACCCTCAATAGCTGCTGCCCAGATATTCTGAGAGTGCGGGGCGGATTGTATGGGGAGAGGCGGTCCTCGAGGTATCCTGGGCCGAAGCCATTTAGGGCTTTATAGGTAATGACCAACACCTTGTATTGCTCCCGGAAGCGAATAGGCAGCCAGTGCAAGTCTTTAAGCACTGGTGTTATATGACTGGCTCTGGGTATGCCAGTAACCAGTCGGGCTGCCATATTCTGCACTAATTGTAGCTTCCGGGTATGGTACAAGGGTTGCCCCATGTAGAGCGCGTTGCAAAAATCCAAGCGAGAGGTTAACAGAGCATGTACTACCATTTCAAGGTCCCTCTGGCCCAGGTAGGGACGCAGCTGGCGTATCAGCCGAAGCTGATAACAGGTGCTCCTGACCGTCGCATCCACCTGTGATGTAAGGTGGAGCGACGAATCAAGGAGCACCCCCAGACTGCGTACCGAGTCCTTCACAGGGAGCGTGACCCCGTTCAGGACAGGTGGAATCACCACCATTCCCGGGCCATATCAAGACTTTTATCTTGATATGTCCAAAGTATGACAGTCTCCATTTAGCCATTTGGGCTTCTAGCAACAGTTCAGACTTGATTTGCTCTAAGATCCATTCACATGTCTTTTAGCAGTCCATCATATCTGTAGAATTCTTCTCCAGCACCTTTAGCATTGGAAGCTGTTTTTCTGCCACAGGAAATGATAGAAGCAGTCTAATATCCATCCTTAGAGCAGTGGTTCCCACACTTTGGTTCTGTAAATTTTATAGACTTTGGCTCCCTGAATTCCTAGCTGTTGGCCAAGCTGGCTGGGGCTTCTGGGAGCTGAGATCCAAAACACCTAGAGGGCCAGATTGGGAATCACTACTTTAGTGTATCTGGATGGAACTCTTGGAGACAGGTTTTTTCCAGATACATTGTCTGCTTATTTTCCTTTATGGCAGTAGAGTTCACAAAGCGTCCCATTTTATAGATGGAAGACCAAAGAGATGGTATCATGGATCAAAGACTCTTCCAGATCTAAGCCAAAGTTTTTGTCTGCCTCAGCTTCCCAAATATTCAGAAAGTCCCCACTGTGGTGCAAGGGATATCTTTTTCTCACACATATAAATCAGTATGCTCAACTGATCTGTATGCTGAGCAGACTACATGCACACTAATCAGGATGGCTTTTCTTTTGCATTCCCACTTTCTTCATCTATTTTAAAACGTCCCAGATCCTCAGCCACCTGTTTCTCCCCCTTCTAATCCAGCTGTTCGCAAATGTTGGCCTTCCAGGTGTTTTGGGTTTCTTCTCATAAAAGCCACAGCCAGTTTGGCCAACGATCAGGGATTCTGGGAGTTAAAATCCAAAAAATGTGAAGAACTACTATTGTAAAAAAAATTGGCTGCAGCTGCTACAAAGCTTCATGTAGAGCAGCAGGAGGAAGCCTCTTTGGTTCAGCAGAGATGAGAGATAGGAGTTTTTCACACCCCCATATAAAGGAGGTATTGTAGTTACTCATAAGAAGTTTGATTCAATTGTT
>NC_056525.1:235387943-235400772 GCF_019175285.1 Sceloporus undulatus
GTTTGTGGTGTCGCAAACAATTTCTCAGTGTAGTGGTGACCGCCCTATCAGGTAGTTTTTGTTTTGCAGATTTATTCAGATAGGGTTTGCCATTGCCTTCCTCTGGGGCCTGAACTATGTGACTTGTGCAGATCATCTCGTGGGGCTTCTAGGGCCAAACAGGAGTGTTACCTGTTCCCAGGTCCACATTCAACACCCACTACTACCTGTTACAGGCGTTGTTTTCTTCTTGTTGTAGGCAAAAAAGTTCGTTCCCGCTTTCAGGAATCCCCCTGTGAATTTTTTACAGTCCCCCCCCCTAAATTTGTGTGCACGTAAGCTGCGCCTTCCAGCCGTTTTGTAGGTCGGAAAATGTAGTACCTACCCAGCTTGTTAGAGGCAGTTGGTGTTTAGAGTAGGGTAAACCACGTTAGAGAGTGCGTGAGTTTCACGCTGACAAGCAGCAGTAGAAATGTAAACTGTATTGCTGGTTACAACTGCTGTTTGTGCAGGGGCATTGTCAGTGGATCAGGGAGTGTTGTGTTGGGTGGGTGTGGGCCATTTTAACTCTTTGGCCCTGTCACAATGTCCAGCCAACTGGGTGACGCAAGAGAAAAAATGTGCTCTTCTCATAGGAGAAGTGGGTCCTCCTGATTCTGTTCAAAACTAGGCAAGGGTTAGCAGGCCGGAGCGCTTCTAGAAACAGCACCCAAACACCGAGCGTGTTTGTTTCAACACTTCAAGCAGGGAAAATAAAGGCAGCTTTTGCTCCACCGGTGGACTTGTTAGAGCATTACTAGACACTCCAAACCCACAAACAGTAAGAGGTCCAAGATAGTAGCTGTGGAGTCCCTGTAGAATCAGTAGTATAGAGGGCTCTTGTAGCACCTTTGAGACTAACTGAAGAAAGAAGTTGGCATGGCATGGGCTGTTTGTAGACTTCAGTTTTACTGCTGCTCTAGTCCCGCTGCTTTCAGAACAATGATACGGCCAGCCAGCAGTGCACAAAATGTTATTTGGTTTGGGTGGGCCAAAATGCACAAACACGTGGATGCAAGTTTTTTGAAGCTCCACTGGCCTTGCTTCTTCATCAGTGCAAATGTGGTTAAAGATAACCTACAGGAGAAGGAAATGTCAAAATGATGATGTTAGTCACAGGCCTCGCATGTCTCATCAGGTGGTGCTGGTGGTGTTGTTCAGTGGAGGACTAGCTGGTGGCAACAGGTTTCCGCTCTCTTTTCTCAGCCATGTGTCCTGGATGTGGAGGATAGTTGAATGTTTGGTTACATGCAGGGGTACGCAGTGTTTGGCCATTTAACAAATCAACAAAGAGTCACAGTGATCCTGTTATTGGCCAACCAAAATGGCACAATATACTGTTGCAAGTCTTTCAAAGCTCCGTGGGCGTCTCATCAGGCAGAATATTAGAACCAAACAGGAGTAAAAACAACACAATTGGAGATGTTAGTCAGATCACAGTCGTTACTAAGGAATGAAACAACATGCAGGCAGCAGACGTTAATCGTCCAGGTGTTTTCGTCTTCGTCTGTTGTCGGTTGTGAACATCTGGCCTGATGAAGAAGCCCATGGAGCTTTTGAAAGCTTGCAACAAGTAGATTGGTGCTTTCGGTGTTTGGCCAATAAATGTCTCGGATGGATGTTTTGTTTGGATTTTGTAGTTGTTGTTATATTTTTTTGCTGTATGGCCACCATGGCTGCCCCCTGAATTACCGTCCAGTCACTTACTCTATGGATAGGGAGCTTGCTGAGATGTTTTATAGAATGTGTTCAATCTGAGGATAAGGGAGACTAGAGCAAAGCCCACTTGAATATAACTTGTTGAGCTGCGTAGTGTTTATTCATGCTGCGTGCATTTGGACAGTTGGACCCATTAATACAGCTTTTCCAAAGAGCCGGCAGTTCCATAAGCAGTAACATATTTTCTGCGTCTGTAAAGGAGAATACAGAGAAAACCTGTTGAAACAAGTTTGTATAGTTTTCGGTTCGTGTCAGGGAAGCATCTACATTGTAAAAATAATGCCAGTTTTACGACCACTGTGCAGCGCAATCCGGTGGAAGCCTGGGTTTTGTAGATTTTACCAATTTCTTAGCCTTCTCTGCCAGGAATGCTGGTGCCTCACAAAACTACCAATCGCTGGATCTGTGAATCAAGCCAGGTTAGATTAACGTGGTGTCAACGGCATTTTTTCTACAGTCCCAAGGCACACCCGTATCCAACTCGTCTAACCTGAATGAGACATGGAGGGTGGGTTTAATATTCACCAATTTGACTCGCCTAAGGAGTGCTACATAAATATTATATGAAAGCACATGATAAGGTCAGCACAGTTTGGCACAAAAGTTTTTTTACTCAGCTAATGTGTCCAAACAGAAGGGCCCCCCCAATACAAAAAGTGCAGCTATAGAAAAGATGATAGCACAATGCATTCTAACTAGTATGAAACTAACGGGAAATGCTACTCGGTAACACATTCACGGTAATATGCTGTTTCGGTATTATAGGGAGGCAGAAAATTAAAACTTTTAGTCGTTTTGTATGTGGAATGGAAAGAAAAAAAAAATCCCTTGTAACTGGGAAAGCTTTTCAATAGGCCATGCCATAATTATGCTTCTTCCTTTAGATCAAAAAATAAACGGGTTGGTGCTCTGTAGAAAAAGAAAACCTTTCGACAGGCTTGCATGGGATAAGGAACTCAGTCAAAAGGGCCCTCCTTCATGAAGGACATAAACAGAGTGTTTTTCAGAAAATAATCTTAAGGGTTTCTAATGAGGTCATGAGCACCAACTAGAAGAAATGCAATCGTGTGGAAAGGAGTTTGAAATGCGTACGTGCAAGAGAACATGTTTGCACTCAAACTAGAGGACCATACATAGACAAGATGCATTAGAGCAAGATGTGGTAAAGAACGGTTTGCTGCAACCATACAAACAAATGCTGGATGTGGGAAAAGAAAATGGGGGGGTCCTGAGGTCAGTAGGGAGGAAGGAGGATGCTTATGGAAGCAAGGAAGAGGGAAATAAGAGTGCTTGACTTTGTTTTAGAAAACCTTTTTTAATGTCAGCAAAACATTGGTACTTTAGCTGTCGGAAGATCGTTTTCAAAAGCCAAAGGGTTTGCAAATTGAAACGATACTATATAGTCCAATAGTGCATTACTTCTATGTTGAAAATAACAAAACAGGAGTTTGGCGTGGACCATAACGGCAATTCCACTGCAGAAATAATCGGGTTGACATTCAATAACTTGCGCAATGCTATTGGGAATTTGTGTGACTGATAGTTTGTTGTGGCATCATTATGGCTGCAGTGTGGATGCAGGCCTTAGTGGTTCAGAATCCTGTATCACTGTGAATGAATCGTAACCTGGAGCTGAACAGTTGTGACCCATTATGTAGGCTGTAGGGGCTACGCAGGGACACTGAAGGTCTTCCAATCTGTTCTAGAAGAGCTCCATTGGCGATTGTGAGGCCCTTCCCGGCACATCAAAACAAAAGCCACTTTTCCTATCCTACTCCCACCCCCCCACCCATCTTATGCAAGCAATCTTCTCGGCAAAGGGTGAATTGCGACAAGAGGTCCCATGTCTTCTGTCGACACCAGGATAGATGATCGTGGATCAGGTAGAAATAGTAGCCCTCTAACTTCCTGTGCAACAGGGGAATGGATCGCATTGAGTACAGCAGCTGCCTGCCAATCCGTAAATGGGAAGTTGGAGGGAGCAGGCAGGGATGTTCTACATAGTAAAGACTGTAATGGATGTGCTATAGTACTATAGTCTGTACTAACATAGTGTCATTCAGCATCTCTGGCCATGATGGGATTTTATCATACTGTATTGTTTTGAAGGTCGTTGGCCTGAATCCTCTGGAAAATGGCTAACTGGACTTAGACCCATTGGATCATTTGTTAGACTGGTTATTCAACATATTAAGCCCATTTATTCAATGATTTGGCTCTACGGGGTTTACCAAACAGGATTAGCCGGTGTTTTGAGGTGGTGGTGGTAAGCGAACTGTTGCTTAACTAGGACTAAGATATGGAAAATCCGAGGCAGGATTCTGTTGTTGTTGTCCTTTGGTGCCATACCATTCACAGTTGTGAGAAATTGTGCCGAAGGTGCTTGCACTTAGGGTTTAACTTGTCTTAGAGATGGAAACAGGGGGGAAGCGACTGGTGGCTCTGCTTTCACCCCAATTTCAGGTAGGTGCGCGCGCCGGCGCGCACACACCACATTATAGATATGTGCATTTGGGTTGGCTGAATAAAGTCAGATTGTTTTTCACAAGCAAACATCTGGTTGGCCTGGTAGTTCCAGTTGGTTTAATATAAGACTTTGGCTTTACGCTCCTCACAATTAGATGCTTTAATTAATATTGAGGAAATCCCCATTGTATTATAAATGTCCAGTTGCAGGGCTGCGTGGAGATTGTTTTGGTGCCTGAAGTGGAAAAACCCCCACGCCTCCAAAGTCCACAGTAGTAGAACCATGTCATGTATAATACTGATACTTGGCTGCTCTTTCAGAGACCACAATCGGTGGCCTCAGGCAGCTGCATATATCGTTTGCCCTGGGCACAGTTTGGTATGCTGTTTCCCAGCTGGGTTTTTATTAAAGATGGCCAATCTTTTCATCTCTGGCCACCAAAGCCTCACGGTTGGAATAATGCGTTGGTTTCTCCCCATAGAGGTGTCATGAGAAATCTGTTTACACTGGCAGAAGAGAAAAGGGATACACAACCGTGGGAACTTGGGGGTGTGGGGCAGTCCACCAGTTTCTCCGTCTTACGAGTCTTCAAGAGTAAAAGATATTTGTTATGACACACATACACAAATATAGATTTTTTGCTCAAAACCAGATGACTCCCCACTACTTACGTCTCTAGATGAAAGCTCTCAAGGCAATGGAAAGAGCTGGATTTGGCCCCAATCAATCCTCCTACACCTGACAGCTCATGGTAAAATCCTAGGTCAGACAACTTTATTTGGTCTATTTGGCCTGTCTAAACACACTCAAGCCAAGATGGGAAATGAACTTGTGCTTTGCTTTTTGTAAAATTTTGCATTTTTTTCAATACGGTTCAATCTTATTTCTTTTGTGAAGTTTTTTTTTTTTTTTCAACTCCCCATCCCTGGTTTTTTTTTTTTGTTTGTTTTTTGTTTTGCACATACCTTTCCTTAGTATATATCTTTTGGAAATAGTTTTCTCAGTGTCTAACCGGTTTTAATGGGGAAACTTTATCACACGTCAGAGAAATGAAAAAATCAAAGTGTAATTCTTTCCCAATTCTGGCAAAGCAAATTGTGAGTTGCTGCTTCATACGAAATGCAATATTAAATAACTTGTGTGTACATGTCTATATGTAAGTGTTGATACTATTCACAGGGTCCCACCAGCAATATGTAGGATGTGCATCACCAGTTCGTCAGCGCAACTGTCATGCCAAATGTATCGTTTCACAGAAATATTCAATACCATTAAACCCCGGATCTAATAAACTGAGAAAACAATGCGTAATAAGAGGGCAGGGAAAGCACAAAAATAAGGGAAATGGAGAAATATGCTAAAGAACAGTACAAATTACATGTTTCATATGTGCCAAGTCAATCTGCTCTTTGGACAATTGAGGGACAAAAAGAACTGAAGGAAAAATAAACAGATTCTGAAATATGGTATGCACACTTAACTTGTTGTCAACAGTGCCCCCAGCCAGTGGCGACCCTTGGATAAGACACCTCCAACGCAACTCCCATCCTCCACTGTTTCAGCTTAAGTTCCTGTAGAGTCAGGCCCATGACCTTTATAGAGTCTATCCCATCTGGCAGGTGATCTTCCCTTTTTCTACTGTGCTCTCGCTTTCCAGCATTAATGTCCTTTCAAGTGATCATGTCGCTCATAACGGTCCACAGTATGATAGCCCGCAGTTTCATCATCCATCTTGCTTCAGGGAGCTCTGGTTTGGATCTGTGGTTGTCGTAGACCAATGTTTTGTGTCCTTTTTGGCTTTAACTTAAGTAGGTTCCGGCTAAAATGCATATGCTTAGCTCTGAACAGCAGTTCGATTGCTGCCCCTCTCTTTCCTTCTGCAGCTAAGTGCACAATGAGCAGAAGTCACCCCCAGGCATCTCAAGTCACAGTGTAGAGTAAGACCAGTTTGGATGCCCTTGTTAGAGTTATTTAAATCTTGAGTTAAGTCGAGGGAAAAAAATATATTTTACTGGGATCCTTGGCTTTAGAAAAAAAAGTTCTACAAGATTTCTGAGCAGCTCATCATAGAATAGAACAATAGAATCATTGAGTTGGAAGAGACACCAAAGGCACATCCATCCAAACACCTTGCCATGCAGGAAATCTAAAATCAAAGCATACCCGACAGATGGCCGTCCCAGCCCTCTGCTTTAAGACTCCAAAAGAAGGAAACCTCCCGACACTCTGAGGGAGTTTTGTCCACTGTCCCGAACCAGCCCTTACTGTCAGGAATTCATCCTGAATGTTGCAGGTGGAATTCATCCTTTCCTGCATTTCTGCAAATCCATTGTTCCAGCGGTTCCCTAATTCTCATGGAGGACTGACAAAAACAAGCTATGCTCCCCAGCTTCAATATGACAATCCCTTCAAGTATGTAAAAACAGGGCTATCATATCAGACACCTCTTAACACTCTCCGTTCTCACCGCTAAACATCCCAGACTCCCGAGTCCCCGTTCCCTCAGAGGACATAGGTTTCACAGACCCTTCAACCATTTTAGCGAGCGCTCCTGCCTTGACATCGCTCCAGTTCGTCTCCACATCCTTTTGAATTGTGCTCGCCCAGACTGACACAATATTCCAGGTGGAGGCCTGACCACAGCAGAATAGAGCGGCACACTATACGGTCCCTTGATCTAGACAAACACTATACTTCTATTACTGCACCGGAAAATTGCAATTGCCTTGTTAGCTGCGTGTTCGCCTATTGTCATACCATGTTCAACTTTGGGTGGTCTACTTGGACTCCTGCCAGATCCCTTCACTATGTAGTCTCGATTCAGCCATTGTCCCTCCATCCTATATCGGTTAACTGTGCATTTCATTTTTGCCTTGCCTCTAAGTCTATACACTTCACATTCTCCGTGTTGAATTTCATAATTTGTGTAGCTTGGTCCCAGCTTTCAGTCTAATATCAAAGGTCATTTTGAAATTTTGATCCGGTCTCTGCGAGTATTAGCTACTCCCCCTAAATTTGGGTGTCATCTGCAATTTGATAAGTATGCCCCCAATTTTGTCTTCCAAGTCATTGAAAGATGTTGAATACACTGGGCCCATATGGGCCCAGGACAGACCCTGTGGGACCCCACTGGTCCTTCCCTCCAGGATGAAAGTGCCATGTGGAGTAACCGTTGGGTTCGGCCGTTAACCAATTACAAAGCCATGTAACAGTTCTTATCTAGCCACACATTTTTTACGAGGACTTGTTTGCAAGGAATGTCAGGGGAACCCTGTCAAAAAAAGGCCCCTTACTGAAATCTACTATAATCCACTAGATAAGGGTCACGAGAACCCATCTGGCCTGCCACAAGAACCACAAGAGCAAAACATATCCCTCCTGGACAGAAAGAGGCCAACAGCTTTTCCCTTTCTTTCCAGGAAAGTTTCTGAAATAATCCAACGTCCTACCCAAAGCAAATATGTATCGGCTTGGCTTGGCTAAAGCAAATTTTTGCCTCCCATTTCCTCTCCCAATAAGAAGCCCTGAAACTAAAGAGTTAGCCCACTAAAAAGAGATTTAAATATGGTCTCATGAGGTTATCCAAGCCTTTATTAATATAAGCTAATAAGAAGTGAAGCAAGATCGGCGAGTTCCAGTACGTGTCCACAAAATTCCTAAGTCCCTGTTTTTCAGGAGGTCCTATTGTGAAGGGAAATGTGAATCACAAGTACAAGTGCTAAATCTAACTATTGTTTTCCTGCAGAGCAAGCAACATCCCACAAAACAATTCGCAGTAGGCCTTCTCTAAGCTGATCCAAGTCACCAAGAAGAATGATATACTTCCTTGGGGAGCTGGTGAGTGCATTTTGTGGACACGTGTTTATAATATGCAATAGCCCTCATTCGACCAGGCGCCTTTCAAAGATTTAGACTATAACCTCCCAGCAACCCAACCAGCATGCCAAATACCAGAAATGATGGGAGTTACAAGCCAAAGACATTGGAGGGTCAGCAGAGGCTGGCGGAAGGCTATATGGGCTGAAGTGTCATCTCAAGGTTCTGGTAGACATCCATCTATACAGTGTTCTCCAAGATGGAGACTCAAACAATGCACATAGGAGTTATGTCTATGACAACATCAAGAGTAGTTTTGAAGGTGAGTCCTCTGTGCAGAGCCAGAGCCACACGTTTCACCAACTCCTTCCTTATTCCATCTTCTAGTAGCTGCTTTGGATCCACCTAAGTAGGAAGAAAACATACAACAGAGAAGTCAGGTTGTACAAAGCCTAACCCTCATTCTCCAAGTGTGAGTGTGACAATTCCACCACTCTGCCTCACATAATTGTAACCTATGGTCTGCATTTGGTCAGGACTTCATTTTGGAAGATTATTGTTATTATTTTCTTATATCCCGCCTTTCTCCCAATATAGGGAATCAAGCTGGCGAACAGCAGATTTAAAACAATACAATTTAAAAACAATACAGCATTAAAATGTATAAATATAAAATTAAAAAACCCAATGAAACCATTTTAAAAGTTAAAACAGAATATGTTAAAAATGCAAACTTTAAAGTTTCATTAAGACGACTATCCCCACATAATTGTAAATAAAAGTGTAAAACCGATACAAAACCGTGACAAAACAATCCACGCCAATACGTAAAATCTAAGTTAAAAGAGTAACACCAAATTTGGAATTCTGAAAGCTTCAAATAAAACAAAACAGATTTAACTGAAGCTGCATCTGCACTGAGGAAATATTAATAATCCAGTTTGACGTCACCTTAACCGCCACAGCTCAATAACGCTATGGAATGCTAGGAACTGTAGTTTTGTGAGACATTTAGTCTTCTATGTCAGTCAGAGTGTTCTGGTGCCACAATTCCCAGGATTCCCATTCCCCCCAATAATAGCATACCAGGGTGTTTATAAATTATTAAAAGCACTACAGATTAAAAGAAAGTCAGCATTGTATAGTGGTTTGGACCCTGGACTACAGTGATGGGGACTAGAATTCAAATCCTCATTAAGCGATGGAAATCCACTGGGTGATCTTGGGTAAATCACACTCTCTCAGCCTCAGAGGAAGGCAAGGCACCCCCCTCCCAACATATTTTGCCCAAAAAAGCCTTAGGGTCACCATAAGATGGAAATGACTTGAAGGCACACAACGACAGATTAAAAACGCCAGTTAAAAATATAGATATAAAATTAAACCATCTATCTACTAAAATTAAACAGTTCAACCATTTGTAGAGTTTAAACCATTTAAAATTAACTAAAAGACAAACTATAAAAATTCCACAAATGGTACACCATTAAAAGCCCATTTCAATCAAGAACTAAAAGCCTAACAGAGTAGGAATGCTTTTATTTGCTAGTTGAAGGAACAAGGAGGGAGTTTCAAAAACTGGGAATGGCCACTAAGAAACTTTTGTGATGGAAAACATTACCTTAATGATCCCGACCAGTGTTGTTTTCATCATCAGGATGCCCTCCGTGAAAATTGAAATGGCATGGGTTAGCTTAGCAACCTTTGAAAAAGGAATTGATAGGCTAGCTGTTAAAAAGTAGAAACAATTAAGGTCAATACAGCCCATTGCTAAATAAATTTCCCTTTCCACACAATCATTGTATTTTACAAAATAGGTACACCTCTCACTTGCTTTAGGAGACACTTCTGCAAATTTGTGGCCTATTGAGCTGGATACAACCCACTAGCTATAAACAGAGGTTCTATCAAGGGATCAATCACCATCTCACCATCCTATTTGGGAAGGGGGGGAGGAAGCTACATTGTG
This sequence comes from Sceloporus undulatus, assembly GCF_019175285.1. NCBI lineage: Eukaryota > Metazoa > Chordata > Lepidosauria > Squamata > Phrynosomatidae > Sceloporus > Sceloporus undulatus. Next base: position 235,397,933 of record NC_056525.1, read on the forward strand.
CTAGTTGGCATCTATGTTCATCATTATCCCTACCATGCCCCCCTTCCAATTTTTAAAATCAAAATTCACCTCATATCGTGGCCCAAGCTGGGCATAATCCCGCAGTTTGTCTTTGTCCAGGCGAGTAGGAACTTCAATGATGTCATGTGTCTGCAGCTTTATAATCTTAAGGAGGGAGGTAAACATGCTTTCTGGGATGATCTGCAAAACCTTTTTTTTAAAATCAAAAGCAAGAAGATCGATTCAATCCATAGCAGATCTCTTGAAAGCAAATATTTAAAAATTAGGCACATTAACACATCTGGAGCAGGATTAAAGGAGTGTCTTACCTTTCTCACATAGGACACCAGTTCTCCAGAATAATACTGTGATACACTGAGAAGATCAGGGCTGTTTGCTTGATTGATACGAAGCAGTGGCATATCGAGAGCTGAAGCCAGCTAAAAGCCAAACATAGAAGGATTTAGGTTCCTAAGCAGTGAGACAGGTAAGCATGCCAAGGGCTATGTAAATTAACAGGGGCCTAGGTCACTTCCCCACAAACAAAAGCTTGAGGAAGTTTCTTTCTTTCTTTCTTTCTTTTTTTTGCACTATAGCTCCCAAAATATTCCCTACCAGCATGTCTGCCAGCCTTAGCAATTGCAGCAAGATGGAAGAAATGTCAAGGACTGTGCCTGTTGACACTCAGGATTGAATTGTATTCGTTTTGGATTGGGCTGAGTTCCAGAAGGATCAGAATTTCAGTCTAAAATGGATTTAGGGCAATGAGAAAAAGTCTTGGAGAATCTAGTGCTTAAAACCCATTTGCTATTTCGAAGAGAAGAATGAACTCCAATTTGACTGCAATTATATAACAATATAATTGTCAGGTTCTTGATTCCAAGCTGAGGTGTTCAGTATCATGCACTGGATTGTGTAAACACATCTGGTTCATGTCAATTTTATGGCCCTACTCACCTTTAAAAATGTGGCTCTGAGTTTGGTTACCATAGATGGATTAGCCCTGATACTTTCCTGCATGATAGATGTGAAACTGGAAGACAGAAAAGGGAGGGAGAAATTATCTCAGCTAGCAACTGAAGTCATAGTTTCCATGGAGAGAGTATACACTCAAAACCAGAGGATCAGCAAGAAACTCAGCCTAGGATTTTTCCCCCTGACAAGCAGGCCTACTTTTTTGATGCTCCAAATGTCTCAGGGAATGGAGAGCTAGAACCAAACAGAGCTTGAAAATCTTATTCTTTTGGACTATGGCTCACAGAATCACCTAGTTAGCACAGCCATGGAACAGAAGTGTTCCGTGAAAGCAATTGACCAACATAACACCTTTAATAACTGTACCTGTCGATTAGCTGCCAGGCATAGGAAAGATCACCAACAATCTGCATGGTGATCAAAACCTCTTCCTTAATGTTGATGGTGCGGATCATTTGATGAAGAAACTTCCGAGAATCAGCAAGAAACTGACAAACTTGCAGGTTGGACTCCAGTTGGTGAAATTCTTGAACCTTTCAACAATTAAAACACAACCCACCAAGACAAGGAAAAGAGGTTTTAAATCATAGTTATCCCAAAATTTTAAACAAGCTAAAAGCACATTAAGCAACTTTAAAACAAGACTGTTTAAATCCCAATTAGAACAATTTAAAACAACATACTTGTGCACATTTGAATAAAATCTATTAGGCTCTAAAGGTGTGACTAAAAAACAATGTTTATTTCTGGCACGGGAATAATGCTAGAAGGCAAACTGTCAAAATCTTTAGCATAGAAACACATTCAATCTTCCTTTGAATCTGATTGTCTTATTATTCACATACCCATTTCATGATGGTGTGTTTTGCAGTATGACTGTATAGAAGGGGGAATATCTTTAGCACGTAATGAAATAATGAATCTGCTGCAAGAAAGACTGAAGTTGACACATGTTGAGTTTCTCTCATCTGAAATGTGTGGGATCAGAGGTGTTTTGAATTTGGATTTTTTTTTAATTTGGAATACTTTTATTTGCATATACATACACCCAAGTCTAAACACAAATTTCATTTATGTTTCATATACATCTTATACATATAGTCTGAAGGTACGTTTATACTGTATTTTTAATAATTTTGTTCATGAAACAAAGTTTGTGCACACTGAGCCATCAGAATGCAAAGGGGGCACTATCTCAGCAAGCCATGGAAAAAAGTTTTGGTTTTTGGAATATTTTAGATTTTGGAATTCCAAATAAGGGGAACTCAAATTGAACTTCTAAAGCATGATGGTAAATGAACATCAGTTTAATAATAATCTGTCTTTCCATGTGTTTAATATCATCCAAGTGTTGGGGATATGGAGCCATGAAAGCTAGGTGGAGACCATGTTCAGCTACTTACCCTGTAAAGACAATCACTGAGTGATCCTGGCCCATTCAATGTCTCTCAGCCTAATTTATATGGCAGGGTAGTTCTGAGGAAAATTGGGATGTGTGTGCACGCGCGAAGAGAAGCATACACACTACCTTAAGCTCTATGGAGAAAAGGTGCCATGAGCATGGCCTCTCACTCTATGTAAATGGGTGCTTCATAGCATCATGGCCAACATTAAAACATGTATGGTGGCTCAGAAAGGGTTACTTTGCATGCAGTTCATTGTTGTTCCCAGGCATTGCATGTTAATTATTTGATGTTTTTAATTTGTTGCCTCCTTTGTATTAATATGTATTATTTTATTATTTTGTAGAATGTACACCATAGGCACTTATTATTATCTATTTTTACCTATTTTATTGATTGAATGTACAGTGCTGTAATAATAATAATAATAATAATAATAATAATAATAATAATAATAATAAT
>NC_056525.1:235403772-235409719 GCF_019175285.1 Sceloporus undulatus
ATAATAATAATAATAATAATAATAATAATAATAATAATAATAATAATGTGCTTCCAAGTAATTTTTGACTTATGGAGACCCTATCAGAGGGTTTTCTTGGCAGATTTCCCTCTGAAGGAACCCACCCACCATCATCTGAGACTGAGAGTGTGTGACTTGCCTTTCATGTTTGAGCAGGGATTTGAACCCTGGTCTTCACAGACACGGTCTAATGCTCAGACCACTGCAACACACTGGCTCTCTTGTATGCAATAGGTCCTGCTAAATAATATTGGGAAGGAAGGCTGGGAACATTGGGTGGGTGGGGAGTTAGCAATCTGCTAGTGCAGTTGTCACTGCTATTACAATAGATAAAATATCTGCAAATATTTAACTTCCTTGCTTCACTTCTGCAGTATATAAACCATGGCAGTCAATTGATCACGTCCTTCACCTGGGCACAGGGGTAGAGTGTAACTTCAGTTTAGGGACCCCATTATCACCCACAGGGATGTGGAGTGTCAATTATGAGAATTAGTTTTTATAGGTCCAGTTCCAATGACTGCTATGAGTGGATAATGAACCATCTAAAGAACAAGAATGCATTCTCTGCTGTAGACCACTACCTGGTGCATCATTTACCACCAAAAAAGCTTATCTTACAGCAGTAATGGTTCTCAGTGTTCAGTACCAAATGAAGTCTTGAAGTATGTAATCTTGAATTATAGCCGGTTTCAGCTCAGAACATTAGGCAAGATATAAATGCAATAATGTAATAAACCAGCATTTGGAGTAAACAAATTACAATCAGTACAGTTACTTTGGGGGGAAAAGGTCACAATTATGTTACATTTCAAAGTAGGACAGCAGTAGAGACATCCCTAACCTTGCCTGTCTTACCTCTTCCAAAGCTTGTATTAGTTGCACTGTCTTCCTGCCTGCAGCAGTGGAGTCTTCATAATTTAGAGACATTATTTGTTTAGAGATTTCTCTGAACCAAGCTTGAAGATTTTCTGTTTTGGTAGGGAAAAAAAAAGGAAGACGGTTTAAATTTGTTTAGCCATTTAAATTCAAAGGCAGGATCCATTTCACAAACTATAGGTTTTCAAATATTGTTGATAATTTTGAAGAAAACAAAAATGATTAGGTTTGGGATGGATTTTTTGTGCATGCATGCTAATAAGTGAACGTTTCACAAAACTTTGCAATAAAAAAAGTCCAATTTGCCAACGCAGTGAACGAATCATCACTTCCCAAATTAATTAATGTCTAAACAAGAGAGACTGCCTCCCCTCTTAAAGTGAAACAAATGCTTCAGTCTTGCACGCAAAGTATTTATTTGTTATTAATTAATTAATTAATTATAGGTTCATCTGGTGTTTATTTATACAATATTTACTTCCTACTGAAAAACAAAACAATAATAATCTACTTTCTTTTTACAAAGTCTCCAAGTCAGAGCAATTAAAATAAGAAATAATTAAATAAAAAAAATCACACTACAATGAAAACATATTTAAAAAAAACAGGTTAGAGCATTGGGCTGCTGATGCACAGTCAAAACGTATGGCATACCAGTGATCCAACATACTATAAAGAAGCTTCTTATAGTCTTATCTTTACAAAGTAAGAGCTAAAGACAGGGTTTGTCTACCTGATTAAAATACTAATTCTATTCAAATAGAATGCAATACCTCCACACACGATTCAGAGGAATTCGGACTTTTTGCAATGGTGGGGGAAACTCCTCAAACTACAGAAAAAGGAATTGTGGTTTTTACTGGCGTATTCCTGAGGATGCATATTATTGACTGTGTAGTCGTTTGTCCGCTTTACATGAATTTGCATGGCTGAGCATTTTAGGCAGAGGGAGGGCAAACAGAGGCAAAATTGTGCAGGAAAGTGAAGACAATTAAGCATTGATGTTAGTGTGCGATTCGCATAATACACTTACGGGTAGACAAGCCCGAAAGCAACGAATAACAAAGAGTTAAAGAAAAGCAATAAAAAACAAAAAGCCTGCTTACTGCTTGTGTTTGCCAACGTACCATTTTTCTCTACTCTTGTTAGAGGCTTAACACCTGAAAAGACATCTGCCAGTTCAGCCATCCTTTCTGATCCTTCTTTTCTGTAGCTTTCCCATTTTGCTTGCTTCTCCGATAACATCTGCTTAAACATCTAATGAAAAGGCAGGGCCTTCTTAGTTTAAATCAGAACAGCCTACTGTAAATGTAAGTGGACAATTGCAGCAGTATCAATGATATACTTTAATATGGATTGATCCTTACTGATATAGCAGTAAGGATCACTGGTCTACTATCAACAGAATAGCAAATCTGTGCTGAAGATGGAAGAGAATGTGGAGTTGGAAAGTTCTTTGAAGCTTCTTTCCACCATTTGGTGAAAAAGCAATGCACTTTAGCAGAAAACCTGTCTTGCTTCTTTTGCAAGTGCAAGTGAACATAGTAGAGAAATTTCAAAGAAAGCTTTTGCACTCTTCAGACTTCTTTCTTATGCATGTGCATATTTCTGCATATGCCAAATTGGCAATGGTATCTTACCTCTTTCAATATGAATTCAAATTGTGCTGTATCCAGTAGAAGCTGGAAAAGTATCTTGGGATTGTACTTTGAATCTGTTAAGACTTGGTCCTTTATCTGCCGAAGACGCTTGTTATTTGGATCATAACCTAGGGGAAAATAGAGGAAGGGACCAACAAATGTTTTCTCCAGAGAAAGAGTACATATTTTAAAGAATTATCACGAATGAGCACAGATATTGCTTTGGGGCACCTTAAAAACTATTAAGTTTTATTTGGCATAAGCTTTCATGAAACCGGGCTGCAGTTCATATGGTGTCAAAAGACTTTCCACTCAGTAATGGTAAGGAATACACTTCCTAAATGAGTTAAACCAAGGCAAAACATTACCCAAGTCAGCCGTATGAAGCATCAGCCATCGGATTGCCACATTGCAGTCTCTTAAGCAGTTCAGCAGCTTGGGTATGTTGTCCAGCACCAGTTCCTCTCTCAAGCAGCCTTCCTTAAGAAACTGCTGTACCTGGGTGTGAACACGTTCTGTGACAGCAGCAGACCGGCTGGCCTTTGGAGACAAAAATTGGAGCACCAGTAGAAAAGAAAGGCTATAGGGACATACCTCAATCACAAGAGTTCAAACGTTTCCAACCTGGAGCATATCATTTTTTTTAACATGGCATATACGCAACACATTCAAATAAAGGGGTAGCCACACTGACCATAAGATCAATTCCAACGTCTATATTGTGGCAATAGCTTTCTTAAGCTAGCCAAAAAAATGCAACTTTTTTTTGTGTGCACACTTTCAAAACACACATTTCTTCATCAGGCAAAGATGGTGAAAGATTATATATATATATATATATATATATATATATATATATATATATATATAGTTTTGTTATCGTTGTTAGTGCTCTTTATACTAGCTGTCTCCAACTCAGTGTGCTCCAGATGATCTGGATTACAGGTCTCCACCATTTATAGTCAGACACCAGGGGAAGATGGGAACTGTAGTCTAACATATCTGGAAGTTATTGCATTGGGGGCAGCTGTTTTAATCTTACATAATAGAATTGCTCAATGTGATTTGGCAAGAATGTTAATTTCCAAATCATAAAGGGGCCAGCTCTTCTTTTCACCACCCCCAATCCATTTTATTTTTTTAAAATCCTTCACCCTGTACATTATTTCTGCTTTAATGTGCAGATTCAACATTGGCTTTGACAAATTTGTTTCATTCAGGAGCTTGAAATAGAAAATAAATGAGAAACCTGACTGGCTGAAGCTTTCCAGTGTGTATGCAGTGTAACAGTCATGTGTATGAGTATCCCCATTCATACACATGACTTTTACACTTGACAGTCTACACCAGGGAACGACACATTCTGGGGCTTGAAGAACCACTTTCAGCTCCTAACAGGGCCCAGAGTGTTGCGCTGCACTACCATAGTTATTAGTTTGGTTGAGTGTAAGTGACATTTTGTCACTCTTGGCCACTTTTGGATGGAACATATTATTATTAACCTTATATAGCGCTGTAAATTTACACAGCGCTGTACATACAATCTTTTTAGTTAGACGGTTCCCTGCCCTCAGGCTTAAAATCTAAGAAGACACGACACAAAAGGAGAAGGGAGTGGTGATGGGGAATGGGATCAGGTCCAGCAGTTCTTCTCCACCTCCGAGGCCTGGACCAAGGCAGATGGACTGGAGGAAGGGCTTGGCTTCTTAATGGATGGTTAAAAGGAGGCTTCCTGGGTCAGAGAGGGGCTTGCCTCTGGGAATGCTTCTCTAAATAATATAGTCTTTAACTCAGTTTTGAAACTGGGTAGAGAAGTGATGAGGTGTGCATGTGGGGGAAGAAGGTTCTAGGAGTAAGGGGCAGCAAGCAATAAGGGACGAATTCGGGAGGAGGCAGTGGTAGTCCTACACTGTGACAGGAGACCTTGACTACCAGAGCAGAGGGTGCGAGTAGGAATGTAAGGAGAAAGAAGGTCAGACAAGTAAGAAGGGGCCAATCCATGAAGGGCTTTGAAAGTCAATAACAAAAGCTTGTACCGGATGCAGAAGGGGAGCCAATGAAGGGAGGATAAAAGAGGAGAAACATGGTCAAAGCGGCGAGCGGATGTGACAATACGGGCAGCTGAATACTGGACAGAGATCAAAGGATGGAGGTGTGAAAGAGGAAGCCCTGTCAGAAGGAGGTTATAATAATCTAGTCGCGAAACCACCAGGGCATGGACCAGAGTCTTGGCAGTAGAGGCTGAGAGGAATGGACGGATCTTGGCAATGTTGTGGAGAAAGAATCTACAGGCCTTGGCGGTGGCCTGGATCTGGGGAATAAATGACAGAGAAGAGTCAAAAATGAAGCCAAGACTACGGGCTTGATGAACCGGTTGGATAGAAGTGTCGTCAACAGAAACAGAAAAGGAATAGTGAAGGGTGGGTTTAGGTGGAAAGACAAGAAGCTCAGTCTTAGACATGTTGAGCTTCAAGCGCCGAAGCCGCATCCACTGAGAGATGGCAGTCAGACAAGAAGAAACTTGCTGTTCAAGCCCCGTCGAAAGGTCAGGTGTGGAGAGATACAGCTGAGTGTCGTCAGCGTACAGATGATAGGAGAAACCAAAAGAAGTGATGAGTTTACCTAGGGACAGTGTATGTAGAGAGAACAGAAGGGGACCCAAGACAGAGCCCTGGGGAACTCCAACAGATAGGGGAACAGAGGACGAAGTCTGACCACCCGTGACCACTGCAAAAGATCTGTCTGACAAGTAAGATTTAAACTAGTCGAGAGCAGAGTCGGAGAACCCAAGGTCAGAAAGTAAATCAACCAGGAGACAGTGATCAACAGTGTCAAAGGCCGCAGACAAATCAAGAAGAATGAGAATAGAGTAGAGGCTGTTTGCCTTGGCCCGCAAGAGATCGTTTGAGATCTTGGTGAGGGCTGTCTCTGTAGAGTGCTGTGGGCAGAAGTCAGACTGGAAAGGGTCCAGGATGGAGTTGGCTTCAAGAAACTTAACACAGCGAGAATAAACGACCTGTTCTAGGACCTTAGAAAGAAAAAGAAGAAGAGAAATTGGACGATAGCTAGACAAAGAAGAGTGGTTGAGAGAGAGTTTCTTCAGAATTGGGGAAACGAGAGCATGTTTGAAGTCAGAAGGGAAGGAACCGATAGAGAGAGAGAGAGATTAAAGATATAGAGGAGCGAGGGCAGAAGAGAAGGGGCTATAGAGATTAGGAGATGGGAGGGAATAGGATCAAGAGAGCAGGTAGTAGGTTTGGAAGAATTTAGCAGCGTAAAGAGTTCATTCAGAGAAATAGGGGAAAACCCAGAGAGTTTATTAGTAGAAGGTACCAGGAGGTTAGTGGTAGGGGGCAAGTCGGGAGGAACTATTTCAGATCGAATAGTAGTGACTTTAGTGATGAAGT
>NC_056525.1:235409744-235429682 GCF_019175285.1 Sceloporus undulatus
ACAGACACTGACCCTGTGGAAATAAGTCAACCCAGGTTTTTCTGAGTTGATTTTTTTGGGGGACTAGAAGTTTTAGACTGCATATAGTACAGGAGTAATATGTATAGATGTAAAGAGCAGCATGGGAGTGTTGAGTGTTGGACTAACGACTCTGAGACAGGGTTTTGATTCTTCAGATGAGGCCATGAAAGCCCACGGATGACCTGGGCAAGTCACATGCTCTCAGCATCAGGGAAGGCAATGGCAAGCTCCTCTGAAAAAAATGATAGGTTCACCTTAGGGTTGCCATAAGTCCAAAAATGATTGGACGGGCAACACAACGACAAACAAATGTATGAGTAGTGAGGCGCCAGTGTTTGCTTGGTGTTTATCCTTCAAGAAAATTGCCTCCCCATCTGTACTTGGAGACATGAGAGTATAGGCAAAAACAAGGATGGTAAGGAAAAAAAATCTCACAAAGGGCCAAAGGAAAACCGGGCACAACCTTGACCAATGAAGCCAACTCTAATGCATGCAAGTACCAAGTGCGTGCCAGCAACACCTCCCCTAAAACCCCGCCCCCTTCACCTCCTTCTACGTTTTTTCCATTTAAGGAGGCAAACCCGGATAGTTGGGAAGCCCCTTCATGGGCTTGCCTCAAAGAACTGGCCATACTATTTTTTTGGCTGGGGTGGCGTCTTGACGCCATTCAGGCCTCACACAGCATGGATTAGTAGGAATGGGTAAGAAAGGGGACGAAGAGGTCTGAATGTATCCAAGCGACCACACTCTGATAGTATCCTCTGGATGCAGGCCGCTGCCAGCAAAACTATGTTTCACAAATACAAACAGCATTGTGGTGATTGCAAGCTGTCCTGTTACTCAAGCTGACTTGAATCAGCAACCTGTAACAAAAAATAACACCCCCTCTCACTTCCTTTTCTTGGCAAGAAAAAGTGCTGGTTCCAGTTCCTTTATAACAAGCTATTGTTCTTTAGAAAGCCTGGCACAACGTCTGATCAGGTAGCTGGCTGGCACCAAAGGAAACCAAAGAACAAGCTGACCTGCCACTGCAACACTGCATGGCACACGATTGCAATTTTAGAACAACTGCAACACAGGCTAGGACTCATTTTTCTTCCTTTCCTGCTCAAGATAGCCCTCATCACTTCCCATTACCATTTTTGAGAAGTACTGTAAGGAAATTAGAGGATATTCTGGGGATAATACAGTTATAAAAGTCAGTAACTGGGCAATGTACTTCTGTAACAGAAACATTAATTGGCATGGGGGAAAAAAAAACAGCGACGAAACCACCTACACCACAAACAATAGTTAACAGCAACTTTTTATCAAAAAACAACATACCACAGGTGAGTGAATCAGCCAGCAAGTAAGCCTTGTATAAGTGAACAAAAACATTTTCACCCCGCTAGAGACACTTGAAAGCTTCTTCCAAAATGGAACCTAAGGACTATTCTTTCTTTTTCTTCCAACAGTCTCTACCTTCTTAGGATTTTTCCATTTTGGTGGACAAATATTCTATGGTGTTTTAAAATTAAAAAATACTGGGAAAAATTGGCTAAGGCAGGCTTATACCTGCCCCGACCCCACATTTTGCATTTCATGCATGCTCAAGTAAGGGATTCATAAGGGAGCGGCGGTACTCCGAACCTGTTTGTAGGCAGGCATACACATCTAGAGCAGAGTAGAGTAAAATCCCCTATTTTTTTCAGTCTGTAATGGTATAACTGTATTATTTACTACAGAGATGCTGGCCTGCAAGTCTGACAACTTAAATCGTCTGTGTTTCTCCAGCTATCCTTCCACCATGCTTCTGGAAACCTACTAGCTAAGGACAGAGGATGAAGAAAAGGGGGCAGGAGCATAGAAAGAATGTACAAAAGGAGGCTTCTTTGTCAAGCTTTGTTAACTGGAAGAAGCCTGTACAAGGGTCCTGGAATTTTTTTTTCCACACATGTGAGGGCTTTCTTCAATGCTTTGGGGACGCAAAACAACTGGACCCCAAATGGCGTAATCTTTTAAAAAAATGGGAGGAGGGGAGATCGCAAGATTTACAAAAGATGGGTCCAGGAATAACATCGGCTCCACTCTAGGTTTAAGAACACAGATCCTGCTGACTGAAGTAAATTGCAGTCTATCTAGTTCTACATTTAGTTCACATAAAGTCAACCACGTTGGCTCATGGGAAGCTCCATGTGCCCTTAGATCCCCCGAGTTACCAAAGCCACTGAAGAGAAGTAAAGGGAGATGAGTCCATTGACATCCTAGAAGGATACAGCGTGAGTCTCCCGTAAATCTGGAATTCCTAAATCCGAATTATTTCAAAAATCCACAATCTGTCCCAAAGGAGTAGCTGAGATAGTGACATCTTTGCTCGCTCAAGGTTCCTGTACCATACTTTTGTTGCATGTGCAACTGTTAAAAATGTTGCCATATGAATTACAATCAGGCTAGTGTATAAGTGTAGATGAAAAATAAATGAATTTACATGTTTTGACCGTGGGCCCATTCCAAAATATCTCACTAGGTATATGCAACGAGTCCAAAATCTGGAAAAACTCCAAAATCCCACACTACTTCTGGTACCAAGCATAATTAGATAAGGGAGACTCACCGATCTATGGCGTGTAAACAAGCCCAAATGTGCCATCTGGGCTGAATTTAGGTTGAGGACCGCACAACCACTATGCAGTCCCCTAACCACAGCACGTGTGCAAAGCACTATATATGGGACATCCGACAGCAAACTGCACACCTTATCCACAAAGTGCACCTTGTTCACCGTGACTCCGCCCGGGCGCAAAAATACCTTTTTTTTCCGGTTCTTTTTACTTGTAGTATCGCACGTTTGACAGTGTCACTTTGCTTCAAAGTTAATTAGGGGCATGCTGCCCCTTGGGACAGCCTGTCCAGTCATGTTTTAGGTCTTTAACAATCCAACATCTATGAAACAAAAGGACAAGGCACAGACCTTCTGCTTTGTTCACTGGAATACTTTTTTTTAAAAAAGAACCATTACGAATTATCATGTGTTCACTTTAACTATATGATAATATTACAAACACTATTTCATATAATTCATTTTTATGCCACCTTCCCAAAAGAGGACCCAAGGGGCTCACAATTACATGTAAATATAATTACTTTAAGCGGTTATGATATCATAATGTAATGTTATAGATTTAATTTTGCTAATGTGTATGCCAAAGTATGCTATTCATTCTGATATACGGGAATATAACGATTTATATAACATAATACAAAAAAACATCACTAAGGAATATGTATGTGGGGTATAGAGGAGTCAATGGAGAGTACCATAATTTACCGACGAGTGATGCCAAACTTAGTGTATTGCCACTTTCTTACCTCTTTTTCTAAGTAAGAAATCTTAGATAATATTTCCTTGATGTGCAATGGCAAATTGGTTTAAGTTAACAACTCTCTGCCTAAAGTAGGCAATTTAAAAGCTCTTTAGACAAATCTTGCCAAAAACTTTTAATTGTTTGCCATAAAAAGTTTGTTGAATGATGTACATAACTATAGAAGTGCTACCTTTTTTATTCCACACATAAACATGGGAGTAAAGATGAACAGCAGACTTTTCTATTTTCTACTTTATAATTAGAATTGTCAGACTCCTTCTACGTGTTTCTGGTTTTTGTTTTTTTTAATATACATTTTTTTTGCCTCACAATACAGACCTTTCACTGTTTTGAGACAACTTAGCCAAAGCAATGCTGGGTTTACATGTGGTGGTTCTTTGACATGACTTCTGCAAAACTCTCCCAGGTGCTTTGTGAGGTTAGGGCAACACCAAGAGTCCACCAGAGAGCAAATCAATATATTTGTGTTGCTTGATTTCCACCAAAATCCCCACTACGTTAGCTGAAGATGGGGCTGAGGGTTGGGTAGATAAAAGAACATGGCAATATTTTCCACAATAAAACAACGCTTCTTTTGCCCCCTAAAAACTCATGACAGTTAATGAACCATTTCTTGAAAAACTAATGCAAACTATAGAACAATTCCCCATATCTACTACTAAAGAGTATGAGGTAAGGTTTTTCTTTGCAGACTATTACTCTTTTAAAATAAATGGTTTATTTCCGCCCATGTCCCTTTTCCCCCCCCCCCCACCGGTTAAGAAACATGCTGAATCAAAGTAAATCTGAAACTGAAGAAAGAAAAAAAAAAAAAAAACCCACAGAAAAAACAGGTTAAGAAAAGAAAAACTGGTGATACTCTCACCCCAATTTGTACTGAGGATCAGAATACAAGCATCACACAATAATGTTTTTCTTTCTTTCTTTTCTTTTTGAAAATAAATTCATAATCTTTGGGAATCCACTGGATAAAGCATAGAGAACTGCCCAGTGAACAGTTAGAAGCAGAGGGATGACTGGCCAGGCTGTATCTCTGTACACTGCAAAAGTTACTTCACTTTAACGTCCATGGCTCAATGCTATGGATTTCTGGATTGTATTTTTGTGAGATATTGCCCTTTCTGACAGAGAGCTCCGCGGCCCCAAGCAAACTACAACACAGACCAGCCGTGATGGAGCCATGACATTAAAAGTGGGGTAAAACTGCATTAATTCCTGCAGTGTAGCAAGCCCAGATTTCTGAATATTCGACTTTCTCCAGCATATTATCCACTCTTACAAGCATTACAAATAATGTTTTTCTATAGTCTTCTTTATCTGCACAAAGTTCAATGTATGGTGAAAAAATATGGTCTGAAATCTCTTTTAGTCCGACGGGATAAAGACCTTCATCCCATTAGATCTATCTAGGTCCGTTTCACATGGAGCTCTACTGCACAGATATTGTTGACCAAACGCCCGAAAGTGCGGAGTGGGATCATCCATTCGTGCTTCTAAAATTAATTGAGGAATTTCACTGTTCTTCTGTCGATGAATTCATGGGAAAACCATTTTGTATAAGGAAAATCCCGTATACAAAAGGCTCTCCGCAAGGATTGTGATGGAGAACAGCGACGCGCTCAGAAGCGTGACTGGCAATCCACTTCCGCACTTCGGAGCGTGGGCAACATTTAGGCCTGATTACCACGCTTAAGTCACTCGTGTGAAAGGATCCTATGTGTTGACGCAACATACAACAATTAAATGATGGGCTACTCTAGTTTGGACAAACTAATGAAATGCCAACAATTTTTTTGCCACCATTGGTTCACACAGTGAGGCATGTTCTACACAGTGTTTTCCCACCGTGGTTCCCACATTCGTGGACGCCTTCCAGACACTGCCATTGAACAACATGGCGGGGCTCAGGAAGGAAATCTTCAGAACCTCTAGATTACAGGTTGGGAACAATGAACACATGTGGCCAGAGTTGGGGGCATGTCGCCACAATTCCTAACACACATATCTCTGGTAACTTGACTATGTGAAAAAAATTCATATCTTTCTTATAGGCTTTGGTCAAAAACCCAGCAGACTATTCCTAGATGTATCTGATGGCTTGATGAAAATATGCATTACATTGCCGTCTCCCAACAAGAAACTGGTAAACCCAAAGACTGCGCTAAAAAATGCTACTCCATAATATTCAGCTAAGATACTTCACCCAGCTTTTATTAAAATCATTAGAAGATTGCAGAACACTTCAATACTAGGAATTTGATAGAAATCAGGACAGTAGCAAAGCATCGGCTATTCAAAGCTCTGGCAAAATCATTAGATGTGGAACAGGGGCTGGACAGCACTTGCCTTCTGAATGATCCCTAATATGAATGCAGACAATTTTTTCATTCCATCCACAACACACACTACAAATCCTGGAGGCAACAGCTAGATCGTCTGAACAATGCACTTCGGGGCCTAGATTCACAGAACGTCATGTTTTTTAACTACTGTCCTCACCTTGGGATGTCACTCCAAAGACAGAAGCTTAGCCAGTGGTTGGGGATTGTGGATGGTGAAATCAAATCATGAAGCAGGTTTAAAATCACGTTCTACCATACGTCGGCCTTTGTTATCTGCTGAGGTTGATTCCAGACATCCATGGAATCAAATCTGTGGTACTCAAGTCCATTAAATAATGGCATAGTAAATTGTGTCCCTTATATAAAACAAATCAAAGTTACTATTGGAATTTAAAATCTGTTTTGAATAGTTTCGAGTCATGGATACTAGAAACTGTGATACGTAAGCCACTAGACGAATAATACACAGACTCATGATGAGTTTTCCATTGCAATCACCCTATAAAGGTCTGGAGCAAAAGATTTTAGCTATAGTTTATTATATATATTGTTGCATTTATTCCCCCCCCCCGTATTACTGAAGCTGTGTTTGAGGGTTCCCATGGTTTGTCACTCAGTAATTGACCCAACCAACACAAGCTCAGCAAGGTGTGACCAATGTGTCGTCCTCCATTTCTGATGCATTTTGATTCTATAGGCTCAAATTGCAGTGCTATAACCTTTGGGGGCTGCAATGATTCCTAAATCTTGGTTTTATACCTTATTTTTGTGGAAGTAGGAAAATAGAAAATACTTTCAAGATGAGGCAGCTCAAAGTCCGTTAAATAAAAGGCTTTAACTGAAAATGGAACATCTAAAAAATGAAGGCTTAGAAACACATAGATAAAACACGATGAATCACAGAGATTACTAAATCAGTTTTTTGTCATAGAATAAGGAAATTACAAAACGTAGCCCTATCTGTTCTGATCTTTGCAAGTCTTTTCTCAAAAAGATAAAAGACTTCCTTTTGCAATAAACAACTCGTATAAGAAGAATCAGAATCATAAGTTGGAAGTACCACAAGGTCATGTAGTCCAAGCCCCCACCCTGCAGAATACACAGCTAAAACAATCCTGAAAGAATAAGACAGATACATTCTCACAGGCTTTTTTCCACTCTATTTCAGAGTACAATCATATCTCTTTTAAATGGTAGCATTGCAGGTATTTTTCCTTTGTGGTCTGATATTAAAACTGACTAAACATTTATGTATTTTTTTAAAAAATCTTTCTGGGAAAATACCGTAAGTGACAAAATTGCTGAAGTCCCAATCTGGGGGGAAAGGTTGGTATAAAAATAATGATATGTGATGATGATGATGATTATGAGATATATGATGAAAATTTCATGGTAAAAGGCATGTAGAAAATGTGACATTCTACATAATAAACTCTGACAATACACACACACCACACTACCACAATAAGATGTACTAACAACATTAATTAAAGGCATCAAAATTCTTGCAAGTAAATTTGAAAGAAAAATATAAGCAATCAAGGATCCCGATTTTGTTTGAATTTCAAGACGAGTTATTTTAACTGATACTATTTTAAACGAGTTTCTAATAACCATAATATTAGCAGTTCTGGTTAAGTGAGAAATTGTCCAAAAATTTTTTCCATTAAATTAGATGCTTACAATCTCAGCCGTACTTTGTATTCTATTCTGCACCTTTGGTAGTATCCGGTTCAATTCAGCCTCTGAAAGGTTCCCGTACACAGTTAAAAGTGGCTTTCTAATCTGGTGCATTATTTACTTCTGCAGTGTAAATATAGCTACACCAGAATGTTGCAACCATTATAATTCCGCCTTGGTTAATAGAGATGCTAAATCTTCAAGCAGCTGCATTGAATCAGCAAGACAAGTGAGTGACAACTGTGTGCGTTGATTCATATTCTTCGAAGGTAAAGCATCCCAGAAACCTGCTGTGTTCACACTACTTGGATAACCAATGTAAAGTATTAAACTGCTACTCTGAGAGTGTACTACAAAAATACTATTTGTTAAGGACAATGCAAGAACATCAACAACCACAATCTGCAAGGAGTACTCGCTATGAATCTTTGGGGAGCCAATCAGAGATCTTTCAGCGACATATCTACACAAGTACATTTAACTGCAATGACTGCATCCTGGGAATCCTGTGAAATTTTCCACAGAAGCGCTCCAAGTGACCCCCAAATGACAACCCCAGAGTCCATAGGACAACCGCAATGGCAGTTAAAGTAGAATTAAAAAAATGAGTCTTCAGCAAAAATTTCATTGCTTTACAAGCGTGGAAAACACAGAATCTAGATGTTTATCCACGAATGCTCTTAAAGAGCTACTATTATCCAGTGTACTCACTACAGCCTCCTGTTCAATGCGGATGGCATTTAAGGAACGAACTCGCTTTTGCCTGAAATTCTAAATCAACCCCTCCTTAAAACTGCTCAATCCCAGCAGCAACAGGAGGCACAGAGGAGTCACACTGGAATAGTACCTCTTTAAGAGCTCGCTGATAAACACCATAGAGTTGAAAGAACCACAATGCATATACTCCAAACATATGCCATGCAAGAATTCACTACTAAAGTACCCGAAGATAAAACCAAGATAAGCCATCCTACCTCAAACCAACAACCTCACAAGGTTGTTCAAGGAAAAAGAGTGGGAAAAGGTTTACAAACTCAACCTAAGTGTTTTAGGAAGACAAGACCAAAATGTGTAATAAATTCATGCATACTCTTTGAAAATTCTGGAGTTGTTATGAAGCCATATCCAAAATGTGCTTAAAAACTGATCAATGAGGAATGGGATGCAGGATTGCACCTTCTTGTAGAAAACTGAGATTTATTCATGTGGTTTGTTGGACCAGACCAACTTTCCATTAGTAAGAATAATTATCAAGGCTAGGAAGAAGCAAAATTAAAAATTTGCATGTTGTGTATGGAATACCATAAACAGCAAAACTGAGCCGACTTTGAAAGTTTACATATTGCCATAAAACACTATGCAAGTGCTTTTTTATTAAATAACTTGGATACATTGTAAGTAGCATCAGGATCAAACATGATCAGAATGGGGACTGCAGTCAAGAGATCAAAGAAGATTAAAATATGAAGGCAAAATGAAAGAACCTGAAAAAAAATTTAAAAAGTGCAATATATACAACTGAAAAACAATAAAGTTTAAACAGCCAATTCATTGTATCCCCATCTCCATGTAAGGATAAGAGAGCTGAAAATTAATAAAGCAGATAGGAAGAAATCAATTCAATTGAAAATGGTGCTGGAAAGAGTGCTTAGGATTTTGTGTCATAAGCCAAAAAGACAAACAAATGATCCTTGACAGATCAGCCAGAAACTCCCTGAGGATCAAACAGGCTTCAACTTGGCCACATCAATGAAAGGCATGATTCATATATTAAAGACAATAAATGCTAGAAAGGTGAGAAGCAAAAGAGAGAAGCCATATCTAGATGGAGGAACTCTATTATGGGAGGTCACAGTAATGAAATTTGCAGGACTAGCAAGCAATGGAGGTTTAAAAGTCTTGGAATGTCTCTCCCAGGATATGCCATGAGTCAAGACTGATCGATGTGGTTAACAACAAAAATGTAATGACAGCAATGGTAATCAGTATCCACGTGACTGGGTGTGAAGCCTGGCCTGTTCATGATATTTGTATGATAGCAATGCAACCGCTGTGCACATATGACATAATTGTATGTGACATAAAATGCATTTACACAACAAGTGAAAGCAATGATTAAAAGAGAATGAAAAGTTTTGCAAGAAGCACTGCTGGGGATGGAAGAGGAATCATTTCTCAAAAAACACATCTTTATATTCAAAAGGTTTGCCGAAAAATGGGAAACACTTTTAGTCACTCTGCTCTGTATGATTACCTGATCGAACTGACTTAGGTGTGCAACTGATGTATGATAATTATAATTTTAAAATCCTACACTAAGAGCACCCAACAAGAAGGCTAAATGTTACAAAACTACAGTTCCAAATTCCATAGCATGGACCATGCCGTTAAAATGTGTCAAATTGGATTAATTTAATGCAGGTGAATACAGCCTAAATGATGATATGGACACAAAACGGAAACAAGATTATTTGAAACCTGTAAAGCAGAGGTGAAGAAGTAGTGTTTGTATTGTCTTGTCAATCATTAATTGCACTGCACCCTAGTGAAATCTAATGATTAGATTCTCATGATTCTTGACTTTCATCTTTCTGCTGGCTTGCATACCATGGGAGGGACAGAGTGCTGCAATTTCCCCAAATCTCTCACCCTTTCCGTTCACCACACAAATGGGCTGATTGCGCCCCCCTTGACCAGAATAAGGTCTGCTCTCTCGTCATGGGAAACACTGATCTCACCAGTAACAACGCCTACATTCTTGCTACACACACACCATTAAAAAAACACAGAGAAGGAGGCTAAAAAGGAATTGACTCATTCACTTTGACACTTTATCATTTCTATACATGCACACATGCACACACTCCACCACACACAAACACACAGGCCAACTTGTAATTTGTATCTTGCTAGGAAAATCCAAGAAATTTGTGAAATACTGCTAACAAGAATTACTCGCTGTCTTTTAGTCTTCAAAAAGATCCTGAAACATTTGTAGGGCATTATTAATCTATTATATCTACTGTATCTATATAATCTGCCCATCTATAATTGTAAATAACAGATACACAGAAAGATAGGGCAGATTGCTTTCTATAGAATCATAGGTTTATCAGACGAGCCTTAAAGAGGTACTAATTCCATGTGACTTCCTCTAGCTGCCCCTTTGCATTCTGGGATTGGCAGTTTTAGGAGAGGGTAATTTAAATTCTCAGGCAAGAAGTTCATCTCTTAAAACTGCCAATCCCACAATGCAACGGAAGCTGCGAGAGGGTCAAACTGAATATAGCCTTTAAGAGCATAGTGTGTAAACATCATAGAGTTGAAAAGAAACCGCAAGGCCATCCAGATCCACTCCTGCATGCAGGAAAATTTCAGTTTTTTTATAACTCTAGAAAGCTAATGTTAAACCAGGATTCAAATTCCAAGAAGTTTATTTCAACTAAACGGAGAAGAATTTCTGTCCAGGTGGTTCCATTGCATCCTTTCCTTTCAAGATTGTGGAAGATTTGTTTATAGATAAGGCGGTGTTTAATGACTAGGACTCAGAAAATCAGATCCCTGTTTTCCACGGGCAAAACCCAATGGGCAGTCAAAATCTCTCATAGCTTCATGAAAACTCACTCAGAACAATCTTGCCAAGAAAACCCTTATAGGTTTACCATAGGGTGATCAAAAATACTTTGAAGGCACATAACACCACACCACAATCAACAAAAAGAGAATAATAGAATCTCCTCCACCCCAAAAATGTTCAGCCAAAAGCATAACAACTTACTGGATGGCCTAATTTCAATGCTTGTACAGAAATCACTCATATTTATTTATTATTGTTTTACAATAATTTATAGCTCCACTTCAGACTCTTAAAGGCTCTGAAAGCATTTTGATTTTTATTTTGAGTCCTATTTTTAAAAAGTCAGATAAGGTTTATTCTATGTGGACAGATACAGTATTAAACACATCCATACATGTTGCGCACAATCCCACTCAATTTCCCCATTATTTCACTAGGCACACTCTCTTCTGTCTTAGGGACATTTTAAATGCTTAGTGTGGGTCCAAAAATGATTCCTCTAAAATGGTGATAACTGTCATGTAACAAGCTTTCATATCAGTATGACTCTCCCTATCCTTCTTTTCAACCCGTTGTTTTTTTTGTCTTCAAATTTCTGACTTATGAAGATTCTCTCTAGAGTTTTTCGTTGGTGTTTTTTATTCAGAGGAGGTTTGCCAGTCTCTTTTCTTTGAACATGGTTTTTCTTGACATAGAATTCCCTGAAAAGGCTGAGTGGTGACTTGCCCAAAGTGACATGGGTTTTCATTGCAGAGCCCTGGTGGTCGCAGTGGTTAAAGTCTGTTACTTAGTCCACTCACTCCCAAAACAAAACCAACCAACCAAAACCAAACAAACAAAAAAAAAAAAAACCCATAATATGCGAAGTTCAAACCACAAAAGGTCTCCAAACGACCAGGCTTGTTATCCTTCTGAGTGGCAAAATATACCCAAAGTTGGGTTCAATTAGCTTATACTTTTAAATGCTTAGGGACCCCGGGTTACAAGAAGATTGTTCCGCCCGCTTGCGTAACCCGGTACGTCGTAGCCGAATGTCATAGGCGCTAATGGGAAAAAGCCTCGGCGCTAGCGCGCTCCATTAAAACAGCGCCGGGGTTTTTCGTAACCAAAAACCCTCGTAAGCCGAAACAATAATCCTAGGGATTTATCGTATCCGAAAATTTCGTACCGGGTATTCGTAACCCGGGGGAAATCATTGTCCAATGGTCACTCTTTCTTTCCGAATCCACAAAACCAATTTCTTACCATTCCAGTTCAGTTCTTGGGGGATTTGCCATGACATTGGGGTTAATACTGACAAAACTGAACATGAAACAGCAGTTTTGATGCGTAGCAAAGAAGAGAATGCTGTTTTAGACTGCATAAAAATCATATTTCAAGCTGAGGGAAATAATATTCTATATATCTGCACTGGTCAGGCTCATCTGGAGTACGTATTCCTTTCTGGGTCAGCTATTTCAAAAGGATATAATACAAGCTGTAGTAGGTTCGTAAAGTTCAAAAAAATGCAAGCGTATGAGAAAACATAATTGAAAGGCTGAAGGAGTAAGCAGGTTCAGCTGGTGAAGATAAGACTGAATTGATGACAAACTGCACTCTTTAAATACCTTTAGAGCTTGTCACAGATAGACAGGGCAGGGTCTTTATGTGCAGAAAGTAGGGGGAGGACAAGTATAGTAATGTTTAATTACAGTGAGTAGAATTTGATTTAGAATTATAAGACATTGACATGAAGCAGTCAGTAATGAAGCCAACGCTCAAAGGGGTGGTTGTGGATTCTTCTGCTTGAGGTCTTAAAAAACAACAACACGGCAGTGTCGGCTTGGGATGCTTTAGCTAAGAAATCCTGCACTGAGCAGGGGGCTGGAGTTGATGTCCCAGAAGTCCATTCCACTCTATGATTCTATGTCTGTCTCTCAACAAAGTGCACTGCTAAGATCTTAAAGAGACGGAGAGGGAACCTTTTCTGCCTTTCACATGAAGCTTTTTTAAAGGGAATTTTTTCCAAGGTTGGGGGGGAGAGAGTTCGCTAACATTGGAGTTTAACCATAATCGCATAGTCTCTCGTGCGTGGGATTTGTTTGGCTTGCTCAGAATAAAACTGGATTGAAAGCACATATTTTGATGAATTATTGTTTGGTTATAAAACTATAAACATTGACAGACCATAACAAACCAGTTTTTTCATCGAGTGCTTATAGACAACCCAATATTTAGAACAGGGAATAAGGAAAGTTGCATAAAAGTGACAGGCTTGGCAGCTGAATCTGTTTCAAATACGGCAATGGGCTCCAGCACACTAAGACCCTAATGATAAAGATATACAACGGAGCACTAAAGTAGAACGACCAAGCCATGTATTCCCCAATCACATGTATGGATGTGAGAGCTAGGCTGTGAAAAAAGTGGTAAGAAGAAAACCAATTATTGAGATGTGGTGCAAAGAAAGCGAAGATACTGGGTGTATCCAAAAAGAACAAACAAATGAAGTTTCCATTAAACAGATCAAACCTGAACTCTTTCCTGGAACCAAGATGAAAAAATGGAGCTCCATACTTTTTGCCACATCATAAGTTTGAATAACTGTAAAGAACAAAATTTACATAGCAGTGATAATTTCACACAGTAATGGACAGGAGTTCTTGAGATGTTTAATCTACAGAGTCAGCATGAGTCAGGGCAACTCAGGGCATACAACACAACACAATGTTTTAGTCTGTTCTAGTATGAAATGGGCCACCGTTGTCGGTCTGTTCACACCAAACCAGGGGTTTGGCCTGCATAACAATTCAGTCTTCCCTGCCAAAGGGAGAGGTAGGCCATAGTTGGCTTGTGCAGACATGGCCTGGATTATGCAAAAAAAAGGTGAAACTCAGAAGATAATACTCCATATTCTGTCTTTGCTCAGTTTTTTTAACTTTTTCATCATTCTTGGAATGGAACTTGGAATGCTTGGTCAATGGACTGAAATGGAAAGAGTGCCTTGGGTTCTATAATGGGAAAGGTGTGATATTAATTTAAAGAGGATGAAAGAAGAAGGAAGGGCCTCAGTAGCTTGGAAAGGCCTCAGGATGGTGTAATTCCTCTTCCACCCACTTAACAACTATATCCATGCACACACTTTCCAACCTTCCCTCACGGTAAACATCCTCCAGGAAATGCACTGGAGCCATAATGCAAATCTGCCAGTTCCAATGAATTTAAACAGAGCCCATCAAGACCGGGAGAAGCAGAAGGAAGTTAAACCACTTTGTAGGATTGGAATTGCTCTTCTCTACAGCTCTCATCATTTTCACACGGTGTCTCCTGGAATCTGCCATGCTCCAATCTTCCAGGTGTGATTTCCAATGAGCTCAAAGACAATTTAAGCAATTAAGATAAAAAACAGAAAGGAAAAGCTCAAATGCTGCAGTCTTGTTGACCTGAAAGCAAGCAAGAGGCACAAAAGAAATACTGCTAAATCTGACAGCCAATTGCAAACAGGGACATAGAAGCTTTTTTGCTGGCATGTAGGAGTAAATACCTGAAACGTGACCCAACCTCCTCCATATGGTTTTGGACTCTAGCCACCAGAATTCCTGACTGTTGAACAAGCTACTGGGACTTTGGAGGTGCAGTCCAAACATTTGGAGGACTAAAGTTTGAGGACCCCTGCCCTGAAGTCCATTGTCTTGTGAACTAAAGGTGGCAAGCTCTGGTTAGCCTTGGATGGGAACCATGAATTCTATACCGTCATCGCCTATCAACTAATGGCAACCCCAAGAATTCATATGGTTTCTTAGGCAATGAATATTCAAGAAGTTATTTTAACCGATACCTTCCTCTGAAATATAGCCCACAGTATCTGATTAATTGTGGTTCCATCAAAAGTACTAACAAGAGCTAACACTGGGTAGGTTCCAAGAATCAATGGAACGGTATTTAGGGTAATTTAAGCTATAGGTTCAGCTAGGTTGCAAAGTTGAAAATTACTGAAAGCACCCAACAAGCACTATCCAACTGAATAATGACTCTTGCTAGACATACTAGATTAAGAGTTTTTGGGAAAGCACCTTCAGATTAACGTCCAAGCTGCTACAGATTTCTGGGCGTGAGGTCCAAAAAAGTAACTTTCCACAACCCAAAAGATATAATGATCTCTCCTGCAATAATTATTGCAATATGATCAAACAGGCTTGTAATCAAGCACATCTGTAACAGCCATTTTGAAAAAGCAAGAAGACCTCTGAGAATTATAAAGGAAAATAACTTTCTTTCTTTTTTTTTACAAATTTTCTTATTTTTTAAGACATCAATACATATCAATAACAGCAATATATTCAGTTTCCTTGTTGTTACATCTGAAGCAGTTGACATTACCCATTCTGTCATTTTTAAACGTAACCTTGAAATGAAACTGCCATTCATCCTCCTTCACAAAAGACTGCCAACAAAGCTGCAACTGAAAAGCTTTGCCACCCAAAACGAGGGGGCCCCTTGCAATGTAAACTCCTGAGATTTCACCAGTTTTACTCTCTGCCTCCCCCTTCTGCCCCCCTTCTTTCTGATTCATCAAAAGCCTTGAAGAAATTCATCCATCCTTCACTGGGTAATTTTATCCCAGCAGATAAGAATCTCTACAGGCTCACATATGGAGGGCGCATTAGAGCACACAGAAATGAGCAGGAATTATTTGCTTTGCAAGAGTAACCGAGGAGTCACAGCAGGGAATCAGCAACATCAAGTGGCCAGGGAGGTGGGGGAATTACAGGGACGACTTGATAATAACATGCAGTGCAATTACACCCAGTCTTAGGCACAGTCCCTGGCGCATGGAAAACATACGCAAAATAGAATAATGAGCTTCGAGGGCATTTGGGGCAAAACACCTTCTCAAAGCGTAACCCACAGCATCAGCAGGGCTTCAAAATGTGCTTCTGTATAAAATACCAAAACAAATCATACCAGCCATAGTACAATGTGGGCCCTGTACCCTCTGGGATTTGGTTTCCAAGAACAAAACCCGTGCATACAAAATCTGTGAATGCTTAAGTCCCATTACATGCAATGGTTAGTAAAAAGTGTCCCTTGTAAAAAAAAAAAAATCAAGTTTGTTATGGCATTTATTTAAAAAAAAACAAATTTTTCAAGCTGCAATAGTTGAATAATCTTGTATCCATAATCTGAGATATTGGGGGGGGGGGGCGGTTGTATTAATCTGAATTTCTCTGTATGGTGTGAAAGTAGATTAGTGAAAATGATGGCAGAAAATGAATAACACATTTGAAACAGTGCTGGAGGACAGTTCTACAGAAACCAAAACCATTTAAAAAGTACAAATATTGCATCTTAGATCAAATCAAACCTATCTCTCAGTAAAGCAAGAATTGACTAAACTGAGGCTCAGTTTGGAATGTATCCTGAGACAGGAAAACATGTTTGGCAAAAATATCATAATGCATTGGAAAGTATAAGCTTTGCAAAAAGAAGGCAATAGAAAAGAGGAAAACAAGCTTCACAAGGGGTTGATTCTATCATATCCATCCCTCTGGTGTAAGGACCGGAGCAAGCAGTTTCATGAACGGATCTTTGAGAACTTCTCACTCATTTTCAAGTCTCATCATTCTGACTTATGGGACCCAAGCAAATGTATCATGGTTTTTTTTCAGAGAGTAATTTACCTTTGCATTCGCTTGGACTGAGAATTGTGGTTACTTTGCTCAAGGCACCCAACAAGTTTTCCATGGCCAAGCCAAAAGGGATTCAACCCTGATCTTTAACACATTCAACACACTACAACACACTGCTGTGTGTGTGCCATAACAAGGCTCTATAAATCAAGTCACTCATGACCAATGACAAAAGATATTTAAATATCCACACAAACCCAGTTGCTGTATAAAATTAACAAAATGAGTAAATTAAACATCTTTGTATGAATTAATCAGATTTTGCTATTCGCACTGAAATAAACGCATCCAAAGCATTAATAGCTTGGAAGACGCTGGTCAAGTTTTACCTCATAGCTACCAACTAGACATGCTTCCATGCTCAACATGTCTTAATTGAGCTTTTACTAGACACTAACCACATTCTTGAATCTTTCCTCCTGTAACCAGAGTGCCAAATTTGATCAGATTTTAAAATCAGAGACTAAGATTCTAAAGGTTCAATTCTCAGCAGATACCCGATTCTTGCTTGAGGTGGGAAATCTCAAAAATAACCAGGTAATTTGCATACATTAGATTAACCTCACACATACTATACTGAAGAAAGCACTGGTTGTTTTAAGGGTCATGCTAATATCTCAAAATTACAAACTTTTTTTTTTGGTTTAAGTTACCACTACGGTCAATCTACATCTCCCACTATAGGGTTGCCTAAAACCGGATGCAAAACCGAGGTTTTCCCGGTTTTGGCTGCACCTGCCGGTCCGGTCACGGCACGGGTGCAGCCAAAAACCGGGAAAAGCCCGGTTGCAGCGGGGTTGCAAGGCAACCCTGGGGCCTCGCTGCCCTCCTCCTCCTCCCCCGCGCATGGCCGTGCGGAGGAAAAGGAGGGCAGCGAGGCCTGGTGCGGAGGAGGCTGCAGGGAGGCGGCGCTTCTTGGGCGCAGCCGTGCCAACCTCCCCGCCTCCCTGCAGCCTCCCCCCCTCCTTCTTGGTCCCAGCGGGGGCCAGGAACGAGGAGAGGCCGCGGCGATCGCCGCCGGCCTCTTCCCCTCCTTCCTGGTCCCAGCCGGGGCCAGGAAGGAGGACAGGCCCCGATCCTGGCCTCCGATCGCGGTGAGGCCCGGGGCCCAGGCGGGGAGGGAAAGCCTCCTTAAGTGTAGGCTTTCCTTCGCCGCTTGGCCTCTGCTCCCCGCTGCGATCGCCAGGGAAAATGTAGGACAGAATTTTCAAATGTAGGGCACATTTTTGTGTGTCCTACATTTGAAAATTTTGTCCTACATTTTTTCGGTTTTGAGGTCCGGCGCTATGGCAACCCTACCCACTACTCCACGAAACTTTCCAAACATTATTTTCCTGTAATATTAGTGCTGAGTGGATTGGGTCTAGACTTTCCTTTGAAAACAATCTATGGCATCCCTTGTGGATGGAAATTGCTGCATTTTATCAGTCTTTCCCTCCAGAATCAAAAATATCTTTGCTCTCTAGTCTAATTAGAATCACTGGGGGTTCTGTAGGGAGCTTGCCTCAATTATCTTGAAGGGCTCATTTGTTTTCCTCTGAAATGCTATTAACAGAGGATATTTTTAATTTCTCCCACTCAGAATAAGCACTATCAACCCACTTGCCATGAATCAAGTCAGATGTCTGTTTTTTAAAAGTAGAATGTAGATGATCATAAAGATCTGTGTATAGTTTCAGAGTCACCCTGATGGAGTAATCTAGGGTATACGCACATATTGTTGTTGCTGTGTGCCTTGTTTCTGACTTATGGCAACCCTAAGGTAACCCTAACATGGGGTTTTATTGCATCTGAGGAAGTAGACTGAAGTCTACGAAAGCTCATGCTGCCAATTTCTTTCTTTCAGTTAGTCGCAAAGGTGCTACAAGATCTCTCTACGTACATGGGATTTTATTGTCATTCTAAAAACTATATTGAGCAAAGCATAGCCTGTAAACCACCACCTTGTTTTCCCAGACACTCAAAAGTGGTAGGAAAAATAAAAAATAAAAATCTGATCTATACTGCTGAAATTCAGTGGCAAATTGCTAAATGTCTTAACACAGTGTAAATGACTAATCTAATCAATTGCTAATCTTAAATGCAAACCACACAGGGCCATTGACTAACCTAGTCAATGAGCTTGTCAATTACCAGTCAAGCAGAAATCTTGGCATTGTAAGCATTTCAAAGCATTTTTCCAGTTAAGTGGAACAGGAAACCTTTAATTTGCTGCTTCTGTTGCCACTGCTACTATCTGTGCTACCACATCATAGTAATTTGTGTGCATGTACATAGGCTATATTTCAGAGGAAGGAACTAGTAAAACCACCTCTGAGTATTCCTTGCCTTAAAAAACACTATGAAATTCATGGGGTAGCCATCCGTTAACAGACTACTTGAAGGCACTACTGCACACACACATACATGTGCTTTCAAATGGCAACACCATGAATTTCATAGGATTCTTTTAGGCAAGGAATACTCAGAGGTGGTTTGCCATTTCCCTTCTCTGAAATATAAGCTCCAGCACCTGGTAATTCTTGGCAGTCTCCCATCCAAATACTAACCATGGCACACCTTGCTTAGCTTCCAAAATCAGACAGGAGCTGGTAATTCAATTGATTTAAAAATCAACATTTATAGAGTGATTTTATTTGTGTATATATAATACTTTTCTTATATGTTGATCTTAATGGAAATAGAATGTATGTAATAATATTTAAAGAAATAAAATAAATCAATATTTTCAAATGGCCATTAATTTATTCTTAGCAGATTAGGGAATGGGATTTCATTCCTTAACAATAAACTTTTTGGTTATATTTAAATACATATACTTTTAATGTTTGTATTAAAAAAAGCATATTTCTCCATTTTAACATATTCTACTTGCCTATCTATTTTTCTTAATTTATCTACTTTTACATTGGATTGCTTTTGAGTTGGGAACATAAGAAAATTTATTCTACCTCTCCCAGAGTATGCTCCCCTTTTGTATTTGGCATCCCCCCCTGTTGTGGTGAGATACCAAAGTATTTCCAATCATTGTCCCTTCAGGCTGCGAGGAAAGCCTTCCTCTTTGCAAGACTGAACATCCATCTGTCTTGTGTTACTAAGGGGAGATATATGAAAATTCCATTTGCTAACCGTTTATGTTTTTGTGAAGCATCCCCAGATACCCTACAACATATTGTCTTTCTTTGCCCATTGTATCAAAAACCGAGAAAGAAATTGATAATGAAACTGATGGAGATGAATTACTGTGTAATGGATATAACTTTAGTGCATTTATTGGAGGA
>NC_056525.1:235429707-235440759 GCF_019175285.1 Sceloporus undulatus
ACTGAAAAGGGAGGGCAAACTAAAGTAAACAGGAAAAGGATGAAGGAACAATGGTAGGATGGGAACTGCAAAATTGGCTCTTGCATAAGGCTTTTTTATGTCAGAGTTCGGCATCTGCTGAGGGTTGGGGCTACCCTGCCCCTACCTTGGGAACATGGAGGGCTCTGTATCACCCTCAACTCACCTTAACTGAATCTTTCTCTCTCTATTTGCCTCCCAATAGTCAAAAGCACCCATGAGCATCTGAAGAACACATCTGGCCATGTTGCTACATTTTGGAGTACAGGTTAAGTTTTCATTACCCGAATTACAAAATATTCCAAACTAAAACTGTCACTTGGATGGTGGAGATAGTGACAGCTCTGCTTTGGATGGGTTGAGTACACAAATTTTGTTTCATGCCTAAATTTAAAAAAAGTAATATACGTGGTACCCGGGTTACGAAATTAATTCGTTCCGCGGGTTAATTTCGCTAACCGAAATACCTCGTTAAGCCGAATTCCCATAGGCGCTAATGGAAAAATAGCTCTCTGCTGCCCTCCGTGGCGGGAAATAGCGCCGCGGTTTTTTCGTAACCCGAAGAAACCTTCGTTCAGCCGAAGCAATAAATCCCTATGGGATTTTTTCGTATCCGCAAAATTCGTAACCCGCGCATTCGTTCCCGGGGTACCACTGTATAAATTACCTCCAGTTTATAGCGAGCCAACATTGCATATGGGTTTAGTGTTGGAGTGTGACTCTGGAAACCAGGGTCTCATTCCCAGCTTGGCCATGAAACCCACTGGGTACTTTGGGGAAGTCATCCTCTCAGCCCCAGAAGATGGCCATGGCAAACCCCTCTGAAGAACTTGCCAAGAAAACCCCATGATAGGTTCATCTAAAGGTTGCCAGAAGTCGGAAGAAACCACTTGGAAGGTACACATAAACGAATTTCTGTTTAGACTTGGGTCCCATCTACAAGAAATCTCCTTGTATGTGGAATAATCCAATTCTGAAAAACTCACATTTCTAAAATATCTGAAGCATTTTGGATAGGTAGACTCATCCTGTATTTCACAGCCCTTCTCCTTTTTTCAGGACCCATAGGCCTCCTTTCTGCAAGGCTGCATCCACATGCAGAAATAATCCAGTTTGACATCACTTTAACCGGATTTTTCTGCTGTGTTGCATGCAGTCTCAGATTTTTCAAACCAGAAAGTGGTTTCTGCTCTTAAGAAAGACCGAGGAAGGCCTCTACAGGCCTAAAAGGTGATGGTCCATGTCCCAAAATGACCAATAGCATGCCCCTAGGAATGCCCCTTTTCCTGTTTTTGGGCAAATCTCATCCTTCAACATTTGGGAAGAGTTGGGAGGATATGGGAGCTGCCTGCAGCTCATGGGGCATATTTTGCTTGCTTCTGTTGACCTGATAATATTCTGGCATCCAGGCTTTTTTACAGAACAAGTTCAAGAGACTTCCGCCAAGTTGATGTGGGTTTTAGTGATTGTCAAGAACACTTAGGTTTGTGCTTTTCACAGATATTCCAAGACTCCTATTTGCCAGGCATTCTTTATGTAAAGGTCAGCTAAGGTAAAATTAAAACTATGGCCAATCCGTTGTTTGGGCAATTAACTGTTACTTGTTCACTTGATCTGAGGTCAGTTTTGCTACAAGTACTCTTCTCTTTACATCAATGTACAAGGCAGGACCATGTTGTCCATTGTATCTGTGTGGTATTCTGCCCGCCCCCCCCCCTCATACCACACGCTTCACAAACTGTACACACCTACTATGGCTATCAGATATGCATCCATTTTAGGATTTCAAGCCGCAACTAAATGCTTCCCATTGTTCCTAACAGGAGCAAAACTTAGGGGTCATATAAAATGTGTCCTTAAACGTCCTTCTGCAGAATAATTGAGGAAGGGGGACAGTGCTTTCTCTGTAATTAAAACAAAACAAAATACCATTCACCACTCCATTTGTATTTATCTGGGAAAAGAAGTAATGTTGTGGGCTGGGGGAATAATAGAAGATAGTCACTTTTTATTAATGCACTTCTCTTTCTTTCAACATACAACTAAGTTGTGTGTGTGTACTCACTCCATAAAATGTGTAGCATTGCATGTCATTTGCATAATGCGCCTTACACATTTTGAGATTTTTTTTCTCATTTGGTATCTCACTGGGAGGCATGAGTTTTAGGGACTTAAGTCCCCATCTGCAAAATTCTAGGGCGGGATACAGACGGGCAAAAAGGGTGTGTTCATGACGTCATGAAGGTTAGCCTTCAGACGGCCCCTTACCTGTGCCGCCATGACACGCCGCCCGCACACCCAAGCGCAAGAGCGGCATTAAAAAGGTGCTGCTTTTCCCCGCTTCTTTTCTATATACTGCGCAACTGCGCAGCTCCGTATAAGCTGCTGCACCGGTACGCCAGAACTGTACGCCGCTAATTTAAGTTGGCCATTTAAAAGCTCCGTGTCTGCTGCGTCGCATAATGAGTCGGGTCCTGGAACTGCACAGTTTGCCACCGAGGGTCTATTGAGCGTCAGATGCCATGCAGGTTGTGTAAGCTGCAGCACAGCTGCACTCTATTTTAATGCTCGTAACCCTAACCCTAACCCTAACCTAGAGCAACATGTACGCATGCGCTGCTAGAATTGTGGAAAGTTTGGAATTTAAAGTGAACCCCTACACACATTCCTGTGCCATTTTCACCTAACATAAAAAAACGCTAAAACTTTAAATATTTACATATGTACAAGGGAGTGATGGGGGATGGCAGGACGGGGGACAGCGGTGGCAGAGGCGACAGCTGTGGCTGTGCATTGCAGATTCAGCAAGACCGCAGGGACCAAAGGAGAGGAGGCATCCATGAGCTGGTGACATTGGCAACGTGCAAGCGAAAAGGATGCAACACAGTGATCACCAGCTGGCAGGAGCCCACATATGTTCTCTGGGCAGGGCGGGGGGGGGGAAAGTTTAAAGAGGCTTGGGCGCTTTAAATGTGCACATATGCTTTCTGCCGCGGTGCTGAGCGCTGCAGTGCGCAAGGTGCGCATCGCCAGCCGGAACAAAAGAAAAAAAAGCCTGTTTTTGGCCGCCCGTGAAGAAGCTGCCTCTCTCTTTGCAGCGTCCTGCAAATGGCGGTATGGAAAATGGCTGGTCAGAAACGGCCCCAGGTGAGGCGTCTTCACTGCCCCCAGTGGAAGCCCCATACACCTTGCCACGCCCCCGGGGCGCGGGGGTCTGGAGCTCCGTATTCAGCAGAATACACCTCCAAACGTCTTCCCTGCCCGTCTGTATCCCGCCTAGAACTATTTGCTGTGCCAGTGGTCATGCTATCTGGGGCAGTCTGGAAACTGTAGTCCAAAACAGCAATTTTTCTAGACTAATTCTTTGATTTCTAAAACTTCAGGAGGCATTGACAGAAATTTTCGTAATCTCCAACTGTCCCAATTTGGCAGGGACAGTCCTGATTAATTGGTCAATATTTGCCAGATAACTGGAATAGGAGGTCAGCATGAAGTAGTGGTTTGAGTGTTGGGACTGTGACTCTGGAGACCCAGGGTTCGAATCCCTGCTAACCTTCAGCAAGCCACGCACACTCAGCCTCAGAGGATGGCAATGGCAAACCCCCTCTGAAGAAACTTGCCAAGAAAACCCTGTGATAGGTTCATGTTAGGGTCGCAACAGTCGGAAAAAACTTGAAATACACAACAACAACAACAACAACAACAGTTTGGAATGTAGGCCATGACAGGATGGGCAGCCCTCCAATCACTATACTTTCCAACTGCTTATATCTGCAACTTTTCCATTTTGCATTGACAG
Source organism: Sceloporus undulatus (assembly GCF_019175285.1). NCBI lineage: Eukaryota > Metazoa > Chordata > Lepidosauria > Squamata > Phrynosomatidae > Sceloporus > Sceloporus undulatus. The sequence goes on from NC_056525.1 coordinate 235,433,525, forward strand.
TCAATAATCCTCTGTCGTCCTTTTTTTTCCAGCTACTTTTAAATGTCCCCGTTTCTCTCTTACTTTCCCTTTTGTCCCCATGATGGGTCACCGTAGTCGCACCTACTTGAAGTCACACACAACAAGAAAACTTCACCTTAGTTCAACTGCTACCCACACTGAGTTCAAAGAGCAAAAGTAGCTTTGTACACATTAACTCACCAAAGGGAGAGGGATAGAAGGAATTTTGCCCTTCGCTTTAAGCGCAGGCAAAAGGAACGCACAGGAAAGGGAGGATGCACTATGGCCTGTTACGACTGCCAAAATAAAGCTGCTTTTGGGTCTCTTTGAAGGTATGCTGTTTAAATGATGCCTGCATCCGAATCCAGGTTGCACCAAGCTGAACTCCTATGCTAGGAATGGGTGTGCTTTGGCGCGAACTCCGACTCTTAGGACCCATGCTCATTTAAATAGCATACCTCCAAAGGACCGAAGCAGCTTTTTTGACAGTCTGTAACAGGCCTATATGTCAGAGATATTTCACCAGTGAAGGATCCAGGACATCAGTACTGGCAACCAGGTGGAGAGGATCTGGATAAAAATTAAAGGGAAGGGAAACAACAAGGATGTTTGGTGAGAGTCTACTACAGACCCCCCCGTCAGATGGAGGAATTGGATGTGCCTTTATAGAACAGATGATTGTATGTACAGCACTGTGTAATTTACAGCGCTTTATAAATAAGGGTTAATAATAATTTATAATATGAATACACATCCGAGAAAGGAGAGTGAAGTAGTGATGGGTAACTTCAACTATCCTGATATTTGCTGGAAGTCAAATCAGCCAAATGTTTCAAGGTCTAGCAAATTCCTCACTTGCCTGGAAGACAATTTCATGGTCCAAAAGGTGGAAGAGGCAACAAAGGAGGCCAGCTATTTTAGATCTGATCCTAACCAACAGGATGACTTGGTTAATGGGGTGCAAGTGGTGGGATCTTAGGTGGAAGTGACCATGTTCTCCAGGTTTGTTATACAGTGGAAAGGAAGAAGCCAGGCATAGTCAGACACGCATTCCAGACTTTAGGAGAGCGGGTTTAATAAAGTTAGAGAAATACTGGGGATGATCCCATGGTCAGGATACTAAAGAGGGAGTTCATACGGATGGGTTTCTCAAAAGGGAGATACAGTGGTACCTAGGGATACGAAATACCACCGGTTACTAAATTTTCGGGGATACGAAAAAAATCCCATAAGAAATAATTGTTTCCTGGTTTACGCAAGTTTTTTCGGGTTACGAAAAAACTTTTGGTGCTTTTCGGCGCTATTTTACCCGGAATCGCGGCTTTTCCCCATTAGCGTATGCATTTCGGCTTTGCGAAGGCTTTTCGGGTTACGAAGCGGCCGCGGAACGAATTACTTTCGTAACCCGAGCCACACTGTACTGAGGCACAATTTCAAACAAGGTTCAGTGAGAAAAAAAATGGGAGATGTCTAAGAAACCAGGATGGATGACTAAGGAACTTTCAACTGAGCTAAGTTTTAAATGGATATGTATAAGAATGGCAAAAGGGGGAAATCACAAAAAGGAATTCAGACAATAGCAAGCACGTGTAGGGTAAAATCGAAAAGCTAAAGCACAGAATGAACTCAGGCTTGCTAGAGGTTAAGAACAATAAAAAGGGCTTTTATGGGTATGTCTGCCGCAAAAGGAAGAGAAGGAAATGGTAGGCCACTACGTGGAGAAGATGGCAAAATGCTATAGGGCAGGACAAGAAAAGGCAGAATTACTCAACACCTTCTTTGCCTCAGCCTTCTCAGAAAAGGAAAAGGGTGCCCAACCTGAGATAATGGAGCAGGGACAGAAAAGAGGAATTTCAGCACAGAATAACTAGGAGCAGTACAGGATATCTGGTTAATCCAAACGATATAAGTCTCCAGGACCAGGATGTACATCCAAGGGTATTAAAAGAACTGGCAAATGTAATATTGGAGTCACTGGCAATAATCTTTGAAAACTCCTGGAGAACAGGAAGTCCCAGTAGACTGGAGGATGGCAAACATTGTCCCCATCTTTAAAAAAAAAAAAAAAGGGGGGGGGAGAGAGAATCCCAACAATTATCATCCAGTTTGTCTTACCTCAATACCAGGAAAGATTCTAGAGCAGATCATTAAAAAGAGAGTCTGTGAACATCTAGAAAGCAATTCCATAATCACAAAAACTCAACATGGGTTTCAGAGAAACAAGTCATGCCAGACAAACCTGATCTCCTCTGATAAAATTACTTGCTTGGTAGATGAAGGGAATGCTGTGTATATAGTATATCTTGATTTCAGTAAAGCCTTTGACAAGGTTACCCATGACATTCTTGAAAACAAGCTTGTAAAATATGGACTAGACAAGGTAACTGTTACATGGATTTGTAACTGGTTGACTGGCCGAAGCCAAAGGGTGCTCAACAATGGCTTCTTTTCAGCCTGGAGAGAAGTGACCAGTGGGGTCCCACAGGGCTCTGTCCTGGGCCCAGTGCTATTCAACATCTTTATCAATGACTTGGATGACAGAATTGGGGGCATATTCATCAAATTTGCAGATGACACCAAATTAGAAGGAGTAGCTAATACACCAGAGGACAGGATCAAAATTCAAAATGACCTGAATACACTAGAAAGCTGGACCAAAACTAACAAAATGAAATTCAACAGGGAGAAATGTAAGGTACTGCACTTAAGGCAGAAAAATGAAATGCACAGATATACGATGGGGGACACCTGGCTGAATGAGACTACATGTGAAAGGGATCTAGGAGTCCAAGTAGACCACAAGTTGAACATGAGTCAACAGTGTGATGCGGCAGCTAAAAAGGCCAATGCAATTTTAGGCTGCATCAATAAAAGTAGTGTCTAGATCAAGAAAAGTAATAGTGCCACTGTATTCTGCTTTGGTCAGGCCCCACCTGGAATATTGTGTCCAGTTCTGGGCACCACAATTCAAAAAGGACATTGAGAAACTGGAGTGTGTCCAAAGGAGGGTGACTAAAATGGTGAAGGGTCTGGAAGCCATGCCCTACGAGGAACGACTTAGGGAGCTGGGGATGTTTAGCCTGGAGAAAAGAAGGTTAAGAGGTGATATGATAGCCCTGTTATATACTTGAAGGGATGTCATATTGAGGAGGGAGCAAGCTTGTTTTCTGTAGCTCCAGAGAACAGGACCCGGAGCAATGGATGCAAGCTGCAGGAAAAGAGATTCTACCTCAACATTAAGAGGAACTTCCTGACAGTAAGGGCTGTTTGACAGTGGAACACAGTCCCTTGGAGTGTAGTGAATACTATGTTACTTTCCGTCACATAACCACCATTCTGCATCAGCTGAAACATCTTCACCATCTTCTAGAACATACAGTATCTACCTAGGAGTGTAGTGGAGTCTCCTTCCTTAGAGGTCTTTAAGCAGAGGCTGGATGGCCATCTGTCGGGTATGCTTTGACTGAGTTCCTGCATGGCAGGGAGTTGGACTGGATGGCCCTTGTGGTCTCTTCCAACTCTACAATTCTATGATTCTATGAAAAGCACAACTAGGACACATGTGGCCAAGCAATACTGGAGTGTGGTCAAGATGACACTTATTAAACAGTTCCAAAAGGCCTATTAAAACAAAAAGGTTTTCACTTACTGCCAGAAAGGACACCATGTAAGGGTGCAATCTAGCATCTCTAGGAAGGAAGTTCCAGAGCCTGGAAGAAGCCACCAAGTAGACCCTCTCCTCTGTCTCCACCACACATACCCATGAGAGTAGTCAGACCAAGAGTATTTCTGCAAAATCACATTACCAAGCCTTGTATTGAGCCCACTGAACATCTCCACAGCATGCTAGCTTTTTACATATAGCTCACCCCTTTGAAAGTTTAGGGCAAGGGCCATGATCTGCATCTTTTTAGATGCTATTACAGTTTATTCCACTCCCACAACTGTATAAATATGCTTTATATCCTGAGGCTTTAATAACATTCTGTACTGCATTTGAAGAAGTAGGTTTTTTTATTCATGAAAGCTCATGCTAAAATAAAAACCAGTTACTCTTAAAGGTGCTGCCACTCACATTCCCTTTTTCCCCTCCCGCCCCTTCCTCTTTTTTCCAACTTCAGAACAGTATTTCTAAAACACTGAACTCCTCTTTCTGACATTGTAAGAATATATGATGAACCTGAGGAACAAATTAAGAAGGGATGTGACATATTCCAGGGTTGCTTTCCAAACTGTTAGGTATTCAGTGTTGTTCTTTTAAAGCTAGCTTTAAATGTAATTATTTCCTTCTTGAAAATTACTTCATTGGATACCAGAGCTCTCCATTAAAGCTCATTTGGACTCACTCCAATTGTCATTACTCCAGCCTGCAAGACAGAAAGGCACCTCAACAGTGATAAAAACTAAACACATTCTTAGTACAGTTACACCTCTCTGATATTGTTAACAGCATACAAAAGCAGTGACCAGAAAGTGGGATGATGATGTGGAGGGAGGAAGACATGGTTCTGAGACAGCTCTTTGATGTGTAGGTAATCTCATTGTAAATTATCTAATGAAATCGGCTCCCAGCGTAAATGTTTTAAAAAGTGGAGCCTCCACACTGATTCACTCTGTGCAGATTAGGCATTCTCCAAGGAATGATGAGTGTCCTCCTAACAGTTTTTGGAGAGCCAAGAAGCATTCTGTGGCCTCTTCTAGATCCATTCCCTCTTTTTTTCTCCCAGACATCACCCACCTTTTGGCAATGGGCTTGTGCTGGAAGGAGAGTTTGGAAAAAATCTCCCTTTTTGAACTACCAGAATATCCTCGCCAGCATGTGGATTGGGAGATTCTTCAAATCATAGTCCAAAAGCTAAGACACTTTCTTTGTTCATTCTCAAAACAGCTGAAAATCCCGTTGCTTCCAATCAAGACATGGTAGCATGGTGCAACCTGTAGAGGGATGGAGGCATCATAACTGGCCCTCCATCTACACGAGGCACATTAAGTGCCCCCATCCAGGTGCTCACTATTTTACTGCCTCTCTCTTGTTAGATTTTAGATTACTTGAGAAGAACATATCTTTTTCTTCATTTTCATTCTCCTCCTCCTCCTCCTCTGTAACTCCCGTTACCTTATAGAACAGATTTGGTCTACGGTTTTGTTTCAAAGGGCTGGATATAGTTATGAGCCATTGGTCTGAAGCACATTTTGGTAGTGTATATGGTTTGAGTCCACACAAAGAAACATAAATACACACAGACTCCCTAACCATTCTTTCTCACACTCTCACAATGATCTGCATCCCCAAACAACCTACTTCCACCACTTACTCCACATGCACATACTTATCCACATACATTTCTGTTACTATCACAACACACAGGTATGCCCATCCAACTAGCACTAGAAAGCAGGAAAAGAGCACATGACAGATTTGCCTTCCTAATAGGGTTATCTTAAATCTCCCCCAATATTCACATGTCTCTCCCCCTCACAGAACCCTCAATTGGCTACAGGAACCAATTATTGGTGGTTCCACCAATGCGTACAACTCTATGCTGTGAGCTGGCTCCTCATTTGTGGAACACTCTGCCTTTGCACCTCTGGCTGGAGGGGGAGCTCACTTGCCTAAGGTAGACAAGATGGGCAGTGACTGATAAGGAGTTTGTTTTTAGCATATTAGTGCATTATTTTAGTATTTTATAATTTTATAGTGTTTTGTTTTGTCATCCGTTTTTTAATATACATGTTTGATGTCCCACCCTTTTCTTTTCAGGTGATTCTGGGGATAATCACCTGAGCAGCACGGAGGGGCACTGAAGGCCACAATGAAATCAGTCAATAATCACATCTAGCCTTGCAGGTGGCCCTATGTGCTGTATCATCACATGTGTCTTCCATTTCCTGGAAATCACAGGCCATGCACCAAGACATTAAAACCATATCTAGGATTTATGATCCTGTGCAGAAAGAACTTATGTATCCAAACTGGGCATCATCAATAGATGCAACCCTGACAAAGTGCATACCGTTCAACACTTATTAAATGTGTGTACAGCGCTATAGAAAATCCTTTACTATTAATATCATTGAAACCTACAGCCAGAGAACTAGATTTTTTTTCTTCCAGTTCTTCAAAACTGCCTGAATTGAATCACATTGCAGCCCAAGCCAGCCTACTCCTTTCCAGCTTGTTGTGCATAGTTTTGTAGTTAAAAGAAAATAAGGGAACAAAGAGATTTCTGTATATCTTCTTCTCTATGTCGAAAAGACAAGCTGGATTATTATGAGCAAGAAGATTCTTACAATTCTTTTAAATATGAGTTCAGTTTAGGCTATGTGTATATTCATCCCCTGGCAATTTGCAAGAAAATGGAACATGTGACTGTATCCTGCTGTCACATTCTAATTAGGATATGGCAGCCCCATTATATTTGGATGAATGGATTGCTATCACATTGTTTGTGCTTGAGGGGGAAAATCTGTACAATTAGGAGAACATCTGCATTAGACACACAGATGTATCATGACAAAGAATTCCAAGAAGAGAACAAAATTTTGCAAACTCCTACACCAAAGGATAATTCTTCCAAAGAGAAAGTTGTTTTGTTTTTTTAAATCTGTTAGAAATATTAAGGCCATGGCCAAAGGTGAGCAACTGTGGTGGGTTCAAGGACCATTTTTTTTCCTGCCTGTAACACTTTGGAGCCCACATGCACTGCCAAACATGACAAAAAACCTGGAGGTCGGCACTTGTGGCTTTGAAAAGTGTGTATTTTAGTTTAACAGAGAATGAGGACCTGCAACATATTTAAAGGGCAAACTATTTCTCGTAGAGGCTTTCAGGAGGGGATATTCATCCCTCCCACCTCCCAAGGGGGTCCAGGGAATATGAACAACTTGAGGGCTGTGGAAACATTTGGGGGAGATCCTCATGTGACTTGCCCACTCTACCTTTTGGGTAAGTCTTCTGTGTTGCTTTCTGAAGAACAGAATAGGGTCACCTCCTTTCTTCTTTGCAAGTGTTGGACTGGACTGCTACAATATACTCTATGTAAAACTAAAAGATATGTTCTAGAAGATGGTGAAGATGTTTCAGCTGATGCAGAATGGTGGTTATGTGACGGAAAGGAGCACAGTATTCACTACACCTGGTGGGATGAGTCTCATGATTGGAATGTGGAAATAGAGGGGTATAACCTTTTTAAGAGAAATAGGCCAAACAGGAAAAGAGGAGGAATAGCACTATG
>NC_056525.1:235440859-235444987 GCF_019175285.1 Sceloporus undulatus
AAATAGTTAAAGTGGTACCAAAGCGGGTTATTTCTCCAATGTGGATGCAGACTTTTAGTTAGGTCTCCAAAACTGTGTGCTCTTTTAAAAGAGATTTATTTTGGGGGACTTCAGCTCCCAGAATCCCACACTATTGGCCAACATGGCTGAGGCTTCTGGGAAATGAAGTCCACAAAAAAAAGAAAATCATCCTTAAAGGGCCACCATTAAATTTAGGGAAGTGTCTGTGTCCACACTGCAGAAATAACGCACTCTTTGACACCACTTTAACTGCCATGGCTCTAAAACACACTGCAGGAATGATCCAGTTTGAGACTGCTTTAACTGCCCTGGCTCAGAGCTAGGGAATCCTGGGAATTGTAGTTTGTTTTTTGGCATCAGAGCTCTCTCTGACAGAAAAAAAATCAGTTAACCTGGATTATTTCTGGAGTGCAGATGCAGCCTTTGTGGTAAACTTTGCCTTGGTTGCATCCGCACTGCAGAAATAACCCAGGCTGACACTGCTTTAACTGCATTGGTTCAGTGCTATGGAATGATGGGAGTTGTAGTTTTATGAGACATTTATCCTTCCCTCTCAGAAAGCTCTGGTGCCACAGCAAACGACAATTCCCAGATCTGTAAGACATTCAATAATAAATGGACCAAACAAAAGCTAAGAAACACTGCTATAGAAATAAATTCATGCTTCTTAGTCACGCTCAGAATGGAGGACGTTTTGGAATTCCTCTTGGACCGGAGGCTGAAATGTAGGACGCGTTCTGGAAAAGGAGGACGGTCATCCTGGACATGGCAAAAAAAGAAGAAGAGAACCCTTTGCAGAAACTTGGCAAGAAAACTCTGAATAGGGTCACGATAAGTAAAAAGTGATTTGAAGACACACAACGATGACAATGACAACAACAGCAGCCTTGTTTTGTTGCTGTGGGCCTTCAACTCATTTTTGACGTATGGCGACCCCAAGTCACCACAGGTTTTTCTTGGCAAGGTTTATTCAGAGGAGGTTTGCCTTTGCTTTCTTCTGAAGCTGAGAGAGTGTGACTTCCCAATAATCCCACAAATAAAAAAAGGGGGGGAGAATGGCGTCCCCCTCGCCTCTCCTGTTGATGAAACGTTTACGGAGCAGCCATTTCTTTAATTTTGCAAGTTCCTGTTATAAAAGAAATGCTGCTCCGCAAATGCTTTGTTGACAGGAGAGAAGTGGGACGCCTCAATGACGCTTCAGAAGCGCGACCGGTTTTCCCACCTCCGCGCTTCTGAAGCGTTTAGCCAACGATTTCAGCGCAGTAAGTGCCTCTGTGTGAAAAGTACCCAGCGCCTCTTGCTTTGAGGCTTGTACGCCCAAAATTGTTACAACTTTAGTGCTAGCTATTCTTTTATCCTAAACTAAAAAAATAACTTTGAGTCTGTATTCTTGGCACATTATTTAAAAGGGTTATGAAAGGTTAAAAAAAAGGTAACCGTCTTTATCTGGGGCCTGGAGTCCAAACGCTCTTCACAAGGGAATATGTGTGTGGTGTGTGTATTATAAAAAAACATTCCAGTCTTTTATTGTGGGGCCTATCCAAAGTCTAAACTCTCAATTTTATTTTTATTGGTTTCACATAGATACATCTACATTTATTTCTGTGTTGAATCCAAATGATCAGTTCTCAGAGTGGAAGAGACCAGTTCCGGAAGCATTTATTCCTGACGTTTCGCCTGCGTCTGTGGCTGGCATCTCCAGAGAATGGTGACATGGAAGTACATATGTGGGGGGGAAACACCAAAATCAAGTCTCAGCGCATGCAAATGAACTCTACTCAGGATCAGGGGTTGTCCCCGCAGACAATGGATTGCTAATTAAATAGACACACATGCACTACACACATCCTCCGATTCAACAACAGAGCAACACACAGATTAACATACTGTATAAATCACTTCCTCCCAACCAAGAGTCACACAAGTACCATATGTACTCCACTATAAGTCAAGGGCAAGCATGGGGGCCAAAATTATGGATTTTGATATGACTCATGGATAAGTTGAGGATAAAATTTAGGGGCATGCAACAAAGGATGTAAAGGACAAAGGTGGGGTACAGACTGCACAAAAAGGGCGGTCTGCCCACGCCTTGTTTTGCCGTGCGAGAAAGCTGCAGCGGACAAACTGTGCTGCTTCCTCGCGCAGCAAAAAGAACCAGCAAAATGGGTTCTTTTTGTGGTGCCATTGTGATGCCGCAGTGTGCCAATGGCACACTCGCAAAATCACAATGACGTCGCAATGTGTGGACGCTAAGCCTCCATTGCGTCAAAATAGCACCCACTATACAGGGCGCTGCCATTTTGACGCCCTCATCATGTGCGAGGGGCATCTGGAAGCGCTGCCCCTCACATGTAGGGTTGCCATAATTCTCTACTAAAAACCGGGACAAAATGTAGGATAAAATTGAGACCAAAATATAGGACAATCTTAGGATAAAATTTAGCCCAAAATGTAGGACATTTAAGGTCCTCCATTTTTCTTAAATTGAGGGGAAGCACCAAAGAGGTGCCAATACTGCCATTTTCTCACAGAAACATTCAAAAAGGCCAGAAGCAGCATCATGCTGGAAAGAGTAGGAGGGGGTTCGTACTTCTTTTGCATGCTTCCAGGATGAACTAAGCTCATACATTTTGCCACTCTAGAGAAGGAGAAGAGTTAAAATACACTACTTACACTGACTTGGGGATAAGTCTACCCAGTTTTTTATGGTCAATTTTTTTGACAGACATTTTCTAGACTTATACATGAGTATACACAGTGTGAGTGTGTGTGTGTGTGTGTGTGTGTGTGTGTGTGTATGTGTATGTATATAAATATACCCCATTCACTCCCATGCCAGCATTCTCTGAAGATGCCACCGACAGATGCAGGCAAAACGTCATGAGTAAATTCTTCCAGAACGTGGCCACATAACTTAGAAAGCCTGCAGAAAACTAAAGTTTTTTGAACCATCAGAAAGCAAATGTGTCCCCATCTCAGGACAATTTTGAATGTTGGTGTATTTTGGAATTCAGGATAATGGAGACTCAACCTGTAGTAGCAGGAGTTGGTGTGCTGTAGTGGTTAGAGTGATGATGATGTATATTTACAGGTTGAGTATCCCTTATCTGCAAGTCCAAAATCCAAAAAGTCCCCCAGTTGGTGTGCCATTTGGTGGCTGAGATAATGACACCATTGCTTTCTGATGGTTCAGTGTACACAAACCTTGTTTTGTGCACAAAATTGTTTAAAATATTTATACATAGTGCATAAGGTGTATACAAAACATGAATGAATTTCATGTGTAGACTTGGGTTCCATCTCCAATATATCTCATTATGCATATGCAAAATATTCCTAAATAAATAAAAACAATCCAAAATGCTTCTGGTCCCCAATATTTTGTATAACTCAACATGTATTTATATCCTGATCAACTAGACCTGGTTCTGCATACCAGTAGTAGTAGTTTGTATGTAGTGTTTTATGTTCACAGCCCTGGGATGTTTGTGAGAAAGGGTGGGGTACAAATAAATAACAACAACAGTAACAATGTTTATTTATAATGTCCTTTCCACCAAAGGGCAGAATATCAAACATATACAGTTAGCCCTCTGTTTTCATGGGGGATCTGTTCTGCCCCCCCCTGAAAACGGAGACTCGCGTATATTCAAGCCCCATAGGCTTGAATGGGGTGCGTGCCCGCAAGTGCACATGGGGCATGCACCATAGGGACGCGCCCCACTAAAAATAGTGGAGGTCACTCCTCTGTGAATATTCAAGACCGCGAACCTTAAGTCTGTGAGAAAGGAGGGGTGACTGAATAATCAAAGACAGATGATAAAACACAAGAGTATGAAATGCTAAAATAATATGCTAATATATTTTTCCCAGCAGAGAGGGTCCTGTCCTCCTGTAATCTGGGTTTAGCTCCTCCTATTTGTTCCTGTAGGCAGGGACAATAAACAAAAGACCGGCCCCTATATAGGGAGGAGCTAGCCCCCCTGAGCCTCAGTCTTGTTCCTGCCTATGCTCCTAGCAGGATGTTCTCTTCGAGCCAGCGAAGTTTTTCCTTTCTGCGAAAGCGGTTTGAGAGTTTTCTTGGTCTTCCCTTCTTCTCCTCTC
>NC_056525.1:235445012-235477958 GCF_019175285.1 Sceloporus undulatus
AATATCTACCAACTGTGACAATCTCTTTCACAAGCCTGCAGGGGCTAATCCATTCTAGTAGCAGTTCCCATAGTATGAGTACATTAACTCACTGACGACATAAGAAACCAACAGGAATCCAGCCACTGCATTCAGTGGTTGAGAGTAGAATGTACAAAAAGTTTGGGTATCTCTTAGCTTCCTCTCTTTCTTGCACATAAATGGTATAGCTTGTGACAGAGCATGAACATTAGAAACAGAGAAAATTAATAAACTAAGCAACAAGGCTAAATTATTTTAATTGATGACTCTTTCAATAAGGTTCATTTCAATCATATAAAAAAAACAACAATTCACTATAGCGGAAAAAAAGTTTAAAGAATGTTACCTTGAAATAGCTGAATCAATATGATATAAACAATATTTCGTTGGGTCAGCTTTGTCTTTGAGTCGGAACACACTTGGAATGAATTCTGACATTCTCAGAAATTCTGCAATGATTGCATTTCCACAAGAGCACCTCCTCAGAACTGCCCTGCCCAATGATATTTTCAGCTAGGAAGTCCAGCATGGTGAAGGATGGCAAGGGTTCAAAAATGCCCTTTTCAGTTCAAGTCTGTTTTTTCACTCTTTGAGTTATCTGATGAGAGATGCATTGCTGATCCCTCTTACATATCTGAAAACATCAAGAACACGAATATATTTTGACACTCTGTATTCTTGATTTCTCTTTCTCCAACATATTTGGTTTTGCCAACTAGTTTTTACTTTTAAAAAAAAAAAGCTAGTTCTGAATATCACAATTTTAATATTCTTAAAAGAGTTTTCATCCTATACATTTCACTGAAGATTCCCACCATTAATATAAAACAAAACATTACTTCTTACGTTGGGGATGTAACAGTAATCCATTCTTCTGTACAAAACATGCTTAGGCATCCACTGAAAGTAAATAGAGCATTGGGATCGAAACAGCGATTTGAAAAGTTATTTTTCAGCTGATATTTTAGGACCCCCCACCAATGTGTCCAGGGACCCTGCTGGCTAGGGGCGACAACTGGAAGTAACTTTTTCTAAATTCTGGAATAAAGAGGTAGGCAACTGGACTGTTATGCTTAGGTTTGGTTGTATGGTTTGATCACTAATGCCATCACTCAGGAGAACAGGGTACAAATCCCTGCTTGGTCATGGAAACCCCCTTGGGCAAGTGGACACTCTTCAGCCACAGAGGAAGGCAAAAGCAACCCTCTCTGAATAAATCTTGCAAAGAAAACCCTGTGATAGATCCACCACAGGATCCTCATAAGTCGAAATGACTTGAATGTCTACAAAAAGCAAACACAAACTACTGCAATTTATTAGGTATCTGCTGATACTTGCACTTCCACACGTGTGTGAAAAATGTTTTAAGCTGTAAGAAACAGATATACTTGTGGGGATATCAACAGTGCAACAGCTTCTTTCCTTGACTTTGTATGTTGTTTTTCTGCAAGTACAATACTACCAAGCACAAAGCTGTCGTATGTTGCCGAGGGTGTGTCCTATAAGTGGGAAGCTCCATTTTGCCACAAATTCACAAATGAGCTGATCCAACATTAAGCAGGGAATCAAAAATAACCAGCTAGATCCCAGACTATTGCCTGAAAAATAAAGTGTCTGAAAAATACGTAACTCCAAGAATCCAAAAGGCAGCTGTCTTTGGGATAAAGTCTTTACGTGGGGAACCATACCACTTCGGCATGCTGCTTCCTCATCTAGGGTCGGCATTTCAGCTATGATTGCTCCTTTGGCCCCTTTGTCCATTTATGGGAGAAAGGCGGGGGATATAAATTCAATAAATAAATAAACCTTGGTTATTTGTTCTGGCTCATTTTCATATCTTAAACTGAGTAGACACAGTGAGCTATTGGCAGATTACTGTGAAGAAAAATCCAAAATCCAAAACCCCCCAAACATGTGATACCTTTATGGGGCCAAGAAATGGACAAATCCATGATGCAAGCTTTCAGAGCACTTCACGGCTCCTTCAAGAAGCAGTAAAATAAAGCCAGAATGTTTGTTGTTGGCTGCCTTCAGTCGTTTCCGAAACCTATAGGGGATTTTGTGGCAAGTTCTTCCGAGCATGTTTGCCATGCCATCCTCTGAGCTGGCTGAAGCCGTTGTGACTTGCCCAAGTGGATTTAATAGTGAGTGTGATTAACCCTTCTCCAGAGCCACAGCCAACGCTCAAACTGCTACGACACAACTGTTTCTTGCCTTCAGATATTGTTGGATGCAGTTCCCAGCCGCCCCCAGCCAGGTGTGGGAAATGTTGGATTTGCAGTCCGAAAACATCTGGTGGCTGCACATTCCAAACCTGTTTTAAGCATGTGTGCCTGGAAGATACATCCTCAGTGTTGTTACTACTTCCCCAATCAGACTCTGCAGCCTGACGCACTTCGCCTTCCACTTTCAGTTCCGGCCTAGTTTTTGCCCAATATTTTTCCCTTTCCCCTTTCCCCCATGGCCATAAAGTGGCGTCAAAACTGCCATGATCCCTACATGTAGATCCCACCCTGCGGAGAGACAAAAGGTCGTGTAGGGAGAAAGGGGGATATAAGAACATAATCATAATCAAATCACCTTCACAAAACCTACAAATCCCAGAACTGCATAGCAATAGCAATAACATTTACAATTGTATACTGCTTGTCAGTGAACTCAGCACGGAGCCATGGCAGATAAAGCAGTGTCAAACTGCATTATGTCTAAAGTGTAGATGCACCCTGAGACAGAAGGCTATATACCTCACAAACCTACAACTCCCAGAACTGCAGTTTTGTGAGATATTGTGTACAGTGTACACATTGTGTGCAGTGGAGATGCACCCTGGCAGAGACAGAAGGCTAAACATGCCTCACAAAACCTACATATCCCAAAACTGCACAGCACTGAGACATGGCAGTTAAAGCAGCGTCAAATTGCATGATCTTGACAGTGCAAATGCTCCCCTTCTGCAAGGAGGTGCCGAAACTCACTGCAGGAATTGAGACCGCTGTCACTGCCCTGGCTCAATGCTAGGGAATTCTGGGAACTGTAGTTTTGTGAGACATTTAGCCTTCTCTGCCAGAGAAACTCTGGGGCCACACAATAAACCACGGTTCCCAGGATTTCCTAGCACTGAGCCTGGGCAGTTAAAATGGTCTCAAACTGGATTACTTCTACAGTGTGTTTTCTTTCAATTTCTCTCTCTCTCTCTTTCCTTCCTTCTTTCTTTCTCTTTGTCTCTCCCTTTCCTTCTCTCGCTCTTTTTTCTTTTTACCTCCTTCCTTCCTTTCTTCTCTTTCTTTCATTCTTTCTCTCTCTTTCTTTCTTTCCCTCTCTCCCCTTCTTCCTCTCCCTCTTTCTCCTTCCTTCCTTCCTTCCCCCTCAAACCCAATTCTCCCCCCCTCATTTCCCCATCCCTAGGAAAGAAGCAGGAGAAGCAGGGGGGCCTTACTGGCGTGGGCATGGCCCCTGGAGGGGAGCAGCAGAGGCTGGGGCAGAGCCCAGAGGCAGCCATGGTGGGCCTGGGATCCTTGGCCAGCCTCCTCCTCCTCCTTCTCTGTCACATGAGGAGCATGTCATGTGGATGGGCGCCGGATGATGATGATGACCATGAAGCCCCAGCCCCTTTCCCTGCTCCTCCTCCTTCCCTCGGCTTCCTTCCTTGGCTGTCTGCGTCTGTAGCCAATGGGCCAACTGCTTGCTAATTCAATTGGGGGAGAGAGAAAGGAAATCAAAAAAGAGACCCAAAGGGCCAACAAGGTAAGACCCTTCTCCTCCTGCTGCTGCTCTTGCACTAGGCTTTGGTTGTCCTCCACATTGGGGAAACAAACCCGCTTTGGTACCGCTTTAACTCTGTTATGCTCTTTGCTATGGACTTCTGGGAGTTGGAGTTTGTTGTGGGGCCGACAACAACTCCAACTCCCAGAATTCCATAGCAAAGAGCTAGATAAATAGTTAAAGTGGTACCAAAGCGGGTTTATTCTCCAATTGTGGTGCAGACTTTTGTTAGGTCTCCAAAACTGTTGTGCTCTTTTAAAAGAGGATTTATTTTGGGGGACTTCAGCTCCCAGAAATCCCCACCATATGGCCAAACCTGGCTGAGGGCTTCTGGGAAATGAAGTCCACAAACAAAGAAAATCATTCCTTAAAGGGCCACCATTAAATTTAGGGAAGTGTCGTGTCCACACTGCCGAAATAACGCACTCTTTGACACCACTTTAACTGCCATCGCTCTAAAACACACTGCAGGAATGATCCAGTTTGAGCTGCTTTAACTGCCCTGGCTCAGAAGCTAGGGAATCCGGGGGAATTGTAGTTTGTCTTTTTGGCATCAGAGCCTCTCTGACAGAAAAAAATCAGTTAACTGGATTACTGTATTTCTGGTGTGCAGATGCAGCCTTTGTTGGTAAACTTTGCTTGGTTGCATCCGCACTGCAGAAACAACCAGGCTGACACTGCTTTAACGCATTGGTTTCAGTGCTGTGGAATGATGGGAGTTGTGTTTTATGAGACCTTTATCCTTCCCTCTCGCGAAAGCTCTGGTGCCACAGCAAACGAAATTCCCAAATCTGTAAGACATTCTAATATAAATGGACCAAACAAAAGCTAAGAAACATGCTATTTAGAAAAAAATTCATGCTTCTTAGTCCGCTCAGAATGGAGACGTTTGCCGAATCCTCTTGGACCGGAGGCTGAAATGTAGGACGCTTTTCTGACGAAAAGGAGGACGGTCATCCTGGACATGGCAAAAAAAAGAAGAACGAGAACCCTGCAGAAACTTGGCAAGAAAAACTCTGAATTGAATAGGGTCACGATAAGTTAAAAAGTGATTTGAAGAACACAACGATGACAATGACAACAACAGCAGCCTTGTTTTTTGCTGTGGGCCTTCAACTCATTTTTGACGTTTATGGCGACCCCAAGTCACCACAGGTTTTCTTTGCAAGGTTTATTCAGAGGCAGGTTTTGCCTTTGCTTTCTTCTGAAGCTGAGAGAGTGTTGACTTCCCAATAATCCCACAAATAAAAAAAGGGGGGGAGGGAGAATGGCGTCCCCTCGCCTCGTCCTGTCGATGAAACGTTTACGGAGCAGCCATTTCTTTCAATTTTGCAAGTTCCTGCCTGTTATAAAAGAAATGCTGCTCCGCGAATGCTTTGTTGACAGGAGAGGAGTGGGACGCCTCAATGACGCTTCAGCAGCGCGACCGGCTTTCCACCTCCGCGCTTCTGAAGCGTTTAGCCACCGATTTCAGCGCCAGTAAGTGCCTCTGTGTGAAAAGTACCCGCGCGCTCTTGCTTTGAGGCTTGTACGCCCAAAAATTGTTACAACTTGTGCTAGCTCTTCTTTTATCCTAAACTAAACATAACTTTGCGTCTGTATTCTTGGCAACATTATAAAAGGGTTGAAAGGTTAAAAAACAGGTAACCGTCTTATCTGGGGCCTGGAGACCAAAACGCTCTTCACAAGGGAATATGGTGTGTGTGTGTGTATTATAAAAAAACATTCCAGTCTTTTATTGTGTGGGGCCTATCAAAGTCTTAAACTCAATTTTATTTTTATTGGTTTCACATAGATACATCTACATTTATTTCTGTGTTGGAATCCAAATGATCAGTTCTGATGGAGAGACCAGTTCCGGAAGCATTTATTCCTGACGTTTCGCCTGCGTCTGTGGCTGGCATCTCCGAGAATGGTGACATGGAAGTACAAATGTTGGGGGAAGAAAACACCAAAATCAAGTCTCAGCGCATGCAAATGAACTCTACTCAGGCGATCATGGGGTTGTCCCCGCAAGACAATGGATTGCTATTAAATAGACACCATGCACTACACACATCCTCCTGTTCAACAACAGAGCCAACACACGATTCAACATTGTAAATCACTTCTCCCAACCAAGAGTCACACCAGTACCATTGTTCTCCACTATAAGTCAAGGGCAAGCATGGGGGCCAAAATTATGGTTTGATATGGACTCATGGATAGTGAGGATACAATTTAGGGGCATACAACAAAGGATGTAAAGGACAAATGGGGGTACAGACTGCACAAAACAGGCGGTCTGCCACGCCTTGTTTTGCCGTGCGACAACGCTGCAGCGGACAAACTGTGCCTGCTTCCTCGCGCAGCAAAGAACCAGCAAAATGGGTCTTCTTTTTGTGGTGCCCTTGTGATGCCGCAGTGTGCAATGGCACACTCGCAAAATACATCCTGACGTCGCAATGTGTGGGCGCTAACCTCCATTGCGTCCAAAATAGCACCCACTATACAGGGCGCTGCCATTTGACGCCCTCAATCATGTCGAGGGGCATCTATGGAAGCGCTGCCCCTCCACATGTAGGGTGCCATAATTCTCTACTAAAAACGGGACAAGTAGATAAAATTGAGACCAAATATAGGACAATCTTAGGATAAAATTTAGCCCAAAATGTAGGACATTTAAGGTCCTCCATTTTTCTTAAATTGGGGGAAGCACCAAAGAGGTGCCATACTGCCATTTCTCACAGAAACATTCAAAAAGGCCACGAAGCACAATTCATGCTGGAAAGGTAGGCGGGGGGTTCGTACTTCTTTTGCCTGCTTCCAGGATGATGAAACTAGCTCATACATTTTGCCACTCTAGAAAGGAGAAGTTAAAATACACTACTTACACTGACTTGGGATAGTCTACCCCAGTTTTTATGGTCAACTTTTTTTTGACGGACCATCTAGACTTATACATGAGTATTACACAGTGTGTGTGTGTGTGTGTGTGTGTGTATGTATGTATATAAATATACCCCATTCACTCCCATGCCAGCATTCTGAGATGCCACCGACAGATGCGGCAAAACGTCATGAGTAAATTCTTCCAGAACGTGGCCACATAACTCAGAAAGCCTGCAGAAAACTAAGTTTTTTGAACCTCAGAAAGCAAATGTGTCCCCATCTCAGGGACAATTTTGAATGTGGTGTATTTTGGAATTCAGGATAATGGAGGACTCAACCGGTGTAGAGCAGGAGTTGTGTGTGTAGTGGTTTTTAGAGTGATGATGATGTATATTACAGGTTATCTGCAAGTCCACAATCCAAAAAGTCCCCCAGTTGGTGTGCCATTGGTGGCTGCGAGATAATGCCACCATTGCTTTCTGATGGTTAGTGTACACAAACCTTGTTTTGTGCACAAAATGTTTAAATATTTATTACATAGTGCATTAAGGTGTATACCAAAACATGAATGAATTTCAGTGTAGACTTGGGTTCCATCTCCAATATCTCATTATGCATATGCAAAATATTCCTTAAAATAAATAAAAACAATCCCAACAATGCTTCTGGTCCCAATATTTTGTAAATCAACATGTATTTATATCCTGATCAACTAGACCTGGTTCTGCATACAGTCGTAGTAGTTTAGTTTGTATGTAGTGTTTTATGTTCAAGCCCTGGGATGTTTGTCTTGAGAACGGTGGGGTACAAATAAATAACAACAACAATAACAAGTTATTTATAATGCCCTTTCCAACCAAAGTGCAGTACAGAATATTCACACATATACCGTTAGCCTCCGTTGAATGGGGGATCTGTCCTTGCCCCCCCCTGACAACGGAGACTCGCGTCTATTCAAGCCCCAAGGTTTGAATGGGGTGCGTTTCCGCAAGTGCCACATGGGGCATGCCACCATAGGGACGCGCCCCCACTAAATAGTGGAGGTCACTCCTCTGTGCATATTCAAGAGCGAATCCTAGTCGCGAGAAGGGAGGGGTGACTGAATAATCAAAGACCAAAATGAATTTAAAACACAAGAGTCTGAACATCCTAAACTCATATGATAATATATTATTTTACTATAGATATTAACATCTATTATTATATATATTAACATATATTTAATATTACCATTGATTAAAATAATAATATTAGCAAACTTAACAGTTACACTTAACATGTGGAGAGACAGCGTGGTTTAGTAGTTTTGATTGTTGGTCCAGGGTTCAATATTGCTGGGCCATGAACCACTGAGTGACCTGGGCAAATGCATTCTCTCACCCTCAGAGGAAAGCAGGACACCAAACTCCTCTGAAAATATCTGCCAAGAAAACCCCGTGATAGGACCAACTTTGGGCTGCAACTGAAGGCACACACAACATTACATGTTAGATACCATAAAGGCACCAATCCTGTTGATCTTACAAGTGAGCAGGTCACTGTTATACTTGAATGGGAGACCACCAATGAATACCAAGTGCTGTAGGCTATATTTCAGGGAAGGAACTGTACAGTTCACCTCTGACTTTTCCTTGTTTAAGAAAAACATATGAAACTCTTGGGATCTCATCAGGCGACAGGCTATTGAAAGCACACAACCATGTCAACCATGTTAGATACCACAGGACACAGACACACACACACCCACACAATACAATACAGCTATTCATATATCACTGTAAACAAATTGTAATCAATTTGTAAAATTGTAATACCGTATAGTGCTTGTTCAGCTCTCTGTGCCCTGTGTGACACACACTCACATTTTAAATGTGGATTTTTTGTGTATATATCTTATTTGTCTCATTTTGTACCGTCTTTAACTGATGGGTGTGTGTTTTAATTGTTGTTGTTCCCCTCCTCACTCATGGGAGGTGGGTAAATATATAAATAATAATATAATAACAACAACAACTATTATTATTATTATTATTATTTATTAACCAGCACATGTTGTCTCGCCTAGAAGCTTACATTTTGACTTTTACAGAGGGAAAGCAACAGAGTAAGTCAGAGGGTCAGTACAGGAAGCAGTGAAACAAGCTGGACATGGGTCAGCAGTGTGATGTGGCGGCCAAGAAAGCCAACGCGATTCTTGCTTGCATCAATAGTAGTATAGTGTCCAGATCAAGGGAAGTAATAGTACCAATCTATTCTGCTTTGGTCAGACCTCACCTGTGTCCAGTTCTGGGCACCACAATTCAAAAAGGATGTTGAGAATCTGAAGTGTGTCCAGAGGAGGGCCAAAATGGTGAAAGGTCTCAAAAACATGTCCTATAAGGAGAGACTTAGGGAACATGTTCAGCCTGGAGAAGATGCAATTAAGAGGTGATATGATAGCCCTGTTTAAATATTTGAAGGGATGTCAAACTGAAGATGGAGCAAAACTAACAATATGAATTTCAACAAGGACAAATGTAAAGTACTCCACTTAGGGTGGAAAAATGAAATGCATAGATATGGGATGAAGGAAACTTGGCTGAATGAGACTACATGTGAAAAGGTTCTAGGAATCCTAGTATACCATAAGTTGAACATGAGTCAACAATGTGATGCGGCAGCTAAAAAGGGCAATGTGACTTTAGGCTGCATCAGTGGAAGACACTCCTTCGGAGAGTGGTGTAGTCTCCTTCTTGGTCTTTAAACAGAGGCTGGATGGCCATCTGTCAGAGGTGCTTTGATTGTGAATTCCTGCATGGCCCTTGTGGTCTCTTCCTACTCTATGATAATATGATTCTAAGTACCATTCCTACATCTCTTTTGTGTCTTATCTACACTGGTTGTAGGTCCAAGGCCAGTCAAGAGCATTTTGCTCCAGAAATGCCCCCATATTGGCCACAATGGCAGCTGCATGCTCCACGCTGCACCCGATGTGGCATCATTTGCTTGAGCCAGCTTGGCCAAGGCCACATCAGTACAGCTGGCCTATCCCTGGAGCTATGTCTTCTGTACCTGCAGGAGCTCTATGGACAGGATGGCCAGTGTGTCACAGCGGCAGCATGCTGTGTGACCTGTCCACAGAGCTCCTGTTGTTGCTGTGTGCTTTCCATGTCATTTCTGCCTTATGGTGACCCTAAGACAGGTTTTCTATGGCAGGACCCTATGGGATTTTCTTCACATCTGAATTTTGAATTTAAAAAAATAAGTTGAACTACACTTCTTTTTAGTGGTGAAGGAGTCCATCCCTATTCTTCCCATGTTATCTCTACCTCTGGTACCAAATTTTCTGTTAAAGAAGCAATCCCTAGGAATATATCTGCTTTATTGACTGAAATATAGTGGGCCCCCCATATCCATGAATTCTGCATCCATGGATTCAGCCAACCACAGTTCACAAATATTCATACACAAATTCATTCATAAATAATAATAATAATAATAATAATAATAATAATAATAATAACAACAACAACAACACAAAAATGCCAAAAAACAAACTTTGATTTTGCTGTTCTATATGAGGGCCACCATTTTACTACTCCATTATATACAATGAGACTTGAGCATCCAGGGATTTTGGTATCTATGGGGGTCCTGGAACCAAATCCCAGACTTGAGGCAGGATGGAAAAGGTGGGCAGTTCTGATTAGTTATTTGGTCAAATGCTTTCTGTAGTTTTAAGTAGACAAAGGCTGTATCCGCACTGCTGCAATTATCCGGTTTGACACTGCTTTAACTGCTCCTGTTCAATGCTATGGAATTTTGGGGTTTGTAGTTTTGTGCGAGATATAGTCTTCATTGTCAGACAGTTTTGATGCTACAAAAAACTACAATTCACAGATTTCCATAGCATTGAGCCATGGCAGTGAAAGTAGAGTCAAACTGGATTATGTCTTCAATGTGGATGCAGCCAGTGTATCTTAATGTTCATAGCACATTTAACATAATAAAGTACGCTAACTAGCAGTCATTTTTTGCTTACCATTTGTAGCCAAATGTGTATATTTCAAGTTGCATTAGAACTACTTAAAAATTTCCTCCAGTTATATAGCTGAGAGTTCATTTTCTTTCTGTTCACTTTGCATAGTAGGCTTGATTTATGTCCAAAGAGTTCTTTTGTTGCCCAGAGAGTAGGCCAGTTTAATGTAATACCTGTTGCTGTAACCCACTGGAAAAATACTACTGAATTGATCACCCTCTCAACACCTCTTACTCAACATTCATGGTCCATTCGGTCTTTATTGACTATTTCATAGTCAAATCCAAAGGGTTTCAGAGCATCTTAAAACAGAAGAGGAGAAAAGCTTCAAGTAGCAATGGAAAGTAGCTTAACATCTCCGTTTAATAAACTGATTAGAAAACATAAAGCTTATTACAGTCATTGTTTTTAAATACAGTGTTATTTTGAAACATCATCACAGATTGTATCAGCAGAGCATAAACACTGAGCTTGTTAGGAATCCAAAGCTGACAGCTTGTGAAAAGCAAGATTAAATGTGAAACAAACAAATGGAGAGCCTTCTGAATGCTTCTGAAGGCAGGCATCCCACATCCAAGAAGTATGATAGATAATTGTACTCTTGAATTTCACATTTCATGTTGCATTGGGGACTCTCTCAGCAATGTGGGGTTCTGTGTGCCTCATTTTACTTACAGGGGCAACAGTTATTGGTAGAGATGAGTAGATATGTTTGTATCTTTTTAGTTGTCAATATAATATATTGATCACCTTGTTGTTGTGTGCCTTCAAGTTATTTCCAACATTTTACGACCCTAAGGCCTGTTACAGACTGCCAAAATAAAGCTGCTTCAGGTCTCTTTGGAGGTATGCTATTTAAATGATGCATGGGTCCTAAGAGTCCAGAGGTCGCGCCAAAGCCACGCTCCATTCCTAAGCACTGGAGTGCAGCTTTGGTGCAGCTTCCGGATTCTTAGGATGCATGCATCATTTAAACAGCATACCTCCAAAGAGACCCAAAGCAGCTTTATTTTGGCAGTCTGTAACAGGCCTATGTTTCCAACTTAAGACAATCCTATCATGCGGTTTTCTTGGCAATATTTGTTCAGAGCAGGTTTGCCATTGCCCTTCTCCTAAAGATTTAGGGTTCCTCTGCTGCAGCTACAATGTGGTATCTCACAATCCAGAAAATATGCAGGGGTAGCTGTGTTGGCTTCTTCATACCATCTTAACTAAGGACAGAAACAACCAAATGCAGGCATCTTACTAACATCTCCAATTTTTCTCCTTTTTGGTTTGTAACATCTTGCCTGATGAAGAAGCCATGGAGCTTTGAAAGCTTGCAACAGGTATATTGTGCATTTCGGCTGGCCAATAAAGGTATCACTGTGTGATAATTTTTTGTTTGAATTTACAAAATGGTCAACACAGCTACCCCTTCATGTTTTCCAAATTAAAAAAATAGTGGTTTTTTTACACCTCTAGTAATATCTAGGTCTTCTGGTGCAACTCTATGGTCAACATCTACTGGATGTTGACCATAGAATCATGCTGGAGGACATACAAATCCCTAGAGAATTGCTCTCCCTAGGAATCTCCAGGTCCTCCAGTGACCATAGAGTTGCACTGGAGGATCTAGATATTCCTAGAGAAAACATATTAATCAAATGCATGAATAATCAAATCAACAAAAAAATCTGTGAATATGGAGATAATTAATTCTAGAACTATAATTGTTTATAATTAATTCACTGTTTTGTATTGCTTTAACTCTGATTTGTTTTAATCTAATACTAATGGTCTAATATAGATCCCATATTGGGGGAAAGGTAGGATATTAATGAATGAATTATTTTTACACTTGTTACAGTTAGTTGTATTTTAACCATTAAATATATGTTATGATAACATATGTTTTAAATAAATATCATATTAAATTCTTTTTTATCATCAGGTTGTTTTAGTCTGCTTGTAAACCACCTTGGTTCCTGTGTCAGGAAAAAAAGTGGGATATCAATAAAATAAAATATCACTAAAATAAATAATAAAGTGAATATATTTTCCAGGACATTGGATGAGAATGCCTGGTCATCCTGTGATCTCCTTCAGTGGCCTGGACACATGCCTTTCGTCTCTGAAACAATGCCAGTCCTACATAATTACTGGAATGGACATCACTACAAACGTTGCTCTGGACCTTGTGCAAAATCACAGTGAGTCTCTCTCTCCCTTTCTCTCTCATTTTTAAAGAATTAGTTTTGTTCTCTCTGCAGTCATTTCTCAAGGCTTCCCATAAGTTTCTATGAATGCAAACATGGCTCAGGGCAAGAAATAAATGCTATCCATCTGTGGTCTAGTGAGAACTACTCACCTTGCTGAGTGTGTGGGAAAGAGACAAGGGCGATGTGTCATCTCCCTGCCTGCATAAATCACGCCAGAATGAAAATTGCATTCTCCCTTTCCTCTGAGGTAATTTTGTAATTTTTAACAACAAAGCAGATTTAAATACGAGTGTGATCATAACTGTGTTTTCTTTTGTGTTGCAAAATTTAAATTTAGGTTGGGTCACACTTAGCACTTTCCACTGCCTGTTTTTTTCCATCTTCAGACCCCTCTGCTTCACTCTGGTATATGCAGGGGGAATGCTTATCAGAATGCACATTATTCGCAGATGTCAGGACAGTTTATGATGGGCTTGAAAGGGTTATGTTACTGTATGAATGGTGCCTGATAGAAGCACTGTTGGCCCTCCATATCTACAGATTCTTCATCCATGGATTTAACCATCCATGACTTGAAAATATTTTTTTAAAAATCAAAAAGAAAACCTTGATGTTGCCATTTTATAGAAGGGACACCATTTTATCATTGTAAATTGTATTCACTATTGTAAATAATGAGATTTGACTATCCACAGATTTTGGTATCTACGAGGGGTCCTGGAACCAAAACACAATGCATACCAAGGGACCACTGTATTCACCCCCTTGACATTGTCACATTTTGTTGTGTTACAAGCTGGAACTGGAATTAATTTCATTGGTATCATTACCACTTGAGGTACATAAAATACTTCACATTGTAAAAGTCCAAAATAATTTTAATGGGGAATAAAAGTTAAATAAACAAAAACAAACTGATACTCATTGGCATTCATTCCCTTTTGTGTGACGTCCCTTCATCAGGTCTGATGCAACTCAGGGCCTGCAGAATCCACAGGAGTAATTGAAGAGAGTCCACTTGTGTGAAGTTCCAAAGAAATGATTAAAAGCTTACATTATGCCACCCCACCCTGGCTTTATCCCAGGACAGGGAACATACATGTGTCTAAAAATATTTGAGGCTTTTGGCATTGTTCACCATGGATAATAATTTCCCCATAGAAGACAGAATGTGGTAATAGGTTTTTGCTCTGATGCCAAACCATCATCTATATCCATTAATCACCATGATATTTAATAAAATATTAACACAAGCGCTTCACGAAAGCTTGACTATCTTTTGCTCTGGTCTGATGAGGATCAAACATGAGAGTAAAATATCCACAGTGAAAATTGATATTTTCTGGGTCATTTGCAAAGTTTCTGAAGATATAGAAAAATGTCCATCTGCTGTGAAAAATCAGGGTTGAAAAGAGAGTGAACCAGCCTCACAGCAAGTACAGTGTGTGCCCAGACTTAGCACAGGTTGTGTTAAGCATGGGTTTCACATTTGCTGACCCCCCTAAAGCTCCATAAGGATATGGCTGCCTTAGTGTTTTGGTTCAGCCCAGAGACAGTTTTCCAGGGTAAAGATACCCTGTACACAGCTCTCTTGATAGCATGCTTGGATGTGAGGGGAAACCAAGGAAAGAGGTTGGAGAAAAGTTACTTTTTTCTAGTAACAGATCCTGGAATCCTCAGCCAGTAGATTCATGGAGTGGGGTGGGGATACCTTTTTGTACTATAGTTCCCAGACTCCATCGTGGCTGAATGATTTTTGGCATTATAATTTGAAAAAGTAACTTCTTCTGAGAGTCACCTGTGAAAATGGTTAGTTGAGGAAATTCACTATGCTGACAATGAGAGCATCTATCTCATTCCAGTATGGTCTACAGTTGAATTCATTTACCAGATTTGGTGTTCTTAACCCCTTTGTCCAAACTCTGAAAATCTCACATAATATAATTGAGACAATTCTTTAAATTACTGTACAAATTTCATTAATTGCTAGGGAAGATAAAGAAACCACAGAGTACCTACTCTAATAGAACAGTAGAGGGAGCCCATGCTCAAACTAATATCCACAAACATACATTCATCCAAGAGATTTGGTTCCAAATACTTCAGGACTTTAGAACTTGTTTCCATCACACGAATTATCAACCTGATACATTATTTGCTTTTGAATCAGTTTATCAAATAAATCTCTATATTATTATCACAGCCTCATCAAAACCATAGGTATCTGAGGTCCCAAACAATATGAAATAATTTTACTAGTTCAAATGCAGAACATTACACTTTATGGTGTTTCTAAAAAAATATTTTCTTTTTTTAGTTTCAGTAATAGTGAGGGATCAAAAAAGCCTCAAGGTAAACTTAGGCACATTCCACAATATAATTTTATGGATCTACACATATAGAGGGTTGAGTGTTGGACTAGGATTCTGGGATATCAGAGTGTGGCCCAGAATAGACAGTCTAGATGGAGCAGCTGGAGGCCACTCTGGCCACGATTGGGCAGGGACCGCGACAACTGGATGGCGTGCTCCTGAAGTTGGATTTAATCCACTCTTTTTTGATCCGATCCAAAGGACTGGATCGTGGCACTAAGCGGCTTCTGGCCATTTTGTGTGTGTGTGTGTGTGTGTGTCATTTGAACGCCATGTCCCCAAAGCAGCCAGAAGCCTCCTTATTTGGCCCATGCATTTTGGGCCTTTGAATCTGTGCTCAACCAAGGAAACCAACTGGGTGTTCCTGGGCACATTCCCTCAGCCAAGTTGAATCTGAATTATCACAACTCCATCCTAGGGTCTTCTTGGCAATTGGTTGACTGGCTGAACCCAAAAGGTGCTCAACAATGGCTCCTTTTCATCCTGGAGAGAAATTGGGGGCATACTTATCAAATTTGCAGATGACACCAAATTAGGGGGAGTAGCTAATAACCCAGAGGACAGGATCATAATTCAAAATGACCTGAATAGACTAGAAAGCTGGGCCAAAGCTAGCAAAATGAAAGTCAATAGGGAGAAATGTAAGGTACTGCACTTAGGGCAGAAAAATGAAATGCACAGATATAGGATGGGGAACACCTGGCTGAATGAAACTACGTGTGAAAGGGATCTAGGAGTCCAAGTAGACCACAAGTTGAACATGAGTCAACAGTGCAATGCGGCAGCTAACAAGGCCAATACGATTTTAGGCTGCATCAATAGAAGTATAGTGTCAAGGGAAGTAATAGTGCCACTCTATTCTGCTGTGGTCAGGCCTCACCTGGAATACTGTATCTAGTTCTGGACACCACAATTCAAAAAGGATGTGGAGAACTTCCTGACAGTAAGGGCTGTTCAACAGTGGAACAAACTCCCTTGGAGTGTGGTGGAGTCTCCTTCCTTGGAGGTCTTCAAACAGAGGCTGGATGGCCATCTGTCGGGGATGTTTTGATTAAATTTCCTGCGTGGCAAGGGGTTGGACTAGATGGCCTTTGTGGTCTCTCTTCCAACTGGCCCATTCCGCACTTCCTTTCCGGATGCCCCTAACCCTAGTATGTGCCGAGTGCGTACAAAATGGTGGCGCCCATTCTGCATAGGCGCCACCATTTTGACGTAGCAGACGCTTAGCATCCGTACGTCTCGGCACCATTATGACGCTGCAAGTGCGCCATTGGCACCTTGCAGCGTCATAAAGGCGCCGCAAGAAGAAGCTGCATTTTGCAGCTTCTTTTTTGTTGTGCAGAGGAGTTGCGCGGTTTGGCCGCTGGGGTTCCTCCACGCAGCAAATGACGGCGCCGGCAGGCCGCCCTTTTTGGACAGTCTGTAAAATGCCTCTGTGATTCTAACCAAGGAAGCTACAGCACTGAGACTGCAAATCTGAGCAGGGCTGTTAATGACAACGTGTCTTGGATGTCTTTCATTCATAGGGTCACCATGAGTCAAAGCTGCTATGACAGCAATTAACAACAAAGGCTGAGAGAATTGACTTGCCTAGGGTCACTCAGTGGGTTTTGATAGCTGAGAAGAAATCTGAGCCCTTGTCTTCCAGATTCCTGGTCTAACATTCTAGTTTAACCAGTACACCATGCAGGCTCTCTACATATCCTGATGTGCGTGTGTGCCTTCAAGTTATCTGTTGACTTATGGTAACCCCATGAATTTATTTCCAAGGGTTTTCTTAGGCAAGGGGTACTCAGAGTTGGTTCTGCCAGTTCCTCCCTCTGAAATATAGCCTACAGTGATCTCCCATCCCAGTACTTAACCAGGGCTGACCCTTCTTAGCTTCCAAGATCAGATGGGATCTGGTGCCGTTAAGATAGTTAGGCCCCTGATGTATACGGTTGTACTATTATTCCTAAAAAGGAATAATACAAGGTTGCACCCAAACTAGTTTTGTGATGTAGATTATTTTTTAAGAAACATTTTCTGTAATACACATGTGAGCTGATTTTTCAGTATTGTTGTTTTACTGATTATGAGGAAAAGAAACCAAGAGATGGCAGCTGAGAGTTCATGTTGCAAATCATATACAGTTAATCATTCACCTGTTACAGCAATCTCTGGAATGTCTGCAGCTTACTGTGATTAGGAGTTTGGCTGTTAGATCCCTGTTGGACATTTTACAATTCAGTACAGTTGAAATAGAAGCAAGATTCCAGCCTGAAAGAGGGGCTGAATAAATACCAGAGGCTAAAGAGCTGAGGATCATAGGGCCCAAAGTATTATTTAAAGCAGTCTTCAGTCTTATGGGATTGGCTTAGTTTCTTACTAGCGTGATGGAATTCAACAACTGGAGCCTGGTTTAAAAGACATGTGCTCCGTATTTAAGAATTTACAACTCAGGAATTTATTTGTCATAGAGTACCAAAACTGGATGAAACTCACAGGTCTTCTGTAGAGAAATTCATTCAGCGTAAACCCAAGCTTTGTCCATTTTAGCAGTATATTTTGGGATGATGGAGGGGTGGGGCTCAATTTGTCATTGCTGTTGTTAAATAATTGCAAGTTAGAAGTTCTTGCAAATTATCCAGAGTTCCCAGTCTTTTACTGTTGTTGTTGTTGTTGTTGTTGTTATTATTATTATTATTATTATTATTATTTATATCCCACCTCTCCGGAGGATCGACAAAAATCAAATACAACAACAGAAATCAAATACAATTTATATAAACAAGTTATCAAAATATTCCCTCAATCCCCCAACACTCCCCCTTCCTCAATTAAAATAAATAAAACTACCATTAACACAGAACAATAGTATAACACATTTTAAAATAACAGTGGGAGCAGGGTACTTTTTGGGTGGGCAGTAATCCTACTCTAGTAGGAGATCAGTCTGGGAAGGCCTGCTGGAAGAGATCCGTCTTAATCACTTTCTTAAAAGCCTTAAGAGATGTAATATGGCAGATCTGCTCTGGCAGGTCATTCCAAATTTTTGGAGCAGTAGCTGAGAAGGTCCTTTGGGAAGTCGCAACCAACCTGGTTTTCTTTGGTTGCATGAGATTCTTCCCAGAGGACCTGAGTGTGCGGAAGGATTATATGGGAGGAGATGTTCCCTCAAGTAAACTGGACCCAAGCCATGTAGGGCTTTAAAGATGATAACCAACACCTTGTACTGTGCCCAGAAGCTAATAGGCAGCCAATGTAGAGATTTTAGGATAGGTATTATTCGGCCGAATTTAGATTGTCCCGCGACCAGTCTAACTGCCATGTTTTGAACCAGTTGAAGCTTCTGAACCTGGCACAAGAGTAGCCCCATGTAGAGTGCATTGCAGAAATCGAGACGAGAGGTTACCAGTGCATGTACAGTTGTCCCTCCATATTTGCTAGGGTTAGGGGAACAAGACCCCATGAATATGGAAAAACCGCAAATAACAAAAACACTGTTTTTACCTGAGAGGACACCTCTCTAGGAATCTCTAGGTCCTCCAGTGCAACTCTGTGGTCAATGTCCAACATACACTGACCATAGAATGGCACTGGAGTAGCTACAAATGGTCTTTCAGTGCAACTTTTAGTTAAAGTTGACCACAGAGTTGCACTGGAGGACCTAGATATTCCTAGAGAGAACATATTAATGAAATCCGCAAATAATCAGATCCGCAAATATCAAAGCTGCAAATATGGAGGGATGACTGTACAACCATTTCTAGGTCCCCCAGCTCCAGGTAGAGTTGCAGCTGGCGTCTCAGCCGAAGTTGATAGCAGGTACTCCTGATCGTCACATCTATTTGAGAAGTCAGCTGAAGAGACGAATCTAGGAGAACTCCCAAGCTGCGAACACAGTCCTTTAGGGGAAGTGTGACCCTGTCCAGGACTGGTGAATGTATCTCCATACCTGGATTAGGGTTACCTATGAAGAGTACCTCCATTTTGTTCAGATTCATCTTAAGTCTATTTTCTCTCATCCAGTCCATTACCGACTTCAGATAGTCATTCAGAGGACAGATGCCATCCTTAGTCACTACAGCAGTCCGAGACATGGAGAAACAAATTGGGGTGTCATCAGCATACTGATAACACCCCGCCCGATGTCTCCGCATGATCTCGCCCAGCGGCTTCATGTAAATGTTAAACAGCATAGGAGACATAATGGCGCCCTGAAGGATGCCAGATTTTAATTCCCTTTTAGAGGAGTAACTGTCTCCCAGCATCACATCTGGAACCTGCCTGAGAGGTAGGAACGGAACCGCTGGAGTACAGTGCCCCCGATTCCCAGCTCTCTCAAGCGTTCCAGAAGGATACCATGGTCAATGGTATCGAAGGCTGCTGAGAGGTCCAAGAGCACCAGCAGGGCCACACTTCCCCTGTTGATGCCTAGACAGAGATATAGGGCTATACCAATGCTAATCCAAACTGATACCATTTTCTCTACTGGGGCTATATCATCTCTAGTGCTCTGTGCTGAGCTTGCTCAGTTGCAAGCAGACCCTGGAAGAAAGTAATTTTTGGACTCTTCCCATTCCTGCTCCGCCTGGAAGTTCAGCAGACCTGTTTCTAGGGATATAGTTGTATCTAGTGTCAGTTTATGAACAGAAGGCTCCTCAAGTTTGTGAATGGAGTGAGAATGTTGTGGAGGTGTCCTTACATTGAGTATTTGGAATGAGATTGGGAAGGAGGTGATACAGTTGACCCTCTATATCCAAGAGTTCTTTATCCACAGATTCAAGCATTCACAGCTTGAAAATAACTTAAAAATGTATAAATTTCAAAAAGCAAGCCTTGATTTTACCTTTTTATGTGTTGTTGCTGTTGTTGAGTGTCTTCAAGTTGTTTCTGACCTAAAGCAGGTATCGTGGTGTTTTCTTGTTAAGATTCATTCAGAGGAGGTTTGCCATTGCCTTCCCCTGAGGCTGAGATCATATGATTTGCCCAAGGTCACCCAGTGGGTTTCATGGTAGAGGAGGGAATTGAACCCTGATCTCCAGAGTCATAGTCCAATACTGAAACCGCCCTACATTGCCTCTTACAAGGGACACCATTTTACTATGCCATTGTATTTAATGGAACTTGAGCATCCATGGATGGGAGGACCTGGAATCAAACCCAGTGGATACCAAGGACCAACAGACTGCATAATTGAAGTGGATACCAAGGACCCATGGCATTCATTGATTTGCCCTGAAGGCCATTTCACCACTCCTCTGGACAATCCCCTGACTGTCTGGAGGAAATTGTTTCTTGGGAGAATGGGGAGGTTACAGCCAGGAAAGGGGTGTGAAAGCAAGTTGGGGAAGCCTTTGTCTCAGTGGTAGAGCAGATGCTTTACCTGCAAAGACATCCAATCCTTTGCATTTCCAAACTGAGGGACTATACAGGCCGCCCCTTTCCTGGCTGGATCAGGGCTGCGGCAACCTCATGCCACAGCCCCGATACAGCCTCTGGAGGGCGCAAAAAAGAGCCACAAAAAGTGGTTCCTTTTTGCACCTTCCAAAGGGCACCATAGCCACAGCTGCGCAGCTGTATGGCACCCCTTCAGTGCTGCATCATCAGGACTCAGTGCCGGAGGTGCATCATGATGGTGCATGCCATCTGGCGTGGCACGTGTGCCATCATGGCACCCTGGGGTGGAGTTAGGGCCTGCTTCGTCAGGATGCTGTGCTGTGACTCCACCCACAGGCTGGCCTTTCAGGCCGGTCTGAATAGCCCTTGAGTTCCAAAAATCCTTTCCTGAAATGGTTTGTTTGTGGCTTTTTCAGGCTATGTGACCATGTTCTGGAAGAGTTTATTCCTGATGTTTCACCAGCAACTATGGCTGGCAAGATGCCAGCCACAGCTGCTGGTGAAATGTCAGGAATAAACTCTTCTAGAACATGGCCACATACCCCGAAAAACCCACAAAAATCTATGGATGCCAGCTGTGAAAGCTTTCAACTTCACCTTTCCTGAAACTCTCGATGGTCACTGCCTGTCAGCATAGGCATTGCTAGACAAGATGAACCAATTATCTGACTTGATTTGAACAGCTTCCTATGTACTTTGTGTGGAATTCTGCTTCAGGAATTTTAGATTCACCCTGTGGATGCTTGGCATATATTCTGCTTACTTTATTTTTAATGTGTAACCCCAGGCTTAACACCAGCCTTTTCATGTGGCCTAAGAAAAGGTTTTGTAAAACTTGAAAACTTGCATATTCTTGCCAAAAGATGCATGGCAGGTTTTACTACTTAGGCATCATTAGAAGAGTCTTAGAGGAGCTGTCTTTTCAGGAATCAAGCCAAAAATAAGAACATCCTTGGGTTAACAGCTGGGTAAGATCAGCAGGGTCCATATGAAGTTCATTGTGTGTTAAGCACCCTTTGTGTATTGTATGTACTGTATCAGGTTGGAATACAAAAAGGCAGATAGTAATCTCCCATTCCAGTTTGGAAACTAGGGTGGATGAAGTAAACATTGCTCCAGTCTCTTCATCCTCTGATTTGCCTTCTGAAAGTCCTAGGTGACCTTTTGCTTTTGTGTCATTAACCTGAGATAGTCTGGAGAAAGTGAGCTGACTTTCAATATTGGGGTTTCCCCTTCCACCAGCTTTCTCATTAGAAAACATCTCTTTGAAAGGTTGCTATTAAAGGGAGATTTTTTGTTGTTGATAGTCTTGCACGTCTGCTGCTTTTACAGTGAATCTTTATGGCAATCATGAATTCCTGAGCAATATTATATTGAGTTATATTAAAGTGATATTGAATATCACTTGTATTCAGTAGTAATGTTGCCCAAAGCTATAATTCATCCAGAATGTGGATTTGCCTAACTCATGTTTTTTTGGGAAAGCAATATGAGCATAACATTATTTCTTTCAAAGTTACTCAGATGTTACAAATTTCATTATTTCTTTCAAAGTAGGGGATGTTTAGTATCTAAAGTGGGTGGGGGATTATGTGGCCCTCCAGATGTTGTTTGACTACAACTCCCAACATTCCTCACCATTGGCTATGCTGGCTAGGGATGATGGGACTTGCAGTCCAATTACATCTCAACAGTTGCATTACTTTCCTCCCCAACTAAATCTTGGAGAAAAATCAGATGAATTTTTAAAGCCAATGTAACAAAGCCCAAATAGCATCAGGAGGAAATACAGAACTTGTTCAGGGGAAACCAGATTTTGACACCGATTCAAAATCAAGCTGACTAGGATTCAAACATCACTGTTTTAGTTCATCACTTGGGAGCAAATCTGTCTTTGATGGGGCTTACCTGCAGTAAGATCTTGCTTTCATTGTGTATTCCTGCATGGCAGGGGAATTGGACTGAATGGCCCTTCTGGTCTCTCCCAATTCTGTGATTCTATAAGTATGTTTAGAACTGCAACCTGAATCAAATTGGTTCCTACAGAGAGGTGCATAATGTAATTGTGTTATGAAAAACCCACTTGAAAAGGCATTTTCATGTTCCTTTGATGTGTTTTTGAGTGATTCACAAATTAAGAAGTCAGCCCATTTGGAAAGAGAGATGGCAGTAGTATAAAGAGTTGTTAAATCCCACGTTTACAGTGAGGTCTTCATAAGGATTAAAGAGCAGCCATACTGAGAAATAATTGATCCTCTCCAAGATAAATACTACTTGTAACATCTATTCCCCCCCTCCTTTTTTAAAAATCTGTCCATCAGTTCTTGACAATAGCTATCTGTTATTTTATAATTACTTGTTTACTAATTTATTAAAGTAGTGGGTAGTAGTGGTGATTTCTTTGTTTAGTTTATTTAGACTGTACCATTTTAATTTTCAGTCATCTAAGTAGATTTATGTCCATGAGAAATCATATTTAAGATAGCCGTTCAACAATGGAATAGACTGCCTCAGAAGGGGATGGGCTCTCCTTCTTGGAAGATCTTTAAACAGAAGTTGGATGGCCATTTCTTGAAAATACTCTAGCTGTACATTTCTACGAAGTGGGGTGTTAGATTTGATGGTCTGTGCAGTCTTTTTCACCTCTAGATTCTATTAAATACAGTATCACACAACAATAAATCAACACCATTGACAATAGCTTTTGTTGGGAAGGAACTAAATATAATTTTACAGATTATGCTGAGTGTATGTTATGTTGAATTTTATTGTATATACGATTGTCTTGTGAATCTAGAAAGACATTTCATGCTGTTTTGATAAAAGTAGAATTTTTAAAAATAGCTGTAGGATAACACACTAAAAGCATGCTGAAATATTAAATATTAAATATTAAATCTTCCTTGAGGAGGTGTCCTGCAGTTTGCCTTATGTTATGTGTTTGTATTGTGGTAAAATCTAGATTGCATTCCTCTCTCTTAGTGATTGTAGGGCATCAGCAGCTAACTTGTAGTAACTTATACCCAGTGTTATGATGGTGTTACATGGTTAACTATTTTGTGGTAACCTGGTTTGGGGGACTTTTATGATGGAAAAATAGCTAAATATTTAAAAGTACTTAAAAATGTAAAAGGTCTAGTTTCTGTTTAAAATGAAATCCATCCAGCCTCTGAACATAAGAAGTATCTTGGCTTTTGGATGAAGGTTTCTGTGGAGTTGATAATCCTGCATGATGTCTCTTCTTTTGTGGTTAAGAATAGTGTGTGTAGGAAGTGGGACCATGCTTGTTGCCACTGCGACTCTACCTTTCTGCTGTTTGGAGGCATATCTGTAGAAATGAGAGTGTTGTCCACCCATAGACTCCCCTTGTCATGTGGATCCTTGGTTGT
Source organism: Sceloporus undulatus (assembly GCF_019175285.1). Taxonomy (NCBI): domain Eukaryota; kingdom Metazoa; phylum Chordata; class Lepidosauria; order Squamata; family Phrynosomatidae; genus Sceloporus; species Sceloporus undulatus. The sequence continues at coordinate 235,469,029 of NC_056525.1, forward strand.
ACAGGGTTCCATATCACATGTTTTGGGTGCATATGCACTGTAAAAACAATGCAGTTTGACACAACTTTATTTTTTTAACTGTATGATGTTTTATTCTTAAACTGTTGTAATCCACTTTGATTCCTCTGCGAAAAGTGGAATATAAATTATTATTATTAATTGCCTCGGTTCTATCCTACAGAATCCTGAGATTTGTAGTTATGTGAGGCATAAGCACTCTTTGGCAAAGAAGGCTAGAGACCTTGTAAAACTACAACTCCAGGATCTCATAGGATGGAGCTACAGCATTTATAGTGGTATCAGGTTCTGCTATTTCTACAGTGTAGATGCACCCACAGACGGTGGAAGTAGGGGGAAAGCAAGTTCACTTGGCTTCTGGGTGACTTCTTGTTGAAAATGAGGGCCTATCCTGGCCCAGAGAGGCCCACAAATGTATTAGAATTGACCCCCACACAGCCTAGGGCACATTTGGGAGCAAAAAATTTAGGAGTAGGGGATCAACAATGGGGAATGCAGACTTTCAAGTTCCCTGGGGGGAGGCAGCAATGCAATCTCTTAATCCCTTACAGTTTCACACCCCTGCATGAGGGCAATTGAGTCAGTTATCTCAGATGGCAAATACTGGAGAACCTTTTCAAAGCACATTTATAGTGTTGTATTTCCATGTTCACTGACATAATTGCATCCTGTGCAATTCTGGGATTTGTAATTTGGGGAGGCATTAGAGCTTTCTTCCTGAGAATGTTGTTAGCTGCCCTCGAGTTGGTCTTGACTAATGGTGACCCTCTGGATGAGACATCTCTGATCCCCCCGTCCTCTAGTGCTCTGCTTATGGCTTGTAGATTCAGGCCCATGACCTCTTTCTTTGAGTCTAACCATCTGACATGTGGTCTTCCTCTCCTTCTGCTGCCTTCTACCTCCTAGCATGATTGCCTTTTCATGCCTCCTCATAATATGGCCAAAAATATGACAGTTTAATCATCTTGGCTTCATCTAGATTTCTGTAATGCACTCTACATGGGGCTACCCTTGTATCAAGTTTGGAAGCTTCAGTTGGTTCAAAATGCTGCAGCCAGATTAGTCACCAGCACATCTAGGTTTGACCACATAATACCAGTGTTGAAATCTCTTCACTGGCTGCCAATCAGCTTCTGGGTGCAGTACAAGGTGCTGGATATTACCTTCAAAGCCCTACATGGTTCAGGCCCGAGTTACTTGCAGGAATGCCTCTCCCTACATGATATTCAGGACATCTGGGAAGAATTTGTTGGAATATTATAATACCAGATTAACCACAACTTCCCATAGAGCATTCACTGCTGCAGGCCCTAAATTGTGGAAGAGATCTGTCTTATTTACCACCTTAGATGCCTTTAAGAAGGCACTTAAGACAGATCCCTTCCGGTGGTCTGATCCACCATAAAAGATTATGGTTAATGCTCCATCCCTGATTATGACTGAATAACTATTTGATTATTGGATTTTAAGGAACTAATAGGAATGTGTAATTCAGTATTAGTATTTTAGAGATTGTTCTTCTGGAATTCTATTGTGTTATTTTAATGATGTAATCCTGCTTCGATCCTTGGGAGAGGCGGGATGGATATATATATATATATATATATATATATATATATACACACACACACACACACACATATACATATATATACACAGTAGCACAACTTAACGTTTTGTCCACAATATATCTCATTTTGCTTCACTTGCACACCAAGCTGTTTTTTTGGAAGGACGTCTTGCACACTGACCACCCAACTGTGGCAAAATGATCTATGATTTCCCTTTCTGGATCTTTTTACAACTTTTAAAGAATATATTATTGGGTGGAAATTCTTTTTGTTCATTCCCAAGGTCTGTTATTTCTATTGTTTATAAGTTTGTTGTTTGATAAAACTTAATAAAATTTAAAAAAAATAAAGCAAAAAGAAAACCCCCCAACATTTTGTCCACAACAACACCAGAGTATATATCTCATTTTTCTTGAAGTAAATTTCACCTAGGGTTGCCAAAGTGGAAACTGGAGAGGGCTCCTGTATCTTTGATAGATGTGGTGAAGAGGAAATTGCAACAGGTGTAACTTGTCACAGGACCAGGTATCAAGCAAAATCTCCTGAAATTCCCTCTTTGGCACAACCATTAAAAGTACAGGGGCCCTCTCCAGTTTTTACTCTGGCTACCCTATCTTCACCTGTCGGCCCACCTGGCCTCTGTATGTGACATGTGGAGGAGGTGCCATTTTGCAATATGCTTCTTGTGGAGATCTGACTTCTCTCCATAGAACATATAGAGTAGGCATATGGATTTTGTGGAGATATGATGGAAAAGGTTAAGATGACTTCATTGATATAATGCAGGGTGTGGGAATTGTGTGGCTCTCCCAAATCTTGTGGGACTGAAGCTCCCAATAGCCCTAGCAAGCATAGGCAATGGTGGGGGATGCTGGAAGTTGTGGGTCAAGAACTTCTGGAAGCTTGCATGATTCCCAATGCTGCTTTACATAGTGATTAATCGTGCAAGGGGGAATTCCATACCCCCAGGTTCCTCATTTGACTACACCATCTTGGACATGTCAAGGCAGTGGTCTTATTGTGTGTGAAAATGATTGCTTAAACTCTCTCATTTAAACCTGCCCCTCTTTCTGAATGGAAAATACTCAGCAAGTTTTAAGAAACTAGACAGGCTGGAACAAATTAACTGGTTTAAAAGTAAACACAGCTTTGTGTGTGTGCTCATTTTGGAGTTGGAAGACTTCCTCAGTGTAAATATTATGCTTCTGTAGTCCTCCTTTTCTTAGTCATCATACTTGCTCTAACTGCTTATAGAAAGGGCATATTGTACCCATATGAGGGCAGACTTTAACTGTAATTTTTTGGCCTTTTCCTGTCTTTTTTCTGCAATCCACAATGATCAATAAAAGTATAGTGTCTAGATCAAAGGAAGTAATAGTGCCACTCTATTCTGCTTTGGTCAGACCCTACCTGGAATACTGTGTCCAGTTCTGGGCACCACAATTCAAAAAAGATATTGAGAAACTGGAGCATGTCCAAAGGAGGGCAACTAAAATGGTCAAGGATCTGGAAACCATGCCCTATGAGGAATGACTTAGGGAGCTGCAGTTGTTTGGCCTGGAGAAGAGAAGGTTAAGAGGTGATACGATAGCCCTGTTTAAATATTTGAAGGGATGTCATATTGAGGAGGGAGCAAGCTTGTTTTCTGCTGCTCCAGACACTAGGACCCGGAGCAATGCAAACTACAGGAAAAGAGATTCCATCTCAACATTAGGAGGAACTTCCTGACAGTAAGGGCTGTTAGACAGTGGAACACACACCCTCGGCATGTAGTAGAGTCTCCTTCTTTGGATGTCTTTAAATAGAGGCTGGATGGCCATCTGTCAATGGGGATGCTTTGATTGTGATTTCCTGCATGGCAGGGGGTTGGATTGGATGGCCCTTGTGGTCTCTTCCAGCTCTATGATTCTATGACTGCAGCAGCTTTTGCAGAAATTTGAACTGAATGAAATTTCCATCTGGTTCAATGGCAGTTCAGTAATGGGGTTGTTATAAGCTAAGCACTAACGTATTTAAGAAGTCAAGACTTCTCTCTTTGCTTGTCCTCAGTATCTGGCATTCAGAGCTGTGCTTGAAGAAACAAAGCTACTTCTAATTAGTTATTTTTTTTGTTGCTGAGATCATAACAAAGTGACATTTCAAAAGGAATGGAAGGAATGCAAACATTTTTAGATACACTTCGGTGAGAACATTTCAACTTTTATATTGTTTCTGTTACATGCTTTCAAGTCAACTGATTTATGGTGACCCAGTCCTAGAATTTACCTGGCAAGAGCTATTCAGAAAAGGCTTGCCATTGCCTTCCTCTTAAGTTGAGAGAGTGTGTGACTTGCCCAAAGTCTTTCAGTGGCTTTCCATGGCTGAGTGGAGGTTCAGACTCTGTCTCCTGGAGTCCTAATCCTGCACTCAATCCATTATGCCACCCTGGCTCTCACCTTTATGCCATTCTGTTATTCAACCTTTAGGCAATTCTCTTATGAATTTCCCCCCAATAATATTAGTGAAAAGTAACCAAAATGTAACGTGTGATACAACAAACAATGCAGTGAGTAAAATTGAATTGTATGTCACCTTGAGATATAGGGTAGGGCAAAAATACAGCCAGCCCTCCTTATCTACAGATTTTTTTTTATCCATGAACTCAAGCATCCACGGCTTGAAAATATTTTTTTAAAGTCTAAATTCCAAACCTTGATTTTACATTTTATATAAGGGACACCATTTTGCTCTGCCATTATATTTAATGGGACTTGAGCATCCACAAATTTTGTTATCCAAGGGGGATCCTGGAACCAAAGCCCAGCAGATAACAAGGTCCCACTGTATTGCTTTTAACATGTTTCTCGTATCTGCAATGAGCAAGAAACTGTGGATGAAAATATGTTGTTGTTACCTGCCCTCGATTTGGCCCCGACTTACAGCAAACCTGTGGATGAAACACCTCCACGATTCCCTATCCTCCCCAGCTCTGGTCAGTCCCTGCAAACCAATGCCTATGGCACCCCTGATTGAGTCCCTCCATCTTGCTTGCAGTCTTCCCCTCCTTCTTTTTCCCTCTTCCTTTTCTAGCATTATTGTTTTTTCTAGTGATCCATGTCTTCTCATTACGTGGCTAAAGTACGACAACCTCAATTGGATCCTCTTGGCTTCCAAGGAGAGTTCTGGTTTGATCTGTTAAAGGACTCATTTGTTTTTGCCTGTCCTAAGTGTTCTTCTCCAGCACCACATCTGAAATGCTTTGATTTGATTTCTTTCTGATTCCTTCACTCTCCAGCTCTAGCATCTGTACATGGTGATGGGGAATACTATTGTCTCCATGATTCTGACTTTAATGCTCTGTTGTATATTTTTGCTCTTCAGGATCTTTTCTAATTCTTTCATAGTTGCTCGACCTGTTCCTGGTCTTCTTATTTCTTGACTGCCGTCTCTACTCTGGTCAATGTTTGAGCCTAGATATGGGAATTCTTTGACTATTTCAATTTCTTCATTGTCCAGATTGAATTTATGTATTTCTTCTGTGGTCATTATTTTTGTTTTCTTTGCACTTTCATCTTTGACCTTCCAAGTCTCAGTAACTGTTCCCAAGGTTTAGAAGTATTCATCTGGAGAATGTGAAGGTTCTCTAAATTATCAGGGCTAATGCTACTGATAGAACTACTTTCACGAATCTGAGTACTATTTTTTTTTAAAGAGAGCTATTTAATCAGCTTGGACATTTTTTTTTAATCATACAGTTTCTGAGAGTAGCAATCCAAAAACTAACTTTTCCAAGGTTGTAGAATTTAAAGACATATCCGTGTTAGTTTGGAAAATCAGTATGCAAAGGGATCTTGAAAGAAAGAAGTTGGTAGCATGAGCTTTTGTAGACTTGAACCTACTGAGGAGGTAGACTCAAGTCTACGAAAGCTCATGGTACCCACTTCTTTCTTTCAGTTTTCCAAAGATAGCAATACAATCTGTCAGCACCATGTTTGATGTTATTAAATTCCATGAAGTCCACAGATTTATTTATTTATTTATTTAGGTATTTATATCCCGCCCTTCAGCCCTAATGGCTCTCAGGGCAGCTTACATTTATTATTTTTTAACCAGACAGCTGGCTAGCTGGCCAATGCAGAGGGCCCAGTGTACTGACAGAGATCTCCCACCTTCCTCTAGCAGGAATGTGTGAGCACATTTTCATTGCTGGCATGCCTGGATTGGATCAAACTCTTAGTTAATACTTTTATTATTTAACAAAATCAACATTATTCTTAATAGCTGGAACCTTCCAATGTAGGATAATACTATGTTTAAGATACAGGAGACATTTGTTTTTTACTCATTTCCGCTCATGGTGTGTGCTTTTAAAACGTTGTATGCAAATAAATAAATAAAAGAAAGAAAAAGAAAAAGAAAAAAAGACAGTTGATCTATTTGCTCGTCTTGCAGATCACATTGATCTTGCATTGTTCTTATTCTGGTTCTGCCAGTGACTCATTTTTGTATCCTGAGGGGAAGTTGCCTAAAATTCATAATACCCCAGTTTCCCATCTGAAAAATTAGAATCCTCCCCATCAGTCATTTCACAAGCTTTCATTACAAGGTGCTGGATATACATTTATTTTGAGGTACGGTATATCATAATTTTAATGCTTGATAGAATTTAATTCTTACTTATTAATATAAGTATTTTATGCCACTTTTCCATCACACTTGTAGTGCAGTTTATGAAAAGAATAAAGTAATTCCTCTTTGATGATTTTTCCTTTTTCCATTTGTTATACATGCTCCATTTAAAATTTCAAGGTAATTACATTAAATGCTTGAAGAGTTCCTATTAGTACATGCTGATTAGATGAATGATAGATAATTTCTATATTTTCAGTGGTCCTTAATTTAGTTATTAATAGTTTTTATTTAGGAAGTGTGTTAATAAAAACAATAATAATAATAATAATAATTTATTTATATACCGCCCAATCACTGGGAATCCGAGCGGTTTACAATAGAGGGGATAACAGACAGTTCCCTGCCCACAGGCTTACAATCTAAAAGACATGACAGAAAAGGAGAAGGGAATGGTGAGGGGGGGAGGGAATCAGGTCCAGCAGTTATTCTCTCCCTCTGAGGCCTGGACCAAGGCAGATGGACCGGAGGGAGGGCTCTTCTTCTTCAGGCTAGCCCCTGATGGTACTGGGCCAGCCTACTCTCTCCCTCACAGGCCGAAAGATGACAGTTATGGAGGGAGGAGCCTGCTTCTTCAGGCTAGCCCCTGATGGTATATATGTGTATGTATGTATATGTATATATGTGTGTGTGTATATATATATATATATATATATATACATACATACATACAAGGCACTATAGAAAAAAATATTTTCTAGCTAACAGCCAAAGGAAGTTCATGGTTCTGTAATATAATTGAAATCACTTAGTACAAGTTATGCAAGTTACAGTTATACCTCAGTTAACAAAATAGATGTGTTCCTGGGCATTACAGGTTGAATGTCCATTATCCAGAGTTCCAAAATCTGAAATATTTCAAGATCCAAAATAGTCCACACAGGTGGCTGAGATAGTGGCACCTGTGCTTTCTGATGATTCAATGTACACAAACTTTATTTCATACACAAATTTATTTAAAGTATTGTGTATAACATCACCTTCAGGCTATGTATATAAGTATATGAAACATAAATGAATTTCATGTTTAGACTTGGGTCCCATCTCCAAGATATATGTATACATAAATTTTGCAAAATCTGAAAAACTCCAAAATCCAGAATACTTCTGGTCCAAAGCATTTCAAATAAGAAATACTCAGCCTATAGTTCACTAACAGAAATTTTGTATGAGATGTAGAAATAACATGGAAAGAAAAGGGATCAGTACCTCCATCATATAAAATACATGCAGTTTACATTCAGTAAATTTTCCATTTGAAATTAACAGTATGCACATGTGAAATGAAACACCAGGTCAAGTTAGTCTTGCATAAGTTAACAACAACAACAACAAAAAAAAACCCCACACAAAAAACACAAAACATTTCAAACCTTCAAATTCTCTTCTCAATTTATGGCAACCCTATGGATTTCGTACTGTTTTCTTAGGCAAGCAATATTAAAATTTAGTGCTGGCTGAGAGGGCTGGATTTGATCCAGCAATTTCCTAGACATGGGTTATAAATTTGCCAAGACGGGCCTACATATGTAGATATAAAATGACAGGAAGCATATTTCTTCCTTTGGGTTTAGTTCTGTTTCCTTCTGTTTGTGAAGCAGAGAGAAATGGACAAGCTAGACTGTGTGGCAAAGAAACTTTCTGGTTTCTCAAGGTCTGTGGTTGCTGTACGATTTGGGAGTTCAACGTGAGGCTGTTCTCAATTCCCTCCCTTAATTGTCATTGTGTCACCACACGATGGTGCCATTTCCATCTGCTTGGATCAGAAACCATCCTAATTACTTACCTGTTCTTGTGTGCTTTCAATTCATTTCAGACTTATGGCAACTTTAAGGTGAACCTATCATAGGGTTTTCTTGGCAGAATTTGTTCAGGGGGGTTTGCCCTTGCCATCCCCTGAATCTGAGAGAGTATGACTTACCAAGAGTCAACCAGTGGGTTTCCATGGCCAAGCCGAGATTTGAACCATGGTAGCCAGAATTGTAGTCCAATGCTCAAACCACTACACCACACTGGCTCTCTCTAGCCAGCTGCAAAAATAATCACTTAATGATATTCTTGAGTAGGTATGTTTTTGTTTTACTCTGTTGTAAAATAAGGAGAGATTGTTGATAAAATGTAATAGTCATTGTGGATATTATTTCCAGATTCTTCTTTCAGATGAGCTGAAACAGAAGTTTGAGATTGCAACTTTAGGTCAGGATTGTAGCATTGTTGCACAGTAACAGAAAACCATTTATATTTAAAAAAAAAAGGAAATAAATCTGATTGATAAAATGAAAGTTTTAAAAAAAAGATATCACAGGAATTTTATATTAATGCACACTTATGTCAATACTATGTATGTTACAACTCTGTCAGTTTACAATGCCTTAAAACATCTGTTTCTCTAGATATTGTGATTCAGCTCTGATTGTAGCACATTTCTGGAAAACCCAGAGCAAAATGTAAGTCTTTTTAATATGGGACAAGGGATGGATTCTTCCATCTCAACTTCCCAAAGAACCTTTACCTCAGTGGCTCCTAAACTATGGAACAACCTCCTGGAAGAGAGGTGTTATTCTTGTATTTTATTGTTACTGTTGGGTTGTAATCCCACCTTGATCCACCTGGGAGAGGTGGGATAATAATAATAATAATAATAATAATAATAATAATAATAATAATAATAAT
>NC_056525.1:235477968-235497308 GCF_019175285.1 Sceloporus undulatus
GGAAACCCTGAATCGGGTCTGGGTGTTGTGCAAACAGCCCGCATCCAGTTCGGGGGTTTGGGGCTGTGTAGTGTAAACAACCTGCAGCTAGCCTGGGAGGAATTTGGGGTATACAGGTAATGTAGACAAGTCCAAAGTTGCCTTACTTGTTTTCCATCACTTACATGCCTTCCAATTCTCCTGATCTGGCAGGAAAAGTCCTGGTTAATTCTTTACCATCCCACTTTTTAAGCTGCTTTTAAAATGCCCCAGTTTCTCTGTCCTCCTGCCACATTTCTCCTTTGTTATAAGTTTACTTCCATTGATGCAGACCGAGTTCAAAGTGGAAAAGTAGGTTATACTCAATTAACTCAGGAAAGAGGAGAGTAGGGGGCTGAATCTTGACCTTCCCAAAAGACCTGGGCAAAAGCAAACTGCTGCAGCCTCTCCTAGTTTATATGCTCTTTCTCAGTAATAGGTTTTGCCACTTTGACCACACTCTGACGTTGCCTACACATGTCAGTGTTTTCATCTGTGAAATGTCAGAGGGGAAGCTGTTCGAGCAGACCCATAGGCAACCGTGGAATGAGTTGATAATGATATTTTTTGGACTGCATTTCCCAGAATACTGCATTGGCTAGTTTGGCTGGGGGAATTTAGGAACTGTAGTCCTCAAAAGGACTTTTTCCAAGCTCTCCATGAAGGTAACCCCTGGAGCTAAGGGTTGAAGGAGGAGATCCAAGGTGAGAATAAGGAAAGACTATATCATTGTCCAAGCAAAGTCCTAGCTGGAACAGGAAGCCTTTATAGCTCACAATGTTCAGGAGAGCCAGTGGAGAACTTAGGAACAGTGTGCTAAAAAGAGACACTCCAGACCACAGCTCTGCTGCTCCAAATGGTATGGAAACCAGAGTACTCCCAGGTCAATATTTTGTCAGCCACAAAACTGATTGGATGGCCTTGGACTAGTCACCCATTGCAATCCTCTGGGCCAACAAATGTCCATACGGCAAGGACTGAACCTGTTCCCCACTATGCATGTTCTGAACTTACAGAAAGGGCTTATTCCATTATGGAAAAGGCAGCTTATATTTAACAACTACAATCAGCCCTCCATATCCTTGGATTCAATCATCCACAGCTTGAAAATATTAAAAACATACATAAAATCCAAAGAGGTGTAGGTTATGTATCCTCTGGCCACACTTGACTTTTCCATGTTCTGCTTTTCTTCGGGCAAACTGAGCAGATGACAGATATATTGTCCATGGCTCCTATATACTTCTGACACTACGAGGTATCATGCTGCTTGCAGGTTTATACAGCATTAAATGAGTTGAAGAATCAGTAATGTGCTTGGGGTGCTTGATTTTGCATTCAGCAATGGAAAACTGCACTTCTCTCAAACCTAAACCCATTTCCTCCTGCAACAATGTGTGGGTGTGAAGTGACATAATAAAGGGCCTACTTCACCTGCTCTCATTAGTTTCAAGGCATCCCCTGGGTTAAAAAAAAGACACACAGAGAAAGAGAAGACTTGACCTTGTTACTTCTGAATTGGTCCTTCTGTGACAGCAGGTGGGAGCTGAGTAATATATTAAAAAGGATACTCCATTCAGTCTCATTAGTTTCAGGGCTACTTGGGAGCCTTAATGGAGGTGGGAAGAGACACCTGACAGCAAAATACTTTCAACCGCATGAAGTTGAAGGCTTTCATGGTTGGCATCCATAGATTTTTGTGGGTTTTTCAAGCAATGTGGCCATGTTCTAGAAGAGTTTATTCCTGATGTTTTGCCAGCATCTATGGCTGGCATCTTCAGAAGATGCCAGCCACAGATGCTGGCAAAACATCAGAAATAAACTCTTCTAGAACATGGCCATATAGCCTGAAAAACCCACAAAAAATGCTCAGCCGCCTTGGCCTGCAAGGTGCTAAGTAGTCTGTGCAGGAAAGACATCAAGTTTGATGAGGCACCATTTTCTTTCTTGACTTTAAGACATGCACTGGATATTTATGAGTGTGTCAGAATGGAGTCAGGAGCTGCCGGACTCCAGACAAATAGTCATAGATCTTGTGAAAGTTCCTCCTTTGGGGGGACTACGACTCCCAGTGTGCCACAGCTAGCATCACTGAGGCATTCTGGGAGCTATAGTTTAAAAAAAGCTTTCCCAAGGTCTGGGTGGTGGAGCACAGGGCTTGCATGCTGAATGGCTCCGATTCAGTCTCTGGCATCCTTGTTAAAAAGGGTCCAGCTAGCAGATGACATGGAAATAGTTCTTTTTGCAAAATCATGGCTAGCTAAAGTACATGACACTCAGTTTGACATGGAGCAAGGCAGCTTCCCCTGTTCTGTGAGGAAGGTGGAACATGAGTTCAGTTGAAGAGGGGTATGAGAGATGCTCACTCTTTACTGGAATGATGGGTTCCTGAACTGGAGGAGTTAGGCCAATGCTGGAATTATATGATACCTTGAATGAAATCCTATTGGCTTCTTTAGTCACTTAACATATTGCTGGACTTACGGTAAGTGACTCTAGACAATAACCATGTTGTTCTAGGCCAGCATTGCCTTCTTTTTTTTCCTACTGTCTCTGCTCTCATATTCTCTCTTCTCACTTTTTTTTCATTCCCTTTCCTTCCTTCAGTCCCCACCCTCCCCTCTCTTTTTCTGATGCTGTATATGCAAATATTCCAAAATAATAAATAAATAAATCCAAAACTTTTCTGGTCCCAAGCATTTTGAATAAGGGAGATTCAGCCTGTACAATAATGGTAAAGTACAAACAAGTCATTGTCTTTTCATGGCCTCTGAAATAAGCTGCTTGAGGTGGCCACATCCTTCTGCCTAATGGTAGGGCTGACTGTTCATGTTGATGGCCTGTTACAGACAGCCAAAATAAAGCTGCTTCGAGTCACAGTGGAGATATGGTGTTTCAATGATGCATGCGTCCTAAGAGCCCAGAAGCCACACCAAAGCCACACTCCAGTCCTTAGTGCTGGAGCGTGGCTTTGGTGTGACTTCTGGACTCTTAGGACACATGCATCATTGAAACACCATACCTCCACTGTGACTCGAAGCAGCTTTATTTTGGCTGTCTGTAACAGGCCATAGATTCCCAAGTCATCTGCCTGAATGGCTCTACAATTCCTTTAAGACACCTGCCTTGCTATATACAGTAGGGTTACTTTATGGCTATAATGCAACCTGGCACTTCTCCTATTGCATTATAGCCAATTAAGAAAGGAGGATGGGACTTCAGAATGATCCCAGAGGTAGACTTCCCTCTGTAACTCAGTTCTGCATTGCTTATTCTTCACTTTAAGTCACACACAAGAAATGACCAAGAAATATTAGGAGCGTTTTATAAGAGAGATGTAATTTGTGACTTAGTGATGCATCTGGCTGCAAACCAGGCCTCAAATTGATCTGGAGGAAAAGCTGTTTACCCCAGGATAATGCTGGATCCACTGGATTCAATCCTGGCCCCAGGGGTTTGGCCTGTGTAATCGGAACTGCATGGCGTGAGGCTTGGTGGAACATAGGCCTTTTGGTCCATGTAGACAACTCCTAAATGAAGTACTGTATATACTCATCTCATCTTAAGAATAGACCTTGGAGCAGCAATCACCGGCTGAAGATGCTATTGCTCTCATAACCGGCTTGTGGGCATTGCACAGGCAACTGCAGAACAGACTGCTGCATATGCTGTACCTTTGCTCTGACCCAACAGCCTCTAAGGTATATTCTTAAATCAGCTAATAATGAGATCTGCATGAAGCTGATTGATAAAAGCATCTGGGTATCATTGGAGGACTCACCTGTTCAGCCTTAATACAGAAGAATAATAGATTTTAATATCACAGATGTTAGCACGTACCATCATCTTGCAAATCTCTTGCTTTGTGGCTGCTGGAGAAAAAAATGAATGAAAGCTCCTCACTCTTGCCTGCGGACATTCTCTGGGGCATGTGATCTTGTTGAGCTGGAGCCAATGTAAATAAATGAATAATACACAGAAATGATTTTCATAAGTGCCATCCTGAAATGTAGCTTTGAACCGTCCAGGCTGATCTGGGATATATTTGAAACATAGGAACCTTATGTTTCATAACAAAAAGCCTTTACTTCCTTAAGATGTGCTGATTTGCTTGTTTGTTTAATAACTGTGTTCAGTTTAGGTGGTAATGTGTTACAGTGTTCAAATTAAATTATTTCTAAAAGAGTTCTAGTATAGTAGTCCTATTATAAGAGGACTTCATTTTATGATGGTTGGGAAATTGGTCAGAATACCGTTGCTAAATTGTTAATTGAAATTAGAAAAGAGCTTGGAAAAATTACAGACATACCTCACTTTGATAAGGAAGCTCCTTTTTAAAAAGTGTTTTTATGCCCACCAAGTCCCCCCCTCCTTTGTATAGCTAGAAGTTATTTTTTAGTAGCATTGCTATTAGGAAAAGAGGGCTAGAGAAACACAGACTTTTGGTGTCAGGTTGCATCAGTGGGTCTGCAGTAAACAGTACTTACTTTCCTCCTGGGCTGTATCTACTGTAGAGTTAGATTTTTTTAACAGCATCAGCATAGAGAAGAGGATGAAAGAGGGCTGGACAAACAGACTTGCAGTGTGTCTACAGTAATCAATTAAACAAACCTTAAGCTGAAAAAGAATGGGATCCCACTGTAGATGAACCTACTATATATCTGTGTTCCTGCCTACAACAGGCAAGGTAAACACCAGCTGCTTCCAGAATCCCTTACTAAGCAAAACAAAGAGAAAAGGAAAGAGCAAATATGCCTGCTTCACCAGCCTGTTAAAAAAAACATAGATCAAGTGGAGGCCAGTAGAAGGAAAATCAACCAGCCAACATGGATGCATTTTGGAAGAAGCCTCTGGTGGTCTATTTTTGTTGACTCAGCAAAGATTGCTTAAACTTGTTTTTTTAATTTTACATTGCAAAATGTTAGTTCATGTTAGTTCAGGACAAAACGTTTGCTGAACCATGTTGAAGTTCTCTTCTTTTTTGTGCTACAGGAACCTAGCCTTATTCTTTCCATTTTATTTTTGTGTCTGGTACCACATCTTCTGAAAAAGAAGTAATGCCTTCTTTGTTAACAGGTGCACTTTCTTGAATAGCAGCACTCCATTCCCTCCCCTCAGGCAACATGGGAAAGGGGTACCTGGAGTTGCCAGTCTCCATGTCTGCCTGTCCATACTTTATAGATCTCATTGGAAGCCCTTCTATCATTTGATGAGTGGTAATTGGCTAGTTAAGACAGCCTTTTCATTGGTGACATCTTGCTCTTGGAATGCTCTCCACTGGCTCATTTAGGGTCTGCACTGATTTCTTTTTCCATGCCAGGCAAAGACTTTCCCCTCCTCTCAAATTTCTAGCTTTTAGAATTTTTTTGATGTATTTTATTCAACCTGTATGCAGAAAATATCATAAGAAAAACAGGTTTAGACTCAGAAGAAGGAGGAATGAAGATTGGAGGAAGGAACATCAACAATTAAGATATGCGGATGACACCATACTACTGGTAAACATAATAGATTTGGAACAATTGTTAAGGAAGCTAAAAGAAGTAAGTGCAAAGGCAGGCTTAATGCTGAACGTAAAGAAAACAAAAATAATGACCACACTACATAAATGCAACCTAGACAATGCAATCTAGACAACGATGAATTGATCCAGTACCTTGGATGAAACATTGATATAAATGGAGACTGCAGTTAGGAAATGAGAATAAGATTAGGAATGGGAAGAGCAAGTATGGAAGAACTAGACAAGTTCCTAAAGAGTGATACACAACTGAACACTAAGTTAGAATAGTTCAAGCCATGTATGTGAAGATAAGAATATGAATCTATATTTGAGAAAAATAGTAAAGGAACATATTGATGCCATATACTTGGACTGGTTTAAATGGCATATTGTCTCCCAAGTGAACCCCAGAAACTGTAATTGGGAGACCAGGAAGATAGGAGGTGACCATATAGCATTTCAGACTCTGTTGGCCTTAATATTGGCCTGGGGCCAAAACTAGGGTTCAGTAGCGTCCACCAACCGCACATTGTCAAGCCCTGTGTGGGGGCCGCCATGATTGCACGACCCTGCCCACATGTCGCACATGTCAGTGACATCACACGCCTGACACGTCCAAATGGCGTGGTGCACCTGCGATGTCATTGCACCACTTGTGGCTTCACAGCTGCGCAGCAAACAGGAGCTGCTTCTGAGTGCTCCTTTTTTTGCTGCGCAGCAGTACTGCACCATTTGGTTGCTGCGGTAACACTGCGCAACAAAGAGAGGCGGTTCCAACCCGCCTTTTGCAGGCAGTTTGTACCACACCATTGTCTACTCTGGCCAGTAGTGGCTGTCCAGGAATCTTTAACAGAACACTTTTGCCGAACCTATATCCCTGGGATTCTTAAATTTGCAATTCCTTGCCAAACTTAAATCCCCAGGATTTTTTGAATGCTAAAGTGATAGAAAGTTTGCCCATAAAGTTAACATAATGCTGCTGTAAAAACAGGTTCCTTTGTATTTCAGTTCCTGCTACTAATCCAGGTTAGTTTGTGACACAAACAAGGGAGCAGAACAAGGTTGATTGATACTTTATATTTATAAAACTGTAATGATATTGACAAGATCTGGCACAATTGGTATAGCATGTAGCCTTCTGAGTTCACATTTCAGTATGTTTGTTATTCAGAAGTGTATAGAATTCTCATGGAAATATGCTTTCCATTTTCAGTCCCTTAGGTGTTAACTGTGCAATTTTGAGCCAGATTTTTCTAATGCTGAAAACTGAAAATATGCCTTTGAACAAATGAAAACACAGATGCTCTCTCTACTTAAGTGTGTGACTTTCTACAAATTCCATGTTTGAATGTTATGGTTATGGAATCGTCGCATATGCATTGCCTTGCTTATGCCTCACCCTTTGAGAATTATAAATGCAAATTTAAAAATACCTGAAAGTTTTTGGAAGCATATTAAAGCAAATTAAGGGAAGCGTGGTTGAGTGTGTCCTTTCCCTTTTTTGTATCCAGCAAAGGAGAACCAAATATACTGAGTACGCTGGGTTGAGAGTATTTATTGTGTAAAGCTTACTGTCCCTGAACTGCAGTTAGTTCTTCAGGGTGATGCTAATCTTTGATGGGTAGGATCAATTTAATGCTTATCCTGCATCATCTAAAGCCACAAACATGCACACCTAGAAATTAAGACAGCCATAAGGACTCTGGTGTGCATCATTTTGAAATTAGCAACCGAGCCATTGTGGGTGGAATTTTGAGACCGGAAGAACGCGGCATAAGCGGTAATTAGTTAATATCCTTTTTGGCTCTGTTGCATCCCGCCTGTTTGTTTGTTCCTCTCTCTTTCTCTTTGTCAAAAGTAGCTGTCAAAGATCTGCAAGAATTAATTTATTGCTTATTGTGCTGAAAGACTTTTACCCAATATCGTTGAGTATCCCAGGTCATGCTGAGCATTTGCTGTTTCTTCTCCTTTATATATAGTTTTAAACGTGTAGGTTGGTGAAGGTTTGTGAAGATTTTTATGCAATTAGTTTTGAATAAAATGTTTACTGAAACAGATTGAGCAGCTCTCTTTTTTGTGATGTATTTATTGTTTATTTTATTTATTTATTACACTTCTATCCTGCCTTTTCCCCACAATTTTAGGAACCTATCTCTATTCTTTCCATGGTATTTCTGCCTCTGGTACAAACTATTTTGTTAAAGAGGTAAAGCCTAGGAACACATCTGCTTAATTAACTGGAATACACCTGTTTATGTTTGGGGTATGTGTGACTGATTCTAGCATCTCCTCCATCTCTTGCTTATACTGCTATTAAGGTTTCCATTCCTTTGCTACCTTTTGACACAAGCCAATCTCAATATGATCTGCTTCCATGCTTCTAATTTCAAATATGAATGGCACCTCAGGTTGGGGTGTGCACTCAAAATAAGCTTCTGGTGCTGTCAGAAATCATTTAAAAATGAGTATCAATGAGTAAACATTTGTAGATGATGAATAGTGAAGCAAGGTCATGTGTAAGCAACAGTGGACCACAGAGAGGCTGCTTTAATAAGAATTTAAAAACTGAAATAAGAAAGGCATTTTTTTATTCCTCATGCTTTGTTTTGTTGTAATAATGTTGTAATTAGAAGGTTTTATTTCTAAAACCAAATTAAACAAAATACATTAGAGACTTTAAAAAATCTAAAAGAAATGTTATTGATTCCTACAAGTGAGTTAATTAGCCAAGTTCATCATCCTTGAAATTTTGGCCTAAAGTCTAGGGCATATTTACCACATTGCTTGATGTGGACGCCACCAGCTTCCACTGACTGAGACAGGATGGAGGATTATAAAAAGACTGTATGACATAGTGGTTTGAGTGTTGGAGACCAGAGTTTGATGCTTACCTCACCATGAAACCCACTGGATGACCTTGCTCTCAGTCTCAGAGGAAGGCAATGGCAAACCTCCTCTGAACAAATCTTGTCAAGAAAACTCCATGATAGCCTCACCTTAGGGTCACTATAATTCAGAAACTACTTAAATATATAAATACACAATACACAAACACACACATGATTATGAATTCCACGGAGGGATCCCTATATTTCTAACAATACTAGAGCATTCTGTTGCTCAGTGAAACTGGATAACAGTACTTTTAGGGCAGATACAGAAGCAAATGTAAAGATGTACAAACATGCACACCAAAGAATAATTCATGCCATAGTATTTCCAGTAATATGTGATTATGAAAGGTGAATAGTGAATAAAGCTGACAGGAGGAGAATGAACTCATTTGAAATGTGCTGGTAGAGAGTACTGTACTATAGAAACAATGAACTATCAAAAAGAGTAATAAATGAGCCCAAGAGCAATATTTTGCTAGAAGCCAAGGTGAGTAAACTGAGGCTGTCATACTTAGAACATATCATGAGATGATGAAAAGACAATAATTCCAGGGAAAGTGGAAGGCAGTAAGACTAGACTAAGTTCACAGTACAGATGGATTGAATCAACAGGGGAAGCCATGGCCCAGAGTTTGCAAGACTGAGCAGGATAGCTGATAACTGAGGATCATGGAGATCTATCATTCATAGTATTGCCATAAGTTAAAGCCAACAATATGAATAAAAATTGCAGATTCTTGGAAAGAGGTTTTGAAATGTTTTCTGTGCCCCCAGAAGGAAAGTCAGGTTCCAAGAATTTGCAAAATGGCATGTTTACATCAAGCAAAATAGGGTAAGTGAATGGCACATGATGCAAACCAAAGCGGGGCCTTTTTCCAGAATTGGAAATGACCAGAAGGACCCATACATGATATATAAGTAGAGCAGCTGATATGATGTAGCTCTTCAAAGAAAGCATTCAGATATTAAGTTGCATTTTTTCTTTTCATTTTATTTATTCTTCTACTTTTCTTCTGCTCTTTTACTAAAATAACATAGTGCTCAAGGCAATTAATGACTTCAAAACATGTGCAACAATAGGAACCTGGAAATAATCTCAAGAAGAAAAGTAAAAAAACTTTACTATTATAACTAAAATCCATTTTGGGAGATCCATTTCTATAGTTAAGATAATTCAACTGGGAGGTTGACTTTCTAAGGTCAGCATTATGCAAGCAGGATAAGCAGTAAATGAAATAGAGCTTGTCTAAACACATGATGCACTGAGCTTCTGTATGTGGCATCTTGCACTACCAACCATCATAGCCTTGTTAGGAAGGAATTGTAAGGCATAAGCATCCTGCCAGGATCTTGTCTCTGTTGTGGATTCTGTTCTCCTGTGCAAAAGAGATAGAGAAAAATTGATTGCAAAACCAGTAGGATGTATTAATAACTTTAGAACTTCATATTATTTATATATACCAGTTCACCTGTTTCTGTGAAAAAAAGATTATTAGGAAGAATGATGGGAAGTCAGTTTAGAACAGTCTCTGCCCAATCCTATATCATTCAGTTTTGTTCCCATTATCTCCCAGCCATTATGCAGGTTGTATTCCATCACTTCTGGAGGTTTGTTAGAAATTAGGAGATTATCACACAAGGCTTTAAAACAGATATTAAAGTTAGAGGATAGTGGCTTTGGCAATACTTATGGCATGACACTGTCTCTGTGTCATCACTGCTTTGCCTTTGAGGTATTGTTAGAATGTCTCTTTTCATTGAAGGGGAAAGCCTGTCAATGAGCTCCCAATTGCGCTGCTGTGCCATTATTTCTCAGGTGTGATACATTCCTCCAGCCGTAGTTCTGATATTAGTCCCCCTTTGCTATTCCCATGCAGGCTGTTTTTCTCTCTCCACTCCCATTTCTTTTCTTTTCCTCCCCCCCTTTTTTTTTTTTGCTAAATCACATTGCCAAAATTGCCAAATGGTGTTACAAATAGAGATCAAAATAAAAATAATTAAAAACCCAAAGGCACACTGGGTATGGCATGGGACAGGAAAGCAAGATTAAGGAGGAAGAGAGCATGAGGTATCATGGAGGGAGGAACCAGCTCCAGTCTCACTATTGAAGAAATGTACATTAATGAATGCTCCAGAACCAGTATGTATGAGTTTCCTTTTACTAATGTGATTGTGGTGAGAATGAGGCTCATATGATGTGCCCTGCTGAGAACATGAGTGAACCATTCATGTCACTCGAGATGATCCACTTCTTTGGTTCTGTTGGCTAATAGGGTTGATGGATATGGCAGTTCCTCAACATCTGGAGATGCACTCATAATAGTGCCACTGTATTCTGCTCTGGTCAGGCCCCACCTGGAATATTGTGTCCAGTTCTGGGCACCACAATTCAAAAAGGACATTGAGAAACTGGAGTGTGTCCAGAGGAGGGCGACTAAAATGGTGAAAGGTCTGGAAACCATGTCCTATGAGGAACGACTCAAGGAGCTGGGGATGTTTAGCCTGGAGAAGAGAAGGTTAAGAGGTGATATGATAGCCCTGTTTAAATATTTGAAAGGATGTCATATTGAGGAGGGAGCAAGCTTGTTTTCTGCTGCTCCAGAGAACAGGACCCGGAACAATGGATGCAAGCTACAGGAAAAGAGATTCCACCTCAACATTAGGAAGAACTTCCTGACAGTAAGGGCTGTTCGACAGTGGAACACACTCCCTTGGAGTGTAGTGGAGTCTCCTTCCTTGGAGGTCTTTAAACAGAGGCTAGATGGCCATCTGCTGGGGATGCTTTGATTTGGATTTCCTGCATGGCAGGGGTTGGAATGGATGGCCCTTGTGGTCTCTTCCAATTCTATGATTCTATGATTCATTGCCATCTTTTGCTTTAAGAGATTGATAGATGGCTTTTTAAAGGGTCCAGCACATTATCTTTTGAAGCACAAGTTTAGATTTGCTTAATTTCTGTGGGCAAAAGGCTGCAGCTTTGAAGGACATTTTTAATTCAAGCACATCTCCACTCTTTTCTGTGAGTTAGAAAATGCAGACTCAGTTTTTGATTTTTATACTAGCTGGCATTTATAAAAATGGGGGATAATTATAGTTTCATCTGTAGCTCAAGAGGAGAGGGCATTTATGTTTCTATTAAATATTTCTCAGGCAATGTTATGAGTCACTAAATACAACTTATGCACAAAATATCCTGATTGCCTAATGACTAGGTGTTGGTAACTGAAATTACGCACACACACTTACACACACATACTCCATCTCTCTCACAGTCTTTGTTGCATAAAACCAGGGAAGTGACTCTCTGAGTAATACATTAGCCAAAGTTGCCCAAGAGCTGTGAAATGGCTTTTGATTGCAAAACATATAAAAATAGAACCTACATTTTGAAGAACCTGGAAAACACCTGTCATCCTGTATGACAAAATGTTTCTTCTCCATGTATGCTGTCAAATAAAGTAGAGTGGTGGTTGTATGCGTAAAGGATATGAGCTAAATGTGATTGATAATGTTGAGGAAGTTAACTTGTGTTTCTGAATAAAAGGCATTATTAGTCAGAGTTGGTATGATGTGATGTAGGGGAAATGGGGAGTATATGGTTCAAAGCTCGTTTTAACATGAAACCTAGATGATCTCCTGAGCCAGACAACCTTACAGGGTTGTTGTAAGGAATAATTGGGGAAGGGGGTTTAAAAGATGGAAAATAAATGTGAATGGCTTTTTATGGAAGGATAACTTCAATTAGCATAAGCACATTGTAAATTAATTTTGGGATCTTTTGCACATTAGAATCTATGAAGTATGAAATTACTTTGTTGTTATGACTTATGGCAGTGGTGACCTCCAACCATAGAGGACCAGTGTCTCAGTTCCTAAGGCCATCTGAAATATATATTTTCTGATGGTCATAGGCGACCCCTGCGAAAGGGTTGTTCGACCCCCAAAGGGGTCGCAACCCACAGATTGAAAACTACTGACCCTCACAGGGTTTTCTTGGCAAGATTTGTTCAGAGGGGGTTACCATTGCTTTTCTCTGAGGCTGAGCAAGTGTGATTTTCCCAAGGTCACCCCGTGTGCTTCCATGGTCAAGTGGAGATTTGAACTTAGGGCCAAAACAGACTGGCAAAAAATGCTGGCTTTGGGGTTGTGTGGGGGTGTGGCATATGCTTGGCACACTCCCCAATATCACCCCCAAGCTGGCATCATACTGCCCAACTGAGTGGGCAGTGTCATGGTATTTCTGCGGCATAGCGTTTACATGCACTGCGCTGCAGAAATGGTGAAAAGCCATGGCAGTGGCAGAAAGTTTGCCTTTTTTTGCCCCAAAAAGGATCTATATTTTGCTGCTTCGTTTTGGGCTAGAAAAACACCGATTGGGGGCATGGCATGTGGTTGCTGCGCCCTCAATTTGTTGCTCAAAGGGGCAGTGTCATGCATCCCCTTTACAGCTGTCTGTTTTGTCCCTTACTCTCCCATAGGGACTAGTTCTAGTCTAACACTGAAACTACTACACCACACTGGCTTTCCTGAAAAGGTACTTATATATTCCCAATTGATCTGCTTCAGAAGTGGAGTAAAATCCTTTCCACCACTTTGCAATGTGAAACAGACAATTAGTTTAACAAGTACAGTTGTTGTGTACACATTGAAATATAGTATTTTCTGCACCAAACAAAGTATTTTGTGCAAAAGAAATAGTTTGCCCAAAATACAGTGTTTTTTTGAACAAACAAAATTATTTAAATGTAGAAAACCATTGGAAAATGTGCAAAAACTCTTGAGGAGGAAAAAATGTTTGACTATCCATTCTTCACAGGTGCCTTTTTTTTGTAGCCTGTGATTCTTATTCAGGTGTTTTTACTCTGGAATGGAGAACAAACCTGCTATCTTCAGAAACATAAATGGAAAGAAGAATTTATGTGTTTTCTCCCCTCCTCAATAGTTCAGGAGGTTGATGCATCCCATATGGTGGTACTCCTTTCTGTCCATTCCATTGACTGACCTTTGATGATGGAGAAGGGAGGGAACTTTTGGTCTCTGACCAGCTTTTGGCCACAGTCGTGCTTCCGTGGCTACTAGTCAGGATGACCACATATCACCTCTAATATGAGAATATGTTTTGTGTATCTTTGTGAGGGAGTGCAAAAAGAGAAGGTGCAGTGGCAATGATGCCCTTGTTGTTTCGTGTTGCTGACTGCCCCGAGTTGACCTCGACTCATGGAGAGTCTGTGGATGAGACATTGCCAAGCCCCCTTATGCTTCTCTTCCCTTGCAGCTTTCCCTCCCTCCTTTGTACTGCTCTGATTAGGTCTGGTAGATTCAAGCCCGTAATTAAGATTATCCACCTGCCGTGTGTCTTCCTCTCTACTACCTTCTACTTTTTCTAGCATTATTATCTTTTCTAATGAGTTGTGTTTTCTTGTGATGTGGCCAAAGTAATACAGCCTCAATTTGATCATCTTGGCTGCTAGGGGTATTTCAGGATTGATCTGTTCAGTGACCCATTGTTTGTCTTTTGGGCTGTCCAGAGTATCCTGAGCAGTCTTCTCCAGCACCATATCTCAAATGAGCTGATTTTCTTTTTATCTGCTTTCTTCACTGTGCAGCTCTCACATTCATAATGTGATGTGGAATACTATGGCTTGGATGATTCTAACTTTAGTGCACAATCAAATAGCTTTGCACTTTAAGATCTTGTTTAGTTCTTTCATCACTGCCCTTCCCATTCCTAGGCTTCTTCTTATCTCTTGACTGCAGTCTCCTTTCTGATCAATGTTTGATCCAAGGTATGATTTTTTAAAAAAACTATTTTGATTTCCTTGTTGTGTAGATCCTCCATGGTCTTTATTTTTGTTTTCTTTATGTTCAGCAGCAAGCCTGACTTTGCAGTTTCTTCCTTAACCTTCCTTAGTAATTGTTCCAAGTCTGTGATGTTTTCCTCTAGTAATATGGTGCCATCCACATATCTTAGATTGTCAGTGTTCCTTCCTCCACTCCTCCTTGTTCTAAGTCTAAATCTGCTCTTCATATGATTTTTTCCCCTGCATATAAGTTGAACAAGTAGGGTGATTAAATGCAGGCTTGCCTGACCCTCTTAGTAATTGGGAACCACTCTGTTTCAGCATATTTTCTCCAACTGATTTGCTGTGTTGGATTAAGCAGGCCTTGGTCTGATCCAACCTAGCTCTTAAGTTTTCATGTCCATAAATAAGTAACAGTAAGTATGTAATAGGCCATGTCCCAGTTGTTAAGGAAAGTATTGAAGGGTGGCATTGTCTTGAATGAATAACATCCATTAGCTTTACATAAAGATCTGTTCCTGGTGGAGGTGGACATCTTTAAGCCCACTTGCTTCCCTTCCAGCTGGACAACAGAAGATGGATTATTTTCCATATGACTTGGTCACTCACTAGTTAATGCAGTGTACTGGCAGTCCACATCAGCTGGTAGTACTCCTGTACTTGACTAGGAACATCTGACAGTTTGTTCTTCCTTTGGGCCAAAGCATAACAGGCTTAACCTAAGAAAAACCTTGCTGGATCACAGAAAAGAGCTATCTAATACTGTGGTTTGTTCACACAATGAATAACTACATGTTCAGTCAGAAGCCCACAAGTGGTATGCCCTGCTTCTGTTCCCCAATTAGCATTCAGGGATATACTAAAAGGAATGCCAGTGTGTTTTAATGGTTTGAGTGTTGGACTACTATTCTGAGAGATCTGGGGACGAATCCCTTCTCAGCCATGGACACTGGGTAATCTTGGGCAAATCACAATCTCTCAGTGGCTGGAAAGAGACACAGTGATTTGTGAAATGGCGGAAGGCATGGATTTGTGCCAAGCACTACACTTGGACTTCTATCATTTCACAGATCCTCGTGTCTCTCTCCAGCTGCATCTCTCTACATCCTCACATCTCTCACGTCTCTCTCAAGACTCACACAAACAGTACAGTTATGTATTGCTCTATTTGTATTCCAGAATCCAAATCCAAAATATCACAGAATTGAAATCTTGATGTGTCATTTTGATACTCAAAAAGTTTTAGATTTTGAAGCATTTTTGATAAGGGATATTCAACCTTTAGTGCTTCTGTAAGGCTCCTGGAAGCACCAATGGTGCTTGGAAATTATACTATTACTGTGTCTAGGAGGCTTCCTGGTGGGCTGTTAGTCTTTCTGAGAAAATGTGCACATCCTATGCTGCTTGGTGTTTGGGTTAGAGAAAGAGGACAGTAATTTAAAGAAACAATTCCCATTTAAAGAAAGAAGAACTGTGCAGCAGGTCAGGTTTGGGTAGTGGGACATTCTAACTTTTTAAAAAAGCTCAAGCACCTGTAAGGTGTAGCACTAATGCATTAATAGCGACTGATGATTCACAGTAGACCCACCAGACCTGTAACAGAAAAAAACAACCTCTTGCAGATGGCAGGTAAATAAGCAAGTTAATGGATTCTCTTTTTATAATACTGTTTGAATTACCTATTTAGAGCTATTAGTTTTTCCCTGCAGTTCCTTGTTTAACTTTTGACCTGTGTCTGGCATGCATCTGTCTCCCTTAGAGTCCCAGTTGTCAGAAAGTACACATGTAAAGATTTCTGTAATGGTTTACTTTTTCAGATGACATGGAAGAGGTTAATGAAATGGAAAATGTGATGTTGGAATGTGCTGCAATGAGTAGGGAAGTGAACCACTATGTCAAAGCAGTTGAAGAGACTGTAAATCAGGTAATTATTTTTTTTAACTTAAAGCATACTTATCCAATTACTTAGGGGAAAGGAAGGAAGGAAGGAAGGAAGGAAGGAAGGAAGCAAGCAAGCAAGCAAGCAAGCTTCCAGAACAACATAGGCAAAGGGTGCATCTACACTGTATAAATAATGCAGTTTGAGCCCACTTTAACTGCCATGGTTCCATGCTACAGAATCCTGTGATCTGTAGTTTGGTGAGGCAGTAGCACACTTTGGCAGAAAATGCTAAAGACCTTGTAAAACTGCAAATCCCAAGATTCCACACAATACAATATTAATAATATTATTATAATATTATTACAATAAAATAATAATATTATTACAAACAAATTGTAATCAACAGCAACACAGTAATAGTGTTGGTTCTGCTCTCAGTATGCATGGTGCTACATAGATTACACAAAGACATGGTTCCAGCCCTAGACAGTTGCACTTTTAACTTTTATAAAATGGAAGCAACAGGGGAACTGAAGACAGAGAGTCAGAAGGCAGAGAATTTCTTGCCTAAGAAAACCCTATGAAATTTGTGGGATTTCTGTAAGTCAACAGGCATCTTGACAGTACACACACACACACACACGAATATGAGATAGGGCTGTCTCAGCAGATCGTCTCAAGAGATTGATGCATCTCCTCCACTGTTATGAAGATCTTATAATAAAGGACAGCTTATAGGAAAAGACAAGGGAAGAGTTCTTCTGGGGGGGAGAGAGAAAAAGGGAGACCTGAAGCCTTCTCCCACCTTATACTGCTGAGATGGGCATCTGTGGCCCTCAAGATAATTGTAACCACAACTCCCATCACCCTTCCAACCATCATATCCACCGGTGAGCCTGGCTCCTTAGATGGGAGCCACAATCCAGAAGCAAGGACTTGAGGGGAGCCTTTAGTGCACTTGTTACACAGCTTTCAGCAAAGACTCTGGTGGAGAACTTCCTTATTATTAGTTTTTTGTGGGTTTTTCAGGCTATGTGGCCATGTTCTAGAAGAATTTATTCCTGATGTTTCTGGCAAAATGTCAGGAATAAACTCTTCTAGAACTTTGATTCTTATAATGAGATGGTGTGAAAGGAGGCAAAGGACTCCTCCTCTGCCATTTACAGTCACCATTTTGGCCCCATAGCTGTAAGGGAAGCTATACAGGGCCCAGCAGGGGCTGGGGCTTCCAACTCTAAAATGGTCTTTTTGGCTGCCACAGAGCATCCCACAAGAAAAGCAGAAAATGGCTTCATGTCCTCACCAGAGGGAGCATGGCCTCTGCCACCCACTTCTAAACAGAGGCTGGAGGGCCATCTGTCAGGTATGCTTTGATTGAGAGTTCCTGCATGGCAGAATGGGGTTGGACTGGATGGCCCTTGGGGTCTCTTCCAACTCTAGGATTCTATGATTTTCTATGGCCACATAGCCCAAAAACCCCACAAAAAATTATGGATGCCGGCCATGAAAGCCTTCAACTTTACTTCCTTATTTGTATTGAGTACTGTTATTAGCAAAAGCAAAAGGTACAATGCGTTGGACATCAGTGGTCCTGACATACTTTATACAGTGAGTCCATGCCATACACGGGCTCATTATAGTTGGCTTTCAACCGCTGGGGGATCGGGAGAATGGGTGTGCACGCACTGCTGCTAATGGGGCTTGAGCATACGTGCTTTTTGCCTTACGTGGGGGGGGGGTGGTCCTTAACAGATCCCCTGTGTAAGGCAAGGGCAGACTGTATTGATTGAGATCCCTGGGTTGTTTGATGTGGGGCTGCTCTCCTTTCAATCCTGTCATTTTGGCTATTTCAATGGAACCATTTTTAGTAGTTTTATAAACTGCAACGATGGATGTTTTCAGCCAGCTAGTGAATATTGAATAAGTCATCCTGAGGTAATCTTTCTGGAGATTAAGCAAAAGAAATTTCCCCCCTATGACCTCAAATAATCCTTTACCCTTGCCAATCATAAAACAATAAAACTGTCTGTTGAAAATGAAAGATTGTCAGCAAAGCATACAATTGGGTGGCTTTGAAAGTGAACCTGTTGTTGATTTAAGCTGCCATCGGAGCAAACAAGCAGGTGAACCATACCAACATCCTCTTTTGATTGATTCAGCAGCTCAGTGAGTAAGAAATGAGCTGTTGGATTTCATTGGTATTTCCAGCAACATACTGTGGGAAATCCTTTATTTGATCAGGAATGAAAACTCCCTTCTGTGCTGCATTTTGCTCACCTGTAAGATGACTTACCTTCTGCCACTTCTCTTTTCCAGTTACTGTATTGCTCCCTCGCCCACCATTACAAATTCAACTCCTCCTGCTTGTTGTTACGGTCAAGGTCTTAGACAATGAAGTCATCCTTTAGTTTAACATTAGAAAGAAAAATCAGTTCCTCTTTCCTATATAATGTTGCCAAAGTAAAGCAAGTCAAGACAGACCTGGAAAACAGAGATTTTTATTTAAAAATGGCTACCTGGCTTCTTAGATGGGAAAGACCAAATATGATGACTAGTATTTCCTTAGATCCACTTGCAGTTTTGTTTGGTTTTTTGTTTGGCCAAAAAACAAACAAGTGGATCTTAGAATAGATCAAGCCTGAACTTCCACTGGAAACCAAGATGACTAAATTACGGTATCCATACTTCAGTCACATCATGAGAAGAGATGACTCACTGGAAAAAACAAGAATGCTAGGAAAGGTGGAGGGCAACAGAAGGAGAGGAAGACCACATATCATATGGATGGATGGACTCAGTCAAGGAGGACACGGCCATGAGTCTGCAGGAATTGAGCAGAGCAGTTAAGGATGGGGGCTTGAAGGTGTCTTATTCACAGGGTCACCATGAGTTGAGATTGTTTCACTGGTACGGAGAAGTGATAGAGCTTTGCAGCATGGACTGGAGGAGAACATCTTTGAGAACATGCTGTGATTTGCTATTAGAAAACCTAAGTGGTTTCGATTCTCTTAACTGCCAAGGGATAGTTTTCTTCAAGGATGTGTTGATTCAGCGTGTTTAATTTCCTGCCATGAAAGAATCCAAGGATTGTTTCATACCCTCTAAAATTTCACAGATGAAACGTGGGGGATGTGTGTCCAAGCAATATCATTGTATGGTCAAGATCAGGGGTAGGCAACCTTTTTGAGCCGGGGGCCGGGTTGCTGTCCCTCAGACAACTGGGGGGCCGAAGCGCGGGGGGG
>NC_056525.1:235498810-235527218 GCF_019175285.1 Sceloporus undulatus
AGTCCTCCTTTAGTTTAACATTAGAAAGAAAAAATCAGTTCCTCTTTCCTATATTGTTGCCAAAGTAAAGCAAGTCAAGACAGACCTGGAAAACAGAGATCTTTTATTTAAAAATGGCTACCGGCTTCTTGATGGGAAAGACCAAATATGATGACTAGTATTTCTTAGACACTTGCAGTTTGTTTGGTTTTTTGTTGGCCAAAAACAAACAAGTGGATCTTCGAATAGATCAAGCCTGCTGAACTTCCACCTGGAAACCAAGATGACTTAAATTACGGTATCCCTACTTCAGTACATCATGGAAGAGATGACTCACTGGAAAAAAAAAAACAAGAATGCTAGGAAAGGTGAGGGGGCAACAGAAGGAGAGGAAGACCACATATCATATGGATGGATGGACTCAGTCAAGGAGGACACGGCCATGAGTCTGCAGGGAATTGAGCAGAGCAGTTGTTAAGGATGGGGCTTGAAGGTGTCTTATTCACGGGGTCACCATGAGTTGAGATTGTTTCACTGGTACGGAGAAAGGATAGAGCTTTGCAGCATGGACGGAGGAGAACATTCTTTGAGACACATGCTGTGATTTGCTATTAGAAAACCTAAGTGTTTCGCTTCTCTTAACTGCCAAGGGATAGTTTTCTTCAAGGATGTGTTGATTCAGCGTGTTTAATTTCCTGCCATGAAAGAATCCAAGGATTGTTTCATACCCTCTAAAATTTCACAGATGAAACGTGGGGGATGTGTGTCCAGCCAATATCATTTGTAGGTCAAGAATCAGGGTAGGCAACCTTTTTGAGCCGGGGGCGGGTTGCTGTCCCTCAGACCATGGGGGGCCGAACGCGGAGGGGGGGGAGAGCTTCCACCCTCCGGGGGCGGGACCACGTACCAGGGGTGGAGCGTTCCACCCTCTGGAGGCGGGGCCACATGCTGGGGCGGGAGTTCCACCCTCTGGGGCGGGGCTTTCTCTGCTCCCTTTCCCGACCTCCAGCTGTTGAGAGACAGCTAGAAGGGGGGGGGGATTGGGAGAGGGGGGGTTGACAGGCGCGTGCCTGTCCTCCTGCCCTTCCTTGGACCCCAGCTGCCTCCCAGAGAACCACGTAGGGGCCCATGAGGGGCAGGAACAACAGGTGCACGGCCCCTGCTCCGTCCTCGGGGCTTGCCATGGCCTGAGGTGTCCTCCGAAGGACACCTCAGGGCTGCCAAAGCCCCGCGGGGAGGAGGAGGCGTGTGCCGCCCTCTCCTCCTTGGCCCCTTCCTTCGGCCGAACGGGCTCCAAGGGGCCCTTTCGCCGAAGGGGGGGACAGGGCCGAAACCACTCTCACTGTTAAAGCAAGACCTTTTAGCATTGAAAGCACTGAAAATACTAGAAATGCACTTTGGCAAGTCACACCTGTCTCACCTCGAAAGACTGCATGCCCACAAACTGACATACCTCACCACACCACTTCATTTAAAAGCACCACCTCGCATGAACGCAGAATACACAGAAAGCACTTTGGAAGCCACTGCACTTCAGAAAGGCTGGTCCCAACTGACAATCTCATCACTACACTCTCATTTAAAAGCACACCTTTCAGCATTGAAAGCACTGAAAACTACAAGAAATGCACTTTGGAAAGTCACACTGTCTCACCCTTCCGAAAGGCCTTGCATGTCCCACACATGACACTCTCATCACTACCCTCTCATTGTAAAACGCACACCTTTCACGCATTGAAAGCACTGAAAATACAGAGAAATGCACTTTGGAAAGTCACACTGTCTCACCTTCAGAAAGACTGCAGTGTCTTCTTCCTACTCTTCTGCTCCTTCATTCCTCCTTCCTCCTCTTACTTCCTCATTCCTCCTCCCTCCCTCCCTTCTACCTTGCTCCTTCCTTCCTACTTCTTCCTCCTCCCTCTCTCTCTCCCTCCCTCCCTCCCTCCTCCCTTTCTCCCTGCTCCTTTCTTCTTCCTTCTCTTCCTCTCTCCTGCTCCTTCCTTCCTTCTCCCTCCCTGCCTCCTCCTCCTCCTCCTGCGGACCCCTCCTCCTTCTCTCCAGGCCCGCGGTGTGGAGCAACCGCGGGCTTGGGGAGAAGGATGAGTGGGACCCCTGCCTCCCTCTCCCCAGGGCCCCCGGCGACACTGCCTCTCCTCGCGCTCTGGGAGGGCCAAGGCTTCCCCACAGGGCGGGGAGGGGAGGCCAGCGGCCGGCTGCCCACGCGCTTTCCCCGCCCTCAGGGCGGGCAGAAGCCAGCCCTGAGGCAGGGAAAGGCCAGCGCCGGCTGCCCCAGCGCTTTCCCGCCCCCTCAGGGAGGGCGCGAGGCCGGCCCTGAGGGGCGGGGAAGGCCAGCCCGGCGTCCCCGGCGCTTTCTGCCCCTCAGGGAGGGCAGACGCCGGCCCTGAGGGGTGGGGAACGGGCGCGCTGGCTTGCCCCAGCGCTTTCCCCGCCCTCAGGGAGGGCAGAGCCGGCCCCCTGAGGGGTGGGGAAAGGCCAGCCCCGGGCATCCCCGGCGGCTTTCCCCGCCCTCGAGGGAGGGCAGAGGGGCCCGGCGCCCGACGGGGCGGGGAACAGGCACGCCGGCAGCGCAATGGTGGCAGGGACGGCCTGGGACTGCTCTCTCGGTGCCCGCGGGCCAGATGCGGCCCGCAGGCTGTAGGTTGCCGACCCCTGGTCAAGATGATGAAAGCTATTAAAAGGAAAGAAAAACAAGCTAGTTAGTCGGACATCAGTTACTTTTGCCTGAACCTACTGGGAAGGGAAATAATCCTTTCCCTCTCTTCTCATCTGATGTGTTAACTGAGTGCACAATTATCTTTTTACAGTGTGTAACTCAGTTTGCCAAGCAAGGAAGCCACCAAGGACATAAAGGAAAAGAAAGGAGGAGCCGAGCGAAACGAGAGAGAACAGAGATATTTTTCAGGCAAGCTTAAAAAGTGGGAGGAGAGCCGGATTACTGTAATCAGGACTGTTCCTGTGAAATTGGGACAGTTGGAGAGTATTAAAACAGGGTGCCGTCCACAGAGAAGGGGAATGGACTGTGCACAGTGTATGTTGCAGAGGAGCATTTGGTGTGCAGGCCACATGGTTCCTTCCTTGCCGGTTTTAGGGATGATGCCGGGTGGATGAATTGGAGTGATTCAGGAGCTAGCTTGCAGATGATTGGATAGCAGCTTGGGAGAGGTGCTGGTTTCCGATGTGGAATAACTTCTTGTGGGGAAATACAGATACAGTGGTGCATGGGGTTAACGAAAGTAAGTCGTTCCGCGGACCGCTTCGAAACCGAAAAGCTTCGTAAGCGAATTGCCAAGGCGGGTAATGGGGGAAAAGCCGCGATCCGTTGCGAAAAAGCCAGAAAAAAGCACCAAAAGTTTTTTGGAACCCGAAAAAACATTCGTAACAATGATTCCCATGGGATTTTTCGATCGCGAAAATTCGTAACCTGGGTATGTCGTCCCCGGAGGTACCACTGTATTGGAGCCTTCCTTTCTCACTCAAAATTTAGTATATAATTAATCCTGATAGCAATCACTCTTGTATACTCTAAAGCAAAACAGAAGAACTGCAAGAGAGGAAGGAAATTAACAAAATGGAGGAGCTTGTTTTAATGCCTGCAAGAAGAGATTATTGTGCCCCAGAAAAAAATTAGAGACAAAATTGTACCACTAGTATAATAATATATCCCTACAGTACCAATCAAAGGAGGGTTATGTTATGCTTTGAATAAACTTAGATAAACCCACCCATACATAGCTTTGCTGAAGTGCTTATGGTCAGATGTTCCACAGTAACAAATTGGAAGGAAATATGTTGATATGGAAGCTAAAATGCAGCAATAAACCCCAAATCAGAACCTACTGTACTGATTCTCCATTTCATAATCTTTGTGTAAGCACAGCTTTGCAAATAAGGCCAGAAAAAGTAGTGCAGCCCACAACAAAATTTAATTGCCAGATTGCCTACATGTACTTGAGTGAGTCATCCATACTACATGTATGGTGATAGTCTGGAAGGGGAAAACAAGCTTAAATTCACCCACCACTCTATCCCTGTATATAAAACTCTTGACTTAGAGGTGATGATGATGATGACTTGCAAGTGGCAGATAGGGAAGGAGAGAAGTTTCCAATTCTTTCTCCTGTTTTCCTCCTTCACATCTCTTGTTTCACATCCTATTTAACACAAGGGGCTGGAAAGGGAATCATGTAGCCCTTATACAACATATAACTACTTCTAGCATTCTTCACTGTTGGCTCTGCTCCCTAGGTATGCTAGAACTTGTAGCGCAACAGTATCTGGAGTGCCACATGGTTACCGCAACTGCCATAGGCAGATAAAGGGAGCAGGCCAAGGGTGCTTTGCTTCTTTCAACTTAGAAATGGGGATTGGGTGTAGGGTTGCCTTGCCCTGAGTCTCCAGTTTTTGTAGGTCATCTTCAAGCTGGAGACAAGGGTGAAAAATCTTCAGCTCAGTCCAGGACAGAGGAAAGGGCTGTGTGCAAATCTCCAGCTCTTCTAGGACAAGAGTTTGCAAAAATTTTCAAGGCATATGCTATTTCCTGTTGCAGTTTGCACAGACTCTCAAGAGGATCTGTGTATGTATTTAATTAGCTTCCTCCTTCCTGCCAAGTTACTGTTGAACCAGGTCTCACCCTCTGCCCTTTTGGCTAGAAATGTTAGCTAGATCAAATGTTCTTTAAGTAAGTGAAATAAATTTCACCTTGATTTTGAAGCAGTCCCGTTGCTAAAGATTTCTGTATTAATTTTCAAACAGGAAAAATATGTTCTGTCTATGCCTGCGTGTGACAAGATAGGACAAACTATGATTGATATGTAATATAAAACACTTAATGACATTACTAGGGGTCATCCTAGGTTTTGGCCTGGCACAATCCTGAACTGACAACCCTACTCAGTGGTACATGTTAACTTTGCATAGAGACTGGGATGGCCACTAGCCTCTGTTTTGCAGCCTTCCAAGCCTTTCTGAGTACCTACAAACAGATTGCTCTGCTGATTTGTAGTGGCAGCAGTGTTGCCAACAAGCCTCGAAGATAATTCCCGAAAATGTTTGTCCAAAACACGCTGAATCCCCCAGATCACACGGAATATTCAGTCACAATTCCCGGAAAATTCCCATAATGTTATATTGGCAGATGTTTTGCAAATAAACGTAAACATAATTGAATAAAAATAACTGTAACTTATTTCAACTCTCAAAATCACCATTGAACCAAACAAAGAATCTTTCAGTCCTTTTAAGATTTTTATTTTGACATGAAGGGGGTTGAGGAAGCTTTGTGCCAAATAGAAATGTGTTCGGATGCAACCGCACTGCAGAAATAAATCCAGTTTGACACCCTTTTAATTGCCATGGCTCAGTGCTAGGGAATCCTGGGAATTCTAGTTTTCGGAGACATTTAACCTTCTCTCTCAGCAAACTCTGGTGTGACAACAAACTACAATTCCCAGGATGTCATAGCACTGGGCCATGGCAGTAAAAACGGTATGAAACTGGATTGTCTCTGGAGTCTGGAGTGAAGATGCAGCCTGAGTTGGGTCCAAGACACACTGCAGAAATAAACCAGTTTGAGACTGCTTTAACTGCCCTGGCTCAGTGCTAGAGAACCCTGTTTTGTGAGAAAGAGCTCTGGTGCCACAATGAACTACAATTCCCATGCATCTGAGGAAATACGCTTAAGTCTAGGAAAGCTCATGCTGCCAACTTTTTTTTCAGTGAGACTCAAAGGTGCTACGAGATCTCTCTATCATCATCACCATTATTATCATTATTAAATCCAAATGCAGCTGAAGAAGTGGACTTAAACTGGCAACACTGATATCCTGTAGACTCATTCTCTGGGGCTGTGATCTGGAAGCGTGGAGGCAATTCCCTTGTTCAACCAGGGAATCCTGGGAATTGTAGTTTGTTGTGACATGTTGAGACACTGCTTTTACTGGCAGCCGGGGCTCCATGCATGAAATTCTGGGCTTGGTGGTTTGTTGTGCCCAGAATCCCATCATCACAGGGAGCCTTGCAGTTAGAAGCAGTGCCAAACTGGTTTATTTCTGCAGTATGGATGGCAATGGAAAAGAGAACGAAAAAGAGAGTCACAAAACAAAATTCTGGGAAGACAGGGCAGGGATGCCAACTTACCAGGTGCTCTGCCCATGCTCAGAGGCATATTTAATCACTAACACACACACACACACTCAGGGACATCACATTCACATCACACAACCCAAATGGTCCTCACAGTACAACAACGACCCTGAGAGGTAGGCTTGGGGCACTATGCTCAAGCTCAGGAATTCAGAAATTCAAATGTCACTCTCAAGCACACACAGAAGTCCACAACATCAAGCCATGATACCATTATCAAGTATTGCCTTTGTGTGCCTTAAAACTTATGTCTTACTTGGAAATCCAAGGCAATTGGAAAGCCAGCCAAGATCCCTCACTCCCTGCCTCTCTCCAGCACTGCAGCCACTTTGCTTTCCACTGGAGCCTGAGAATGCCTGTGGGGGGGTGCAATCACTGTCCTCTCTCTGATTGGCTGAACTATTCCTCCAAACAGTTGGGGTTGGTTGGGCTTGCTCCGTCCTGGCTGTCAGAGGGAGTCATTAGAGAGAGAGAGTTTTTTGGCTCTCTCTTGGCTGAATACTGTTACACTCCAAAGGGTTGGTTGCTCTGCAGCAGTCTGGAGCTGAAATGGGCCAAAGTTGCGGAAAAGGCACTGAAAAAGAGCCAGGTGAGAAAATCACACGAAAAGCTCTGAAAAGTCCCCGTTTTCGCGTGAAAGTCGCGAAATTGGCAACTTTGTGAGTGGTGTAGGAACTGTGGCCCTCTGAGGATCTGCAGGGATTGCCCTCTTAGACCTTATTGGGGCTTGACAAATATGGTTTTCCCAGTGAATCCACACACTGAAAATGACCTCTCCTCCCTAGGAGGTTCGGTCCCTTTGTGAATTGCATTTCTTAGCCATGCTTCCGTGTAATACAGTTCTGGGAACTGGTTTAGATATATAGCTCTGCTTATCTCTCTAGCTGCCTATCTATCACATTATCGATGTACATAACGATGTACAAATAAGTCAACTAGGCAGGTCCCTGCCCTGAGAAGCTTAACTCTCCATTTTGACAGTAGGAGATCTTGGAAGAGGAAGAGGAGGAGGAGGAAGAGTGTTCAGGGAAGGACTATTTTCATGTCTGCTTTAGCATTTTTAATGTACGTAGCTGGCTGAGACATTGCAGGACCCCAGGTGTACTCTGACTCTCAGAAGGCCATGTTCTCTTGAGAAGCCGGAGGGGTTATTCTTTCATTGCAACAATATCCTGTCTTTGATGTTTTGTAGAGTGCAAAATGTAGCCAACATGTAGGCTGGTTTGCATCCTAATCGTAATTATGGCAAATAGGAGAGGAGCACAATTGCAGTCCTCTTTGTTGTGGCTTTTTTTTTCTGCCCAGGAAGCAAACATAATTTTAAAGAAATCCTCCAGTTATAGTAATTGTGGAAAGTTGTGGAAACTTGGAAATCCTTCCAGCATTTGGGCAATAAGCTTGTTTGAAAAGAATTCAAGACCTTTTGTGAGCTAAAACATTGATTAGTTTCATTTTCCAAAGCTAGTTTGTCTGCATTTTGAAGTGCTAAAAGCCTGAAATAGGTAAAATCCTATCCTGTACTGACTGTCTATTAATAGCCTACGTGCTCCTTTTTTCTGTTTTAAGTGAGAGAAAAAAACCCGGCTGTGCAAGCTGATATTTGCATTCTGATATTTCAGCATTTGTTCCACATTTCTAAAATGGAGCCAGGAATAACAGTTTGTTGGAGATTTTTCCTAAACAAATTCCTTCAAAATTCACTGCGCCCATAAGGTACCATTTCAAAACATGTTGGTGATGCTGTTCGCTGATATTCCAGAACTCAGAGAGAGTTGGCTGAACAACATTTCCAGTAGTTGTGGGGTAGCTCCAACAGCTGCTTGTTTGCCCTTGAAGACTGTCCAGCAAAAGAAATAAAAAATAACTAGAACAGGGATGATGGGAGTTGTAGCTCTTCACCTCTGGCTTGAACTCACCACCTGGTTGTGCACCGCGCTGACCAGTTTTGGCCAGTGGTTATAGCTTAGCAAGAGTTACAGAGAATAGGCTGAAGACCCCGACAAACTCTCCAAGCCTTCTCACTCTTGCTTCCACAGAAGTCTTCACCCTTCTTCAGGATCCAGCTGGCTCTTGTAGCTTCACCCAAGACACCAGACAACTCAGTAGTCTTAAATAAAAGATCTACTTTATTCTACTATATACAGCTCCAAAACTATCCAACACAACAATACTCAACTCCTCACTATCCACTACTACTACCCACTCTACAAAATACATTGGGATGCATAGTCATTATTATAGTCAATGCATGGTACCACCCACTGTTGTCTGTTTCCACCCAGTAGGCATGTACATCGTTCTCTTGGTTCATCCTACAATTAATGATTTCATCATCTCAGCCTTGACCACTTAACAATTGTCAGGTGTGTCCAATCATCCACTTTACATTTCTTGTCCTTGGCATTCAGGACTTGTTAATTGTATTATCATTTACACCTGTGTGGTTCTCAATTGGCTTCTGCCGAGTCATCCTGACTCTCACATACATGTTTTATTTCATTTACTGTATATCCCATGTTGCTTTTTCCTTGACATTATTGTATGAGAAAACAAAGTGGAAACTGAGCTGGAGATTAGCGAGTTTTTCCATGCCTTACCACACAACGCCACAGTGCTTCAGTTTTCTTTCTGAGGGAGATGGTCTTAAAAGCATGTCTTTTGTCTAGCTGGAAAAATCTGTTCAACAAAAGACACACTTTTATAACCGTCTCCCTAGGAAGAGAACTGAAGCACTACGATGTCATGCAGTAAGGCATGGAGAAAGCTGCTACTCTCCATTTACGCTTTGTTTTCTCATGTGATAAGATTCTAGGAAAATCAGTAAAAATTGTAGAATACATTGAAGGACATAAGAGGTTTCTCTACACATATGGAGTCTATATTTTTGTTTTCAATTAGAATACCAAGTGACATAAAACACAGCAAAGCATTTCAGGTTACAAATTTAAAACAATGATTCCTGGGAAGGGGGAACCATTTTATTTGCTATGCCCAGTCATCCTCACTGGGCTGACCTGCATATACAAAGCCAGATCTACATCTCAGTTTCTACTGATCAGAATTCTAGCCATTTAATTTAGTGGGAGTGGGAAGAAGCTTTGTGCATTAGCAATAACTGGGAGTCAAAAATGCTGGGTAATCTACTGGAAATAGTCTAGTGATCAGTCAGTTGCTTTTTTTCTTTCTGCTTCTTCCTGATGCATACAGATTGCACAATCCAGCATTTTCTTGCTGCAGAATTTGGATTACTGAGTGAAAAAAATTAAACCCCTTCCCTGCCCTTTAGGAGCTGTCAATAATGGCATCTGGGAAATATCGAACACTGAAAGCCTTTTTATTCAGCTTGCGTCCATATACCCAGCACTAGGATATAGTGTGTCTCAGCATAGAGCAGCCTAAGTGGGAACGATATCACCTGCAGCCTCTGTTACTCTTTATCATCGGAAGATATTTTTGTTTGTGGCTCTTCAGGGTTAAGAGCTTTGACCAGTTCTGCTACATCCTCTGGGAGAATATGATAATGACTAAAAGGACAAATGTGGCTGTCTGTACAAGGTCACATAGAAGCTCTCAACACATGTTTGTAATGATTTTTCAGTGACTTGGCTGAGAACAGGAACTTGCTGAAGATTGTAGAACAGAGAGCCCTACATCCTGCTGATTCTTGTACCTTGATGGCTATTCAGGTTATGAAGCTAAGGAGAATTTATTGATTTGATTTCTAGTCCAAATTTCTCCCCAAATGGGACTCAGAGCAGTTTACAATACAGATTAAAGCAAAATGGCTAAAATAATATGAATTACAAAACTTTAAAAAGTATTCAATAATCTAATTAAAACATTACTTTGAGACATTAATTTAAAACAAACAAACATCCCACACAAAGGACATTCTACATACACGTTGTGTCTCCCTTATCCAGAATTTCAAAATCCAAAGTAGTCCACAGAGATGAAAACTAGGACATGTGGCCAGGCAACATCAGTGTGTGGTCAAGATGGCAAAAATGAGGAAGAACACACAAGCTAAGAGAGGATGCAGCAGTTTCTTTTTGTCTGAGCCTGCTGGGAAGGGCACAGTTTTACACCTTCCTTTTTTCTTCCCCTATAGAATTAATGGCATGCAAACTACTTTTGTACTTTGAACTCAGTTTGCAGTAGTTGAAGTAAAGGGAGGATAAAAAGAAACATGGACATTTTAAAAATAGCTGAAAGGTGAGGTGACATAGGATTAATAGAGACAGTGTGATTAAATTGAGACAGTTGGAAGGTATGCATGACTCTGTCTCTTCTGCTTGAGATTTTTTTTCTTTCCACGCCAACCCTTTTTCTTAGGATAAACTAGTATACAGTTGGGAG
Source organism: Sceloporus undulatus (assembly GCF_019175285.1). Taxonomy (NCBI): domain Eukaryota; kingdom Metazoa; phylum Chordata; class Lepidosauria; order Squamata; family Phrynosomatidae; genus Sceloporus; species Sceloporus undulatus. The sequence continues at coordinate 235,509,311 of NC_056525.1, forward strand.
TAGGGTTGCCATAACCCGGCTGCAACCGGGTTTTTCCCGGTTTTGGCGGCACCTGCCCGGTCACGGCACAGGTGCAGCTAAAAACCGGGAAAAGCCCAGTTGCAGCAGGGTTGCTAGGCAACCCTCGGGGCCTCGGTGCCCTCCTCCTCCTCCACCGCGCATGGCCGCGTGGAGGAAGAGGGGGGCAGCGAGGCCTGGGACGGAGGAGGCTGCAGGGAGGTGGCGCCTCTTGGGCGCAGCCACGCCAACCTCCCCGCTTCCCTGCAGCCTACTCGCCTCCTTCCTGGTCCCCACAGGGGCCAGGGACGAGGCGAGGACCTGGCGATCGCCGGCGGTCTCCTCGCCTCCTTCCTGGTCCCCGCGGGGGCTAGGAACAAGGCGAGGCCCTGGCGATCGCCGGCGGTCTCCTCGCCTCCTTCCTGGTCCCTGCGGGGGCCAGGAACGAGACGATGCCCCAATCCTTGCCCCCGATCGCGGTGAGGCATGGGGCCCAGGCGGGGAGGGAAAGCCTCCTTAAGTGGAGGCTTTCCCTCGCCGCTTGGCCTCCGCACCCTGCCGCGATCGCGAGGGGAAATGTAGGACAGAATTTTAAATGTAGGACACGGTTTTGTGTGTCCTACATTTGAAAATTTTGTCCTACATTTTTCCCGGTTTGGAGGTCCGGCAGTATGGCAACCCTAGTTGGGAGTGCAGTTAATGTTTATTATTGTGGACTGATGGAAGTTTTAAAAGAAATCTATATATAATTTATTAATAGTTGTTTAGTCATTTCTTTTAGTGCATTATTTTTCTGTAAATTGCTTTGTGTATTCCCATGATACTCTTTTGTTCTTTATATTAATTTTCTATTGTTTCTATATTTACATTTTCACACACTTTCCATCAATCAATATATCTATTGACTTTTCCATTTACACTGCTGTCTTACCTCGTTGCTGATGAGTCTGCATGGGTTTTTTAAAAATCTGATTGAATATAGATTGTTTTGCATTTATTTTCTGTCTCTGATCTTTTTTTGAGGGCCACTGTTAGCTCACCAGAGGAAGTTCAGTCAAGCCAAAGGATATATAAATTTTCATGGTAGATTTATCTAGTGGTGGTAGCAGTATTACCAGTATATATGCCAGTGTATGCCAGTGTAGTGTAGTGGTTTGACTGCTGGACTGTGACTCAGAAGACCATAGTTTGATTCCTTGCACAGCTGTGGAAACCCACTGGGTGATCGTGGGCAAGTCACACTCTCTTAGTGTCAGAGGATGGCAGTGGCAAAACCACTGTGCCTGTGTAAGACAAGAGTCCCTGAAACTGTGACTCGTGTACTTCTGTACTGTGTATTAGATTATATGACGTCATTTTATTCACCCTCTTCTAGTCAGTTTACCAGCAGGCTCACAGGAGAAACTGGTAATAGATAATATTCTTTATATTCTTTATAGTACTGGGCAAGTGGTGGGTTTGATTTTTTTTTAAAATGCTATGTGGATTATGTATGAAAGGGAGGCAGTGTGATGTAGTAGTTTTGAGTGTTGGACTATGACTCTGGGTTTGATTCCCCCCTGCTATCAGGGTTTGATTCCCCCCTGCTATGGAAACCCACTGGGTAACCTTGTGCACATCACACACACACACTCAAACAAAACAAACAGCTTCATTTATATACTGCTTCATACTGAACTAACAGTGTTTAAGTGGTTTACAACTGTAAGCTAATTGCCCTCAACAATCTGGGACTCATTTTAGCAACCTCAGAAGGAGGATTGATTATTTATTTATTTATTTAGTTAGTTAGTTAGTTAGTTAGTTTCCCCGCCTCTCCCAATGGATTGAAGCGAGGTTACAGACTATTTGAAATTATACAAACATACAATACAATTCATACACATGTAAACCATTAAAACCATTAATTCATTAAAAACGTCAACAATTAAACAATTAATAAATTCAACAGACATAAGGCGGCAGAAAATTCTTGGTCATGTCATATCAGGGGGGTATGCTCGACGGAAAAGTTCCGTTTTAACTGCCTTTCTAAATGACTCCAGGGAGGTTTTCAAGCGAATCTCCTCTGGGAGGCTGTTTCACAATCTCGGAGTCGCTGTAGTAAAGGACCTTTGCAAGGTTGACACATATTTAATAGATGCAAGCCTAAGTCAAGCTTGAGCCCCTTTCGCTGGTTTTGAGCTTGCAACCTTATGGTTTTGAGTGAGTGGCTGCAGTACAGCCATTTAACCACTGCGCCACCAGGGCTCCTTTCAGAAAACCCCAGACAAGCTCACTTTAGAGTCAGAAATGATTTGAAGGCACACAAACTACAAGGCAGTATAGTGAGCCCTTGGTATCCTCTGGGGTTTGGTTCCAGGACCCCCCGGCAATAGCAAAATCTGTGGATGCTCAAGTTCCATTAAATACAACAGAATAGTAAAATGGTTCCCTTATATAAAGCAAAATCAGGGCATGCTTTTTGGAAGTTATATATTTTCAAGCTGTGGATGCTTGAATCCATGAATAAAAAAATCCATGGATACAGAGGGCTGACTGTACTAGCACTCTCATCAGTTTTGGAAAGCTGAGTCTACGAATTGCCATTTAAATTTTCCATAGTGTACTAGCATGACATTAAGTCAGGGGTATTGTAGAAAATGAAGATGGCAGATGACTCTGCTGCTCAGCTGGTACTGATCTGAGTGCTTGCACCCAACTTCTTTGAAAAGGGCTCAGGGCAGATATTAGTCACTGGAACTTTTGAAGCTACAGAAGTTCGTGAATGATCCTGACACTGGGCTCTTCTTGAAGGGGAACATGAACTGCCATAATTGATTTCTTACTGCAGACTCTTCCATAAGCTTACAATAAGGCCCTGGGTTCTTTGGAACATACTTTGCAAACCACAATCTTAGAGGACCTGGAGTGACCCTCAGTAACTTTAAAAAATGGTGAAGTGTCAATATTGGTAATTGTGTAGAGGAGAAACATACATCACCATGTAATTTCGACAGCTCAGGCGGGTGTATTGTATTTTTATTTTCCCTCTCAAACATATTTTCTGTAAACCCTCAGCACATTGTCTGCTCAAATGAGTAATGCATGTTAGTACATTTGTGTTAGCTTCTGAGTCACCTCTTTGTTTTATTATGACTTAAATCCCTATGGAAATGAAATATTGGTAGAGGACTTTAACCTTTTGTTCCAGGGATGTGTTTTGACATAATCATTCCGTATCAACACAGCCTCTGTTATGGGACAAACATTTTGGCTAGTGAAAGCTCTTTTTTAAAAAAAAGGCTATTTCATTCCTAACTGCCTTTAGGTTAAGAAATAAAGAGGAGACAAGCCATATGGTGTACCCACCCTGACATACTCATTTGTTTTCCTGTGAGTAGCTGTTCTGGAATTCAGCCCACTTCTGATTGTTTGGATATGTTGGCCATGTGGCTTATGCTTCATGCCCACTGGAGTGATTGGATTTGGATTTACAAGAATATTGGCCATTCTCTGCTGGAGAGCAAACTCCTTTTTGAACTCAGACAGCACTTCAAAAAGAGCCTGAGAGGTTATCACAGGCTAAATGGGGTTGAATGCAAGACCTTGGTGGTTACCCAGAGGGGTTCTTTGAATTCAGGGCAAAACCTGGCCCATCCTTCCTTAGGATGCATCTGCACTGTAGAAGTAATGCAGTTTGACATCACTTTATTTGCCCTGGCTCCATTCTACAGAGTCCTGGGGTTTGTAGTTTTTGCACACTTTGGCAAAGGAAGCCAATGACCTTGTAAAACTGCAGATCCCAGGATTTCATAGAATGGACCTGCAGCTCTTAAAGGTAAACTGCATTATTTCTGAAGTATAGGTGCATCCTCAGTCTGGTGCCCTTCAGATGTTTTGGACTACAGTCCCCATCAGCTCCACCCAACACAGCTAATGGTGAGGAATGTGGGATTTGGAGGCTAAAACATCTGGAGGGTGCAAGGAAGAGAGAGGCTGATCTTGAATCACAAATCAGTCTTACAGCACCCTGTTATTAAAGGGCTTCTATGCATTTCAGCAAGGGTGAGCAAGTAGAGTGAGTCATGGGGCCATTTTCTTCTCCCCACCCCCCCCGGACTGTGTGGGGGTTGCGTGGGCTGCCACAATTGCCAAAAACCAAGAACAGAAAACCAGAAGTTGCAGGAAGTTTGCAAAAACAGTTACTTTTATGTTTAAAAACATGCAGAAAGGCCTTTTAGTCTATTGAAAAGATGAAATGATGCTCCAGTGGATTCCAGGAGAGGCAACTCTCTCACACACACCCTTGGAAATAGAAGAAGGGACATCTGAGAACTTTAGAAAGATCAAAGGCTGCAAAAACATCCCTACATTGTACACTGTGCTGGAGGAGTAGCAAAAATTGCCCTTACTGTCCTTGCAATGTTGGTTTAATTCACACCAGTTGGTTAATGAAATGGTGAGTACAGATGGAGATTCCCGTATTATGATTTATTTTAAAATTAAGATGTCTCTATCTGGCTCTTACTCAGTAGCTCGAGTAAATTTGAATTATCCCATTATAGCATCACAGTGACCAAGTAGAAATTTTAGTAGAGAGTGCTACCTAGCACTAATTTGACCTGGCTTTAGTTCCAACTAGACGAGAGCCACTAAATCAGTGGCATTTTACTATAGGTAAGCTCACCATTTAAAACTTGTTTAAATGAGTATACTTTAGTATGGTTTAACCAACAGGTTTTGACCTGTGGCGACTCTATGAAGGAAGAAAGGCCTCCAAGTCACCTCAACCACCCTGCTCAGCTCCTGCAGATTCATGATCGTGGTTTCTTGGATTGAGTCTATTCATCTGGAATGCGGTGTTCCTCTTTTCCTATTGCTCTCTGATTTACCAAGCATTATAGTCTTTTCTAGTGAGTCCTTTCTTCTCACAATATGGCCAAAATTTGTGTAATGTGTATTTTTTCCTGCTATTATCTTGGGTCAGTGATTGTAAATAAGGGAATATTTGAAGGTCCTTAGCCTTTATATGCTATGCACAGAACGGAGCTTTGCAGGAAGGGGAGTTTTTTCATGATCTTACGTCTATGTAGGCATAAAATAGAATTAGGTTGTGCTTTCTCTAGTTAGTAAGAACACATCCAAGTTGACAAGAATTTAGCCAACTGGTCCAGCTTACTTTGCTTTGCCCTCCCTCCATATTCTACTCTTAGCCCTACCCTCTATCTTTGTCTCTACCCACTGCTGAAATACAGCATTTCAGACCCTCTTCAGAATGGAATTTGGCACCTAGGTTGAGAAGGGTTGCCCATCTCTGACTAGAGTACCAAGCCCAAATGAGCTTTTGGTGTGTGCCTATATGATCTGTTTGGGCACGAATTCAAATGTTCAAGTATAGTTGAACTTGTATTTATATGGAGAAGGAGGACTTAAAATAAGCTATTATTCAGTGGTAACTAATGCAATTGACAAATTGGATATTTGTGAAAGAGGTGAGAGAAGAGGCAGACTGAAAGTCTACATAGCCTAAGAAGAGAAGATAACTGTGACAGTTATTCAGTTTGTGGTCTACAAATGTCAAGATGACATTTGAGTAAAATGGACTGTGGTTATCCAAGAAGCATATGCATCTTTTTTAGTGGCTGTGAATAGTTATTTTTAAAAAGGAGACTTCCCGCCCTCTCTTTTTCTCAATTTGAATATAAACATAAATATTGCCTCACAGCACTGGAGAAGAAGCAAAGGAGTTGCAATAAATGGTAGTCAGTGACCACAAAAAGACACTTGTTGGATGAGACCCAAGGTCAGGCCAATCCAAGAACCTGTCGTACATTTCCAGCATTTCGTATCTGGAGATATATTGCCTCTGAACTTAGAGGGGCCATTTTGCTGTCATGGTTAAAAGCTTTTGATAGATTTGCCCTCCATTAATTTGTTTGAGTCTCCCCTTTAAGCCATGCAACTCAGTAGTCCTTATCTTGTCTCATGGTAATGAAATAATTGAGTACTGTCCCCTATACCTAAAACACAGCTATATTATGTTGTAGATCCAGAGGAGTTGTAGACACTATGCTGACCTTCAGTAAACAAAATACCCCTCATATCCTCTTAACATTTCTACAGATAGAGATCTTGCATAATCATGAAATCTGTTGTTGATGATGTGTGGCTTTAAGTCATTTATGATGACTCTAAGGCAAACCTACCATGGCATTTTGTTGGCAAGGTTTGTGCAGAGGAGGCTTGCCATTGCCTTCCCCTGAGGCTGCGAGCATGTGGCTTGCCCAGTGTAACCCAGTAGTTTCATGGCTGAGCTGGGAATTGAACCCTGGTCTCCAGAGAATAAACTAATATTCAAACTAGTATGCCACGTTGGCTCCTGTGATCACCCAATCTACCGACTTTAAAAGTCTTAAGTTATGCGTTTTCAGTTCTGACATGTATGCATTTTCATTCATATGAGCCTTCGCTATCTGTCTTGTGTTCTGTAAATATATATGACAGTCTTATAAAAATCTTATGTTGTTGTGCATTAGAAAAGGTAACTGATAACAATAACTATTAGGTTCCTCCCCTCCTGTCCTCTTTCTGTTTATGAATAGGACACATAGTCAGATCCCCTTATGCAAGGTACTGAAAAACAATTGCAGCAAATGCTCTTTTTTTTTTTGGCAACATAATTCAATATCTTGCTCTTCATTACTGAATGCTCCTCCTGCCAAGTGTGAAACTGATCTCTTGGTCTAGGAGCAATAGATCAGGTATAGCAAATACAATGCATATACTAATGCTGTTGTAAGGGGTGCACACATTGGCAGTATAATCCTTTGTACATCTTTACTAGGGAAAAATGCCTTAGTTTAATAAGATTTGTTCCTAAAAAAGTATGCATAGGATACTTTAGATCCAGCCTTGGAATACGTGTGTAGGATGCAGCTAACAATTTCCTTGGCTTATTTGGGTGAGTATAAATTGCAGTTGTGTCAGTGCAAATAAATAAATGAATGAATGAATGAGTGTGAATATCAGACACAGAAGGGTCAAAGTGCACTTCTGTGGGGCATGTTGGTGAGCCATGGCTCATATATTAGATTTCTGAAGGGCAGAATTTGATATATTAATATTTACTCTCAGATTCTGAATATATTCCTATGCAGAAAGTCTTATTAATATGGACAGAGTTTAATTCTCAAGTTAGCATGTTTATGGTGGTGCCCTTATTTTACCTTTTAGCTTATGAGTCAATTATAATTTGCATGGGAAAGTGCCTTTCCTTCAGATAAACAAAGAGGCCTAGTAAACATTACCCATTTGGTAATATTTATGATAAATTGCCTCCAGGTAACTTGGAAGGTTCATTGCAATATGCACTAATATGCAATAAGGTTATTGGTAATGGTTTATTTGTTTGCTTGTTTTTTTAAGAGTTGGGCCAACACTTTTGAGAAGAGATTTTTTTCCCTGAAAATATATCTGTCTTCTCCCAATCTGTTGGTGAGTCCCTCTCCCACACATGCATCAGTGGAAAATACCTAGCAAAATCATCTGCTTCTTCTTTTGCAAACAGAGTGGAGGATAGTTTTTTATGGGTTTTTCGGGCTATGTGGCCATGTTCTTGAAGAGTTTCTTCCTGATGTTTCGCCAGCATCTGTGGCTGGCATCTTCTGAGAATGCTTGCCTGGAAAGGAGTTGGGTATATATATATATTGTATAACCTGGAAAGGCAGGAGTGATTTGCATGTGTATTGTTCTGTTGCTAATGGCAGGCCTCAGGGTGGGAGGTGAAACGTCAGGAAGAAACTCTTCTAGAACATGGCCACATAGCCCGAAAAGCCCACAAAAAACTATGGATGCTGGCCATGAAAGCCTTTGACTTCACAGAGTAGAGGATTTTGGACAACCATTTTTATGTCAGACCTAGCCCCCATCCCCAATTTTCTGCTCCAGATGAAAAAGCTTTTGAATTTCTGTTTGGCAGAGACAGCTTCATGTTTTTTCAATTATTTTTCACAAGTAGAGTGAGATGACAGAAGTGGTGACTATTTTGGCCAAGCATCTAGCCAGCGTCGCCTTGTTGCCTAGTATAACTCCTACTTCTCTCCTCACTCCAGCAGCTATTTCATCATGCTCTGATCATACATTTGCAAGACTGCTTTATCTTTTTTATTAAAAAAAAATCATTATTAGACACTCAAATTTTATACTGTAAAAACATAGCTAACATACATTAAACAAAACAAAGCACACACAAACAGGAAATAGAGAGTTATACAATGGACTTCCCACTTGCCAGTCCTTGGCTGTAATTCTCTGCTTATTCTACTTCCTCTATTGTGTTACCTTTCAGATTTCTACCTGTGAATCCATTCTGTTATTACATAAACATCTGTTTATCCAATAATCACATAGTTGTCTCAATCTCACTTCTAGTATCATTTACCAAATCTCCGTTCTATTGCAACAACCTAATCCATATTGCATTAATTACATTAATTCTAACAACTTAATAATATGTAGTTTTACCCAGCCGATCTTCTTCTAATAAAAACCTCTCTATTAACTTATGATACTATACTACATATTTTTCTTTTTATTATCTTTTGTAACTCCATAAAATTCATTCACTTACTTATATATCCTGTTCCAAAATCCAGTCCTCTAAATCATTTTCCCATACCAACTTCAACCAGATAGCTTAAACAATTGTGCAAGATTGCTTTATCTTAGTTCTTGTTGCTGTCATCACACAGAAGGAACAGGGTGGCAAAAATTGTGTAAGTCTCTTTGGACTTCATTGCAGTTTTCCTTTGAGTCCAGCAGGTGGTAGAACATGGCCTTTTGAACATGCTATTTGCCTTTTATGTATAATAAGATACTGTTGAGTTACCATTTTCTTTGGCTTCTGGGAGGTAAGCAAAAGCAAGATAAAGGATATCTTTGCAATATGTAGTGTGGCTAGCATCCTTACACTGAGGTTCAGCAGGACTCAGACATTGGACAACGTGGTGATTTACAGTGAAGTCACTGCTGTGTATCAGAAGGCAAGAGAAGCTGGGGACTGCATGGTAAAAATACGCAGTTAACTTTCATCTACCTTTCAGTCCTCCTGTGGCAATCTTGAGAATAAAACAAACTTTGGTTCTGAGGTTGTGTCTTATCAAATATGAGCTGGTTTTGCTGACTAACTAGAAAGTACAGGGTTCTGTATTTATCTGATAATCAGGCATGAGATAGCTTTGTTTGGAACAGTTGCTCAGTCTTTCTACTGCCACGTCATTTTCGACTTCTGGTGACACTAAGACAACCTTTTTCTTGACAAGATTTGTTCATAGGGGGTTTGCTTTCCTCCGTCATTCAAAGTTCACAGACATATGCATTTTGGCATCCATTGTAACCTATTCCTTGACCTCCCAACCGGTGAGCATTGTATTTTTCTCCAGTCACATAGTATTTTGATCCATTTGGTTATTGTATGTTGCAAAATTTCCTGAAAACAGAAGTTTAATTCATCTCTCTTCACACTCCTCACACTTGGAATCATAGAGTTGGAAGAGAGCACAAGCACCATCAAATCCAATCCCCTGCCATGTACGAGTACAGAATCAAAGCATCTCTGACAGATGGCCATCCAGCTTGTTAAAAACCTTTAATGAAGGAGACTCCATGACACTTCAAGGCAGCTCTTACTGTCAGGAAGTTCTTCCTAATGTTGAGACAGAATATCTTTTCCTGTAGTGTGAATCCATTGCTCTCTGGAGCTGCAGAAAATAGGCTTACTCCATCCTCAACATGACATCCATTCAAATACTTAAGCAGGGCTATCACATCACCTCTTAACCTTCTCTTCTCCAAGCTAAACATACCCAGCTTCCTAAGTCATTCCTCATAGGGCATGGTTTCCAGACCTTTCAGTGTTTTGGTCACCCTCCTCTGGACATGCTCCAGCTTGTCCACATCCCTTTTAAATGGTGGTGCCCAGAACAGGACACAATATTCCAGGTGAAACCTGACCAAAGCATAAGTAATCCTTGAAACCTGGAAGAAAGGAGGCAGGTTTTAATATTATTAATCCTTCGTTCTCCTGGTGAGAGGAGAAAGAGTTAATAACTGGAGGAGGGGGAAGATGCCACTGGTTGGAGAGCTCCTGTCCCCTTCCTGCCAATGTGAAGAAACGAAAGACCATTTGTGTATTTCCTCCATAGCATGGAACCTTTAACTATTTAAATGTGAATTGCTTTTTGGAATGGAGGGAAAAAAGTGGATATGGAATACCAGTTTCAAATGGCTAGTTCCAGTCAATGGTGTCCCTAGATGGATGCAAAGGATACAGCTACAGAAGGAGGCCGCCATCACAATGAAGGAAAAAGGCTAGTTCACCCCTCCACTTTGCCATAGCAGTGGCTTCCTCCTCAGGAGGAGACCACTGTCTTAGCGAAGAAAAAGTGCCTGTTTTGCCACAGCAGTAGTCTCCTCCTCAGAATGAAGCTGCTGCCACAGTGAAACATAAGGGTGAGCATGCCCTTTTGGCTACACCAGGTGACAGCAAGAGTGGGGATGCCACTAGTTCCACTCAGAAAACAAAAATGTTGTAAAATGCCAAGGAGAATAGGAAAACCTGATATGCTCCTAAAACCAAAGAAATCTGTTAGCAGTAATGCCCATCCATCCATCTGCCTGCCCATCTACCCACCCTCTGCCATACAAAAGCATTTGAAGAACACTTTCACACAATCGATAATATGCATCCTTGTGGATACTACTTTAAGAAGTTTGACTGCTTTTTCTTTGGAGTTCGAAGACTTTTTTGTTCTTCTGCCCCTTTCATAATAGAGCGAATACATTCAAATCATGTATGGCTAAATCACATTTTACTTGCATTTTACCAGGATAATTTTCTTTCTTTTTTAAAAATTTTATTTATTAAAGATTTAAAATACAATTAAAAAATTACATATCTACAGTGTTCAAACACATATACTCGCAAAACAGACCAAACAAACAAACAAAAACAAAAACACTTATTACAATTATAAATCCATATGTTACTTCCTAACTGATGATTTGGTTTATTTTCTATAGATTCTTTCCGATTATCTATTATTGGTTATAGAGCTTCTTCCTTTCTTTCTTTATCTACTTTCTGAAATTGTATTAATATATTGTTTGAGAGACCTTAGAAGTTGCTGAACGTCTTTGGAGAAAGTTGAAAGAGTGGGCTGATTTTATTCATTTCAAATTTGTTCTTTCTTCCTTCTCACGTGCCCTGTCTATGGCTAAACAAACTTATTACAAATCATTGATCTCTGCCAATGAGAGGCGCCCATAGCATTTGTTCTCCATCTTCAACTCGTTGCTTAAACCTCCCTCTCCTCCTGTCTCTTCATCATTCTCTCCTAATGACTGTGCTAATTATTTTGCCTCTAAGATTACCACCATTCGCTCTGAGATTGTCCCTCCTGATTCCTCTTCTGCTCATAATCTTCTTTCTCCCTCCCCTAAAAAAATTTCTGTGTTTCCTCCTGCTTCTTTGGATTAACTCTCTTCACTTCTGAACTCTTGCAAACCTGCAACCTGTTCTCTTGATCCAATTCCTACTCGTCTTCTAATCTCTATCCCTCCCTCTTTTCTCCCCTCGCTTCTCCATACTGTATCTTCAATCTCTCTCTCTCTACAGGCTCCTTCCCTTCGGACTTCAAACATGCTCTCATTTCCCCAATTCTAAAAAAACCCTTCTCTTGACCCCTCCTCTTTGTCTAGCTATCGTTCGATTTCTCTTCTTCCGTTTCTTTCTAAAGTTTTGGAACGGGTTGTTTATTCTCGCTGTCTTGAGTTTCTTGAAGCCAACTCCATCCTCGATCTCTTTCAGTCTGGTTTCTGCCCAAGGCATTCCACAGAGACAGCTCTCACTAAGATCTCAAATGACCTGTTACAGGCCAAGGCTAATGGCCTTTACTCTGTTCTCATCCTTCTCGATTTGTCTGCAGCCTTTGACACCGTTGATCACTGTCTCCTAACTGACATACTCTCTGACCTTGGGTTCTCAGACTCTGTTCTTGACTGGTTTAGATCTTATTTGTCAGACAGATCTTTTGCAGTGGTTGCAGGTGGTCAGACTTCTTCTCCTGTTCCCTTATCTGTTGGAGTTCCCCAGGGCTCTGTTCTGGGTCCCCTTCTGTTTTCTCTCTACACACTGTCCTTAGGTAAACTCATCAGCTCTTTTGGTTTTTCCTACCATCTGTATGCCGATGACACCCAGTTGTATCTTTCCACCCCTGACCTTTCTCCAAGGCTTGAACAGCAAGTCTCGTCTTGTCTCACAGCTGTCTCACAGTGGATGCGCCATCGGCGTTTGAAGCTCAACATGTCCAAGACGGAGCTTCTTGTCTTTCCTCCTAAGCCCACCCTTCAACACTCCTTTTCTGTCTCTGTGGACAACCTTTCTATTCAACCAGTCCAGCAAGCCCGCAGTCTTGGTTTTATCTTTGACTTTTCTCTTTCGTATATCCCTCAGATCCAGACCACAGCCAAGGCTTGTAGATTCTTTTTGTACAATATTGCTAAAATCCGACCATATCTCTCCGCCTCTACTGCCAAGATCCTGGTCCATGCCCTAGTGATCTCACGACTTGATTACTGTAACATCCTTCTGGCAGGGCTTCCTCTTTCTCACCACCGTCCTTTAATTTCTGTCCAGCATTCAGCTGCACGCATTATCACATCCGCCCACCACTGTGACCATATCTCTCCTGTGTTGGCATCCCTTCACTGGCTCCCCCTCCCTTTCCGTATTCAGTATAAGCTCCTACTCTCCTCCATGGGCTGGCCCCTCCTTACTTATCAGACCTTATTTCTCCTCACCTTCCCACTCGGGCCCTCCGTTCTGGTAGTCAAGGTCTGCTGTCCCAGCCCAGGATTTCCTCTGCCCCATCTCAGATTCGCCCCTTTTCACTCACTGCCCCTCACTCCTGGAACCTTCTTCCCCCGCGAACAAGAGCCATCACTTTTTTAACCAGCTTCAAAATGGAGTTGAAGACCATCCTGTTCAGGACAGCGTTCCCAGGCATTGCATAATTGTCACTTGCTATTTGATGTTCTTTTGTTGCTTGTTTTATTGAATCATTTCCTATATTGCTATGTATTTTATATGTATTATCCTACTAGAGAGGCCCCTTCCCCACCACCACTCCCTTTGGGTCGTGTCTTTTTAGATTGTAAGCCTGAGGGCAGGGAACCGTCCAATTAAAAAGATTGTATGTACAGCGCTGTGTAAATTTACAGCGCTTTATAAATAAAGGTTAATAATAATAATAACTAATTATAAGCTGAAAAGCAATTCAAATTAATATTATAATTAATAAGTTCCTTTTGCTTAAATTACACATTCTTCTTATTCAACCCCCATAGAAATTATTTCCCCCCATTTTCCTTGAAAATAGTGTAGTATTTTCCCCCAGTCTTCTTTATACTTGTGTGAAGGATCATTTCTTATTCCTCTCGAGAGTTTATCCATCTCCATAAGGTCCAACATTTTGAATGTCCATTCTTCCATAATTTTCATTGTATAGTTGCACTCTCTCAGCCTCAAAAAATGGCCATGGCAAACCTCCTCTGAAGAAACTTGCCAAGAAAACCCCATGATAGGTTTGCCTTAGTGTCTCCATAAGTTGGAAATGACTAGAGGGCACTCATAATTATCAGCAACAGCCTGGCCCTTAGTTGTTGCTATGTGCCTTCCATTCAACTCCTATTTATGGTAGGGTTTTCCTGCAAGATTTATTGAGAGGACATTTGCCATTGTCTTCCTCTAAGGCTGAGAGTGTGTGACTTGCCCATGGGTTTCCACGGCTGAGTGCGGTTTCAAACCAATGGACTGCAAATCAGATTTTTTCTTTGGAGCGAATTACTGTGGTGGAGGAAAATTTCAAAGATATCACAGTTTGTTCAGCTGCCATCCTGTTAAAAATCATCCTTCCTCTGTAATTCATGTTAGGAAAAAGGAAGAGGCAGGTGTCAGTTCCCCTTCCTTCTGAACCTTCAAGAAACGCTCAGATTCAAAACCTTCTTTCTGAGAATGCTGCAAAAAATGTGTGTGTGTGAATGAGTTACAAAGAGAGCTGGGGCAGGAAGGAGTGAGCTCACCCATTGCTAATTTGGTTTTAGCGAGTTTAGCCTTTGGGAGCTGGCCTTTGGCTGTTTACTCATTTGGGTATTACTGTTGATTGGAGTATGGAATGCTGATCCCAAGCTTAGCTAAACATAGCTAGGAAATATGGCCCAAACACAGATATAATCTTGCACCCATGCCTATAGCTGTGTGTTCAGTGAGGCTCCCATGAAACTCCCACACATGGGAACTTTTAGGGCTGGCAGCCAACTTAAAGAAATCATTTGAAAGCTAATTGTTCTGGTTAATTGATTGATTACATCATGCATATACATGCATAAGAATAAACCAATAGTTCCCAAACAGCATCTGTTTTGCAGACTACTCTGTTGTTGCTTTGTGCCTTCAAGTCGTTTCCAATTGATAGCAACCCTATCACAGGGTTTTCTTGGCCAGATTTTTGGGGAGGGGTGCCTTTGCCATCCTCTGAGGCTGAGAGATTGTGACTTGCCCAAGGTCACCCAGTGGGTTTCTGCTGCCATTCTGCACTATGGGGAGAGAGGAGAGGTTATGGATATAGGGAGTGCTTTGGTTGGGGAGGTGGCGGATGATGTCCTTGGTATGAGTGGGGCTCCTATTGGAGTAGTGTGGGGCAGGGGGAGGTATGGCGGTAGGAGAGTGGAATCGCGTTGTAAGGGAAGGCGAGATCGATGCTTAATATCTATCTCTCCTTCCATCCACTCTCCTAACCAAAGAGATCTGAGGGTCAGTCCAACCGCACCACAAACCCTGTCTCTGCTCCTGTGCAATGCCAGATCCACAAAAAAATAAGACCCACATATTGTATGATCTTTTGGATGATAAGAGCTGTGACCTGGCTTGCATTACTGAGACCTGGCATGGGCCTGAAGGGGATGCTGTGTGGGCACTGGCCCTTCCTGCCGGGTACTCAGTTAAGGACCAGACCAGGTTAGGTGGGTGGGGGGGGGAGTTGCCTTGATTCATAAGAACACCCTTTCCTTAACCAGGAACCATGTTCAGCAAACTACCTATATCGAGTGTATTTACCTGACCCTGAAGGCCAGAGACAGTTTGGGGATTCTGTTGGTCTACCGGCCACCCCATGCGCTAACAGACTCCCTGGCCGAGCTGACACAGCTGGTCTCGGAGCTGGTGTTGGAGTCCCCTAGGCTTCTTGTCCTGGGGGACCTCAACATACCCTTCATGGCCAGCCATAGTCCAACAGGTGTGGCTCGGGAGTTCATGGCTACCATGACTGCCATGGGCCTGTCTCAACTGGTCACGGGGCCTACGCATTCTGCTGGTAATACGCTTGATAAGGTCTTTTGCACGGACATGGAGATTCCGTGGGCGGAAGTATCAAATATTTCCGCCTTGTCATGGACGGATCATTTCCTGGTAGAGGTTAAAATCAAGGCATCTACCCAGATCCCTCCCGGGGGCGGTGGACCCATTAGGATGGTCCACCCTTGAAGGCTGATGGAACCCAAAAGGTTTCAAGAAGCCCTAGAGGGGTATACGGTTGGAAATGACGGCGATTCTATTGATGCCCTGACTAACACCTGGGACACTGATCTCTCCAGAGCTATACACAGTATCGCTCTCAAGCGTCCTCTCAGGCCTGCTTCCAAAAAACAGCCCTGGTACACGGAAGACCTCCGGGCAAGGAAGCGGGTTCTGCGACGACTAGAGCGCAAATGGCGGAGACACCAGGACTTAGCCAACAAGGCACTCCTAGACTCTCTTTTGGAGGACTATGGAGTGGCGATAAGCGCAGCAAAGAACTCGTTCTATGCTGCGCATATCGCATCCACAGAGTCGCGTCCGGCAGAGCTGTTCAGGGTAGTGAGGGAGCTTACTCAGCTGCCCTCCTCCCTGAATTCTATTTTGGAACCATCCAAGGCCTGCTGCGACGAGTTTAACAACTTCTTCGTGGATAAAACCTCTCGGATAAGGGCTGATCTCAACGCCAGTATTTGCTCAGGAACCAGAATAGAGGTCTCCAGAGCCTCCGTGGACTCTATTGTACTGGATCCTTTTGAGTCTGTAAGTACTGCGGAAGAGAACAAGATCCTTAGAAGTGTTAGGAAGACAACTTGCTCTCTCGATCCCTGTCCCTCGTGGCTAGCGGCTTGTGGGGGGCGGTTGTAACCACTATGTTGCACCGCATAATTAATGCTTCATTCAGGGAAGGGCGCTTTCCATCCAGCTTGAAATTGGCCATAGTTAAACCACTGTTAAAAAAGCCCTCCCTAGCCCCCCTGATACATAATAATTATTGGCCTGTTTCGCTGCTACCTTTCTTGGGGAAGGTGATCGAGAGGGCAGTTGCAATCCAGCTTCAATCTGTCTTGGATGATACTGATTTTCTAGACCCATTTCAAACCGGCTTCTGGGCGGGCTATGGAGTTGAGACTGCCATGGTCACCCTGGTTGATGATCTCCGTCTGGGTTAGCGTGTCCCTGTTAGTGCTTTTGGACATCTCAGCGGCTTTCGATACCATTGACCATGGTATCCTTCTGGAACGCCTGAGGGAGTTAGGAATTGGGGGCACTGCGCTCCAGTGGTTCCGTTCCTACCTCTCGGGTAGATTCCAGATGGTGCAGCTGGGGGACGTGTGTTCCGATAAGAGGGCCCTTACATCTGGTGTCCCTCAAGGAGCCATTCTGTCCCCCATGCTATTCAACATTTACATGAAACTGCTGGGAGAGATCATCCGGAGACACGGGGCGCGGTGTTATCAGTACGCTGATGACACCCAAATATGGTTCTCTGTGTCTCTGACTGATGCAGTGACCAAGGATGGCATCTCTCCTCTAGATGCCTGTCTGGAGTCGGTAATGGGCTGGATGAGGGAAAACAGACTCAGTTTGAATCCAGAGAAAACGGAAGTGCTCGTGATAGGTTCCCCGGGCCCGGGAATGGATGTCTGTCCACCTGTCCTGAACGGGGTCACGCTCCCCTTGAAGGACTCAGTTCGCAGTTTGGGGGTGCTCCTCGACTCGTCGCTCCACCTTACATCTCAGGTGGATGCGACGGTCAGGAGCACCTGTTATCAGCTTCGGCTGATACGCCAACTGCGACCCTACCTAAGCCGGGGGGACCTTGAAACGGTGGTACATGCTCTGGTGACCTCTCGGTTGGATTTCTGTAATGCACTCTACATGGGGCAACCCTTGTACCATACTCGGAAGCTACAATTGGTTCAGAGCATAGCAGCAAGACTGATTACTGGATCCTCCAGGGCCAGTCACATAACACCCGTACTTAAAGACCTACATTGGCTGCCCATTCGCTTCTGGGCGCAATAAAAGGTGTTGGTTATTACCTATAAAGCCCTAAATGGCTTGGGCCCAGGGTACTTGGAGGACCGCCTCTCTCCATATAATCCGCCCCGCACACTCAGGTCAGCCGGGAAGCAACTGTTGAGAGTTCCAGATGCAAAATATTCTACAACAGCACAGAGGGCATTTTCCATCTCGGCCCCACAGCTCTGGAACTCTCTTCCCAGCGAGTTCCGCTCGGCCGCCTCCCTTGACCTATTCAGGAAGGGGCTAAAAACCTTCCTTTTTCAGCATGCTTTCCCCTAATTCAATGTAATTTCTGTTCTCCATTCACTGCATTTGTACTTGAGCTAGCTTTGGAAGTTGTTATTTGTAATTTTTAATTCATTTTATTGTTGTTTTTATGGTATTGTATATCATTGCCTGTAACCCGTCTTGATCTATGGAAAGGCGGGCTAGAAATAAAGATATTATTATTATTATTATTATTATTATTATTATTATTATTATTATTATTAT
>NC_056525.1:235527228-235629284 GCF_019175285.1 Sceloporus undulatus
ATAAAGTATATGGTGTTCATATGACCTATTCAAATAAAAGCACCAAACATAATATAATGGAAAGTACCGTGGGTCCTTGGTATCTGCTAGGGTTTGGTTCCAGGACCCCCAGTGGATATCAAAATCTATGGAAGCTCAAATCCCATTTATATACAACGGTATATTTTCAAACCATGGGTGCTTGAATCTGTAGATAAAGAATATGTAGATATGGAGGGCTGAATGTAATAAGAAAATGTGGGTGCAATATATCCAGCTACACTTGAGGTTTAATACACATGTTTGTTGTTGCTGTGTGTCTTCAACTTGTTTCTGACTTATTGCAATCCTATGACAGACCTATCATGGGGTTTTTGGGGGCTGAATGTGTGTGACTCGCCCAAAGTCATCCAGAGGGTTTCCATGGCTAAGCAAGAAACCAAACCCTGATCTCCAGAGCTATAGTCCAACTCTCAAACCACTACACCACACTGGCTCTCTTTAATACAAAATACACATAGCATTAAAAAAAAAACCCAAACTAGCCACTTGCTTAGTAATATAGGCCTGTTACGGACTGCCAAAATAAAGCTGCGTCGGGTCTCTTTGGAGGCATGCTGTTTAAATGATGCATGCACCCTAAGAATCCGGAAGCTGCACCAAAGCTGCTTTCCAGTGCTTAGGAATGGAGTGTGGCTTTGGCGTGACCTCCGGAATCTTAGGACCCATGCATCATTTAAATAGCATACCTCCAAAGAGACCCGAAGCAGCTTTATTTTGGCAGTCTGTAACAGGCCATAAAGAATATTAAAAGATCCCTGGTGGTTCAATGGCTAAATGCTGGTACTGCAGCCACAATGTTGTGAGTTTGATTCCAGAGAGCTCCAGGCTGACAGCCTTCCATCCTTTTCTAGGTCGGTAAAATAAGTACCCAGCTTGTTGGAGCAACTGTCTAACACACTATAAAGCAGTATAGACATGTTATTGCTATTGTTATATTATCTGATAGACACTGCACTACCAGTATCTTCTCCGAGCCCTTGGTAAACTGACCAGAAGAGGACAAATAAAACAATGTCTTATAATCTAACATAAGTGCAGTAGAGAAATACATGAGTCACAGTTTCAGGGACTCCTTTCTTACGTGGGCACAGTCTAATGAAATGAAATTCTGAAAATGCTGCTGACATGATGTGCTTTAAAAATCAAACAAACTCCTGGGCCAAAGATTTGCATCAACCAGGGGTTGGGGAGCTGTATGTACCCCTACCCCACCCCTACAGGACCCTGGCAGGCAGCCTCTTTGCTGTACCCCAGCTAGATTGATTTAAAACGTACCACATAGTCTAGTGTGCTTGGGTATGTTTTAAATGAACCCGACTGTGCAATTTTGCAAGGGTGCAATTTTGCTAGGCTTTTGGCGCCCTGTGCTATTATAGGCCCAGGAAGTTCCTTCACAGGCATACCTTGCTTTAAGATACTTTGCTTTAGGTCTCTTTGCTAATATGGCACTTTTCCTTTATACAGTACTGTATAGTGCAGAGCCATTTTGTTACATGCACTCAATCTGTTTATGGTAGTGGTTCTCAAATGGTGGGTGGGATTCCCAGACTGGGTGCAAGAGTTGTTCAAGGAGGGTGAGACGGTGTCAACGTGGGACTGCCAAAATTCTCTCAAAACCTTTCAATCTTTTTCACTGTGTGCCACTGCAGCCTGCCACCAGCATGTCACAGTGAGACACTCTCTCAAGTGTCTCCTACACTATAACTCTCTTGGAAAATTAACCTAAAAACATTGTGCTGGGGGAATCCAAGGTCTCTGGGGAAATGTCTGAGGGGCTCTCAGAGGCAATAAGTAAGGGTCCTAAAGGCAACATTTAGCCCACTGGCCACTACAATGCACTGATTCTTAGGATGGTTCAGTTGGTAATTGGCTACTGCTTGCTGAACACCGTTTTTCATCTGATTCCAAGTAGTTCTAGAAAAAAAGACACAGCTAAGTATAACATGTAATATTGAACTCTTTATATATTTAATTGATCAGAAGATTTTGGCTGTTGAAGCTAATGAATCAGTCTTCCCATGCACTTCTTCAAAGGAAGCTCCTGAAGTGCATTCTTTTTTTTAAAAAAATTATTATTTAAAAAACAGTACACAATATATACAAATCTCTAAAATATAGATTTACATATACATAAACATATATTTATAATTATACATAAACAAACATACATACAATACATATACATTCAACTCCAAATGGAATTAAATTCCAAGAAGAGTGTTCATCCCTCCCCTTACCTTGTTTCAAACCCTAACTTTCTCCTTTAACCTTTCTAAATACTTTCACTTCAATTTCCTTCCCTCCTACCCATCTCTTCCTAACCTGAAGTGCATTCTTTCTGTTTGTACTGAATTGCTCTTTCCACTAAAGTAAATATATGGAGTAATTTCATACAAGCATATTAGATTTCCCAAAATGTGATTGTCAAACTCAGGCTCTAAATGAGAAATTTTCAATTTTCTGTTTTCAGAAAATGGCTGTATGGGGCTCTTCCTACACCTGCCCGGTGTGCATGATGAACTGCCAAGTAATTCCTACATGGCTTTGTAGAGGGATAGGCTAAATCTGCAGTAAGGAAAAAAAAAGGTGGAAAAAGGATAATTCAGATAAAGCAATTTAGGAGAAGGAGATATTGAAGTAAGGAAATGATCTTGGAAGAAAGCTGAGGTGCAAGATCACAATCAGATGAGTCAGGATTTTTTGTGGGATGGAAAGGGAGACAGGCTTGGAGATAGAGGATCAGAGGTGCCATCATTTATCTTCTTTTCTTTTTTTAAAGAAATAATAATCTGACCTGAAAATTTCAGGCTGTACAACTTTTCTGATCTGCCCTTCAGCCATTTAGACTCATACTAACTACTTTTATAAATATGGTTGCCATAATAATTAGATGTAACAGAACTTTAGCAACCTTGCTTCATGACAACCTGAGGCAGTCACTGCATAATTAGTTGATAAAATATGACTGTATAAAGTGTGTGTGTGTGTGTAGAGGAGTGTTTGGAAAATATCTGGGGGTTGTTGTTGTTGTTGTTGTTATTATTATTATTATTATTATTATTATTATTTTGGTGGTGGGGAAACTACAGCCTCACTTCCCTGTCCAGAGCACCCTTAAACTCTTAAGAAAAATTTTGGCTCAGTCAAAGTCCAGAACACAGCACTGTGTAGTGTGACACCTCAAATTCCACAATTTTCCCATTACTTTTTCCCCAGTGCTTGTTACAAGG
Source organism: Sceloporus undulatus (assembly GCF_019175285.1). Lineage (NCBI taxonomy): Eukaryota > Metazoa > Chordata > Lepidosauria > Squamata > Phrynosomatidae > Sceloporus > Sceloporus undulatus. Next base: position 235,530,501 of record NC_056525.1, read on the forward strand.
AGGTCAAAATGTGGAAGTAGTTGCTTCAACAACTGTGTTGGTGATTTCACACCACACTTTCACCATGGTGGAGATGTTTGCTTTGCCAGTCTTGTGACGCTAGACAACCAACAACTGCTATTTCTCCCAGCACTGGTATGGAACCAACTACGGTGGCCCAAGAGATTTAAAAGACTTTTGGTAGGTTTGTGGCTCTTTAACAAGAAAGCACTAGTATCCATTTCCTACCACCTGGCAGAGAATGAAGGAGATTGGAAAAGGAGACTTTCAGAGTGAGGAAATTTGAGCTTTCTGGCCTTTTCCTCCACTTTCACATCTAATTTCTTTTTATTTCATCTCTTTCTTCAAACATAGGCATTATGGTGTGTCCCTCTAACAAAGTATTGTGCTTGATAATATACTTGATGAGAGTGGGACTTCTGAGTCACAGCACCAAAACTGCGGAAGCCCATGAAGAAAAGTTTATCCACCTCCTGAGATAGATTCATAGAATCATAGAATCATAGAGTTGGAAGAGACCACTAGGGCCATCCAGTCCAACCACCTGCCATGCAGGAAATCCAAATCAAAGCATCCCTGACAGATGGCCATCCAGCCTCTGTTTAAAGACCTCCAAGGAAGGAGACTCTATCACCCTCCGAGGGAGTGCATTCCACTGTCGAACAGCCCTTACTGTCAGGAAGTTCCTCCTAATGTTCAGGTGGAATCTCTTTTCCTGGAGCTTGCATCCATTGTTCTGGGTCCTGTTCTCTGGAGCAGCAGAAAACAAGTTTGCTCCCTCCTCAATATGACATCCTTTCAAATACAGTGGTGCCTCGAGATACGAAATGATCGGGTTACGAAATTTCCGGGATACGAAAAAGTTGGATTGGCAAAAACTGTTTCGGGTTACGAAATATTTTTCGGGTTACGAAATTCATTTCGGCGCGAAATTCAAATGCTGCAAAGTGCAGCTATAGGCTTTCCAGTGCTAACGGAAAAGTGTTTCGGGTTACGAAATTTTCGGGTTACGAAAGGAATGGTGGAACGAATTAATTTCGTAACCCGAAATTCTCCAGGCTAAACATCCCCAGCTCCCTAAGTCGTTCCTCATAGGGCATGGTTTCCAGACCCTTCACCATTTTTGTCGCCCTCCTTTGTACACGCTCCAGTTTCTCAATGTCCTTTCTGAATTGTGGTGCCCAGAACTGGACACAATATTCTAGGTGGGGCCTGACCAGAGCAGAATACAGTGGCACTATTACTTCTCTTGATCTAGACACTATACTTCTATTGATGCAGCCTAAAATAGCATTGGCCTTTTTAGCTGCCGCATCACACTGTTCACTCATGTTCAACTTGTGGTCTACTTGGACTCCTAGATCCCTTTCACACGTAGTTTCATTCAGCCAGGTGTCACCCATCCTATATCTGTGCATTTTATTTTTCCGCCCTAAGTGCAATACCTTACATTTCTCTGTGTTGAATTTCATTTTGTTAGCTTTGGCCCAGCTTTCTAGTCTATTCAGGTCATTTTGAATCTTGATCCTGTCCTCTGGGGTATTAGCTATTCCCCCTAATTTGGTGTCATCTGCAAATTTGATAAGTATGCTCCCAATTCTGTCATCCAGGTCATTGATAAAGAATAAAGATGATAGACCCTTTAACTTCAATGGAACTTCAGCCTGTTTTGAACTCCTGTTCTAGTAACATATTTTTATACCAATTCTAGTCTTTTATTTTCTCTCTCCTTTTGCTTTCCTAAATGATTTAATTAATGTTTTACATGTGTTTGCTTTTTAAAAACCATTTAAATTATTTTAAATGTTTCATTATTAAAATCTTCCTTTATATTTAGAACTAGAAAAGATCCTAAAGATCCAAGATATACAGTTTAGCACAAGAGTTAGAATCATACTAGCCATTGTATTCCTCATCACCATGTATGAATGCGAGTGCTGGATAGCTAAGAAAATAGATAAGAAGAAATTAAATTCATTTGAGATGTGGTGCTGGAGATAAGTGCTGAGGATACTAAGCCAAAAATACAAATAAATGGGCCCTAGAACAGATCAAGCTTGAAATCTCCTTGGAAGTCAAGAGGACTAGACTGAGGCTGTCACACTTTGGCCACATCATGAGAAAGCAAGACTAATTGGAAAAAAACAATAATGCTGGAAAAAATGGAGGGTAGTATAAAGAGAGGAAGGCCACATGCTAGATGTATGGACTTTATTAAGGCAATGATAGGTATGAATTTGCAGGAACTAAGCAGAGCCGTGGAGGATAGGAAGTCCTGGAGATGCCTCATTCACAGGTTGCCATGAGTCAATATTGACTCAAAGGCAGTTAAGAATAACAAATTTTATATATGTGTTTAATCTGGAAGCCACTTTGAGGGTCTAAGGACAGGAGTTTCAACCACAACTCCCAGAACTCCCCAGCCAGCATGGCCACTGGCTATGCTGGTTGCAGGCTTCTGGGAATTGTACAAAAAAGTATTCTTTTCAAGCTCTGCCATTTCCTCTTTAAAAATGGGTGCCATTTATAAGTGGTGTGTGTGTGCATGACGGATGATATATTTAGCTTCAGCCTCATCTTTGATTATGCCTACTCCTTCTCAACCTACAGTCTGTGACTTTTTTGCTGCCTCATATTTTGGAAGTGGGCTCTGAAAATGTATAGTGATATTTCTCGATCATTCATGATTAGTGAAAACAGCTTTCTGGCCTCTTCAGCAAACGGGAAGGTGTTTTGCAGTTTTGATTTATAGATGATGACTATGTGATTGCTCATGAAGGAATAATTAGACTGTATCATTCTTATCTGCCTGTTACTTTTGGGATCATTAATTGCATGCCTGTCTTTAAAGATGAACATCTTCCATGCAATGCTACTGTGTTAGGCCTAGTAAGAGTTACGGCAGCAAGAGCTGTAGCCAGAAAGGGAACACACAAACACATGCACAGACAATCATTGCAAGGTTCTCTTAAAGGTAGGATCTTGTAATAAGACTGTAATCATTAAGATCTTATTTTTAAGTGTCTTGGCATAATAACTTGCATGTGTTACTCATTGTGGTTCCCCTTGTTGCCACTCTTGCTGGATCTCATCAGATAATTGTTGAAAATGTTTGCAAAGTAATTAAGAAAATGTATCTCAATCGAGGCATCCCATTTCAAGTCATCAAGTGCAGCCAGAAGGAGATTACCATATACACTTGACTATAAGTTGAACTCACGTATAAAATGATAGCAGATTTTAGGACCAAAATTATGGATTTTGATATGACCAAAAGATAAATCAAAGGTAAAATATAGGTGTGCGAAGCAAAGGGAAACAATGCCAAAGAACTTACAAAATTCCAGAAGGCACCCTGTTTGTGCTCACTGTAAAGGCTGGGTAGATGAGAGAGTAGAGAGGGGTCATTGCTTCCAGGACAGATTACACTTTGCCTTTTACCAGGGGATGATGATGATGATGATGCTTCTTCTTCTTTAAAAATAAGAGTTACTTACACTTACCTGTGGATAAGTTGACCCAGGTTTATTGGGTTAATTTTTTGACTAAAATTTCTAGACTTATACGGGAGTATATACACTATATCCTCATTCTAAACAGAAATGGTTGAGAATTAGGAATTGATCTGCAGGGAATTTATGTCTGTTCTTCCAGTGAGATGTTTGGTTTGTTGTTAAGGGCCAGTAAACCATGCTTTTAATTCAATTAATTGTTGGTAGAATTCCTTTGTTTGTTGCTGTTGTGTGCCTTCAAGGAATTGCTGCTTTATGGCAATCCTAAGGTGAATCCTGTGGCGATCCTAAGGAGGGGTTTTCTTGGCAAGACTTGTTCAGAGAGAAGTTTGCCTTTGCCTTCCACTGAGGCTGAGAGTGTATGACTTACCCAAGGTCACTCAGGGGGGTTCCATGGCCAAGCAGGAATTTGAACCCCAGTCTCCATCATAGTCCACCACTCAAACCACTACACCATGCTGTCTCTTGAGAATTCCTAAGCAAGCCAGTTTCTAGGAATCGCATGTAAAGCAACTTCTACTCTTGTGGTCTGATTTGTGTGGTTTTAATTTAATGCCCCTGGCCTATCCCTTTGTACCACAGCGTTGGACCTGATTGAACTTTATAGCTTGCTTGTATCCTGAGATGGAAATAACTCACATATTCTCCTTGAGGGATGGATAAAAGTGTGTGCGTTTTTTTTTTAAAGAAAAAAAATTAAAAATAACAAATATTTGACTCTGGTAAATTTCAGAGCAATTGTTTAATTATATTTAATTGGAAAGCAGTTTCCCCAATTATCTTCAGAGTTGCACAAGTCTTTTTTCCTGGAGAAAAATCCAGCAACAGTTTTAACACTGGCTTTCTCACAATCTTCTGTAAATAATAGAGTTATCAGATTCACTCTTATTGTTCCCCAGTTTCTGCCATAATTATAGCACCATAATTATAGCACCGTTTTCCTTTCAGGTCTGTTTTCTTCTCTGTTTGCATTTAGTTTGGGTTGTGAAGCCTGAGACCTATATGTAAATTTCCTGTCCATCAATCTTCATACAATATATCAAGGTGTGTGTACATTTTTATCTGGTTCCATCCCTGCCTCCCTGTGGCTTGCACTGCCGGCATGATAGGTCAGCAGCATAGCAGTGGAAGTACATATGTCAGCTGTTCCTATGGGTAATGCTTCCTCAGTCATTTTTGGGAAATCAGAAAAGCATCAGGTCTGAACGAAAGCCATGCAGAAATAGAATATGGCTCCTTATTTAGCTATGGTACTGCCATGCAAGTGCTAATGTAAGGGGATACATTTATAGTAATCGCTGCGAATACTGATATAGGTATACCTCTGTTAATGAAAGAGGGGCTTAGCAGATGGGCCAGGATAACATGGACTGAGCCCATGCCATTGTGGTTCCAGTACACACCCATCCCTGCACCAGGATTGCTACTGCAGTGCACCTCTTAATCCATCATTGCTGCAAGAGAGTAAACTCCATGGCAAACCAAGGGTCAAATTGCCCCACATTAAGCCCTGCTTGCCCAGGGATCAGGTCAGATCTTCTGGATCCATGTCCGGTCTGGCAGGCCCCGGGGTTTTGGCTTGCATTGTCTAAACAGGATGCTGTGAAGCCAGGGAAACCCAAGCCTTTTGGCTCATGCAGCAAACCCTGGGGTGTGTTCCCAGGCATTATTTCTTTAACTGAAAATTTGGTACCAGCAGTACAGATAACAAGAAAAGAATAGTATGGCCCGTTACAAATGGGCACCCTAGTACGTGACGAGCGCGTACTAGGGTTAGAAAGGGGCGTCACTTCTTGATGCTCCTAACCCTAGTACGGACCCAGTCCGTACAAAATGGCGGCACCCTATACAGATTGGCGCCGCCATGACTACGTCACCACAGCGCCGCCTCTAAACGAGGCAGCGCGGTGGTGACATTGTCAGGCCGTGTGAGGGCGCCTAGAGCTCCCTTTCCATGGCACGAGAAGGAGCTCCGAAACGGAGCTTGTTCTGTGGTTTGTGTCGCTGGCGCAGCCTTTAGACGGCTGCACCAGGGACACAAAGGAGAAAGAGGCTGAGCGGCCCCTTTCTCCTACTCCCCGCCGCCATTGGGTGTCCTTGGGGCATGAAGCCCCAAGGACACCCCTTTCCAGGCTGCAGGGAAGCGGCCTTTTGCCGCTTCCCCGCGGCCTGGAAAGCGGTGGATCGGGGCCTCAGAGGCTGCCGCTGTGGCAGCTGAGGCCCCAATACAGCGGGGAAAGAGCCGGTAACAGGCCACCCCAAAGGGGCGGTCTGTAACATGCCTATGTGTTCCTCCACCCAGAACTAAAGAGCAGTTCAACATAGCAAATTAAACTAACAATCTGCACATGTGGAATGAAACAATCATGTCAGATAAGCCTTGCATAAATATATAAAAACATTCTGAACCTTCTAAAGACCAGTTGAAGATTTCTTCCAAAATCCATCCATGGATGATTTTTTTCTTCCACCATCCTCACTTTTTTTTATGATTTCCATTATGGTATACAGTTTTGTGCTGCAGGTAACCAGTGAAGCTTGCTAATCTGAATTTTCTTTTTCTCTCACAATGCTTCATAAGTCATTCTTGAGACAGCTGCTGTTTGTCTTGACTATTGTAGGCAGGTATATACAGCTCCAATAAAATGAGTTAAAATAAAAACCTATTCTTTCCTAGCTCAAGCTTTTTTGTGTTGTTTACTGTAGACATGCTGCTGCAACTTGTTACTGAGAGTTTGTGTTTCTCCATCCATCCTTCACCATCTTCCCAATACCAATTTGCTAAAAGAAATCCAGCTAGACAGAGGATAGCGAAAAAAAATGGGTAGGCAATAGTAGTATATAACAGAATAGTATACTATACAGACCTTTGGTATGACCAAGTGAGGGTCTTCTGTGTCTTATGGAACTGCATTGTTCATGTCAAAGTTTGCAATATTTTTCAATGTGCAGGAAAGCAATGTGCATTCCACTACTAGGTCCTAAATGTACTGTAGCTTTTCATGCACATCACAGCTTAGAAATATTACCTTTTGGATTACATCTCCCAGAATCCATCAGCAAGCATGGCCAGTGGCTGGAGGATTCTTGAAACTGTATTCTAAATAACTGACTTCTCCAGGCTCTAATCTGCAGTCATGAAATTTGTTGTGATTTTGGTAGGACTTCTCACAAGTAAGACATGACTTAATAGTTTGTAGAATCTCCATTTTGCCTGTTGTGACTAATGCCTTTTGCTAGTGGATTTCTTAATCTTTAAAAACCAAAGCAACTAAACCTGGAAGTGATGGCCATCACTACTTTTGTGACAAATGAATTGCAGGAATACATTATGCATGGTGTTCAGCCATATTTTTGTTTGCTTGTCATGAATTGTAGCCCATCAATTTTATGGTGACCTTGAGAAAAGTTCATTGATTTCCTTCAAACAATTTATAATCCTGCAAAGATTTATAATAGCTCCTCCTTTGCCCCTGTGGACTCCCTTCTCGACTGAATAGCCCCCGTCTTTTGCCAGTGCTTTCTCACATGCCAACATAGGGTTTTCTTAGGCAAAGAAGACTCAGAGGTGGTTTTGCCAGTTTCTTTCTTTGAAATATAGTCTACAGCAAGCAACTGGTATTTGTTGATAGTTTCCCATTCCTAACCTGCTTAGCTTCCAAGATCAGATGGGATCTGGTGTTTAAGGATATTTAGGCCACCCTTGTGTTTACTGTAGCCAGCCCTAGTTAGCAATGTGGAGTAGCCCTTTGGACCAGCTGAAGTTTCTGAACACTTTTTAAAGACTGCCCTATGTAGAGTGTGTGCGTTACAGTAAGTCATCCTGGATTTCAATAAAGCATGTGTCTTTGTGGCCAGATCTGACATCTCAAGGAATGAGCACAACTTCACTCAAGCCTTAAATGTATAAATGCACTCATGGCCAGCACAGAACCTTAGCTTCAAGGCTCGTAGGAGTACATTGATGCTGCAGATCTGCATCTTCAGGGAAAATGTAATCTCATCCAGCACAGGCTGAATCCCTATTCTCCTCTGCTTTTCAACTGACTAGGAGCACTTTCATCTTGTCTGAATTAAATTTCAATCCAGAAAATATGCAGGGGTAGCTGTGTTGGTCATTTAGCAAATTCAAACAAAAATTCACTAAACTATGATACCTTTGTTGGCCAACTGAAATGCACACTATACTTGTTGCAAACTTTTGAAGCCCCACTGGCTTCTTCATCAGGCAAGATGTTACAAGCCAACTTGGTGAAAAATTGGAGATGCTAGTAATATGCCTGCATTTTATTGTTTCTGTCCTTAAGATGGTATGAGGATAAATTTTGCAGTCTAGCTCCTCCTCCTGTGTTGCTGTTACATCCAACAGATGGTGCTGTTTTTAAAAACATATTTTTACCTGTCACAGGTGTGACATTTACATAATAGTAGGTATATGTATATAAAAGCATGCATGTATTCAAATGGAACGTTGTGTCAAAATTTCAAAGCAATCGGTGAAGAACTTTCAGATATTTAAGATTTTGAACAAACGAACATTTACATTTTTATTTATATAGATTTTTAAAAATGCGTAATCTGTTTTCCCCCTCAGTTTTGAAGATTTCCCATTTTTCTAGGAGAAAAGGGCTTTGGGAAAAAGTGGATATTTCTTCTATTCCTCATGCTGTCACACCGTCTTTCTCCTAGCAGTGTTCAAACTGGGCCTCTAGTATTCCTACTACAGTGGTACCTCGGGTTACGAAATTAATTCGTTCCGCGGCTAATTTCGTAACCCGAAAAACCTTCGTAACCTGAATTGCCATAGGTGCTAATGGAAAAAATAGCTCTCTGCTGCCCTCCGGTGGCGGAAAATAGCGCCGAGGTTTTTTCGTAACCCGAAAAAACCTTCGTAAGCCGAAACAATAAATCCCTATGGGATTTTTTCGTATCCCGAAAAATTCGTAAGCTGGGTAATTCGTATCCCGGGGTACCACTGTACTGTATTTCCACCATCTTCCCTTCATCCTACTTTCACAATAGAAAGCCTATAGACAATGGTAACTCTATATGCATCCATGCAGGTATATTCTGCGGGGAGGAGGCAGCAAAAGACTTCTGAGAGATTGCTGGCATTTTTACTTCTTACACCTTGTCTGTCATCCCCTGAACTCCATCATTAGTGCATTCCCTGCTTAACAGTGACTGAACAGCACTAGGGCATTTCAAAATGATTCTTCATTTAGTACATTTCCAGACTTTTAAGAAAACATTCATTTCTAGATAAACTAGTTTGGCAGCCTGTTTGTTTTTCTGACAAGGAGATTCAACAGAGACAGAATTCTCTGATTCTTCTGATCTGCTGTCGAAACAAAGCAGAGCTTCTGATAAGCAACAGCTGTTAGTATTACTAGACTTCTGGTGTTGACAGCATTGTTTTAATATAAAATGAAATGTCTAAGGCACAATAGTGGGTGCAGCTCCTGCCCAGAAATCAAGATATATGTCTGTTTTGGGCTCACAGAGTTATGGCATCTAGCTGAGAATATGATGGATGAATGGAAGACAGCCACTGGCCATGCTCACTGGGGGATTCTGGGAACTATAATCAAAAGAAAAGAAAAGTACTTCCAAATTCTCATCGTCACTTGGTTTTCAGTTGGACCCCACGAGAACGGTTATGAATTAGTTTGCAGTAGTTCTACATGCATATGGTGCCACTGACTCTGTGTGTGTGTGTGTGTGTGTGTGTGTGAGAGAGAGAGAGAGAGAGAGAGATTACACTGATTCTCTGCTTCTTTCTCACCTCTTCATTTCCCTTTTCTGTTTGGTTTGGTAAAGAGTTCTTTGAATCACTAAAGTATTGATATTTTTAGAAGAGCTTAAATGGTATTTTGAACTCTCTGTCCTCCGTAGTCAGTACCTGAACACTACAGCTAAGATGAATTTCCACTCTAGTGCCGCATCACACTACAAATCCAAGAATTCCATAGCAATGACCCATGGCAGTTAATGTGGTGTCAAACTGGATTATTTCTTCAGTGCGGATGCAGTCAGAATCCTATTGGTTAGTCCCAGTAATATCTGAGCTGTTAAATCAATTGTTGAATGGTGGACAAAACACAGGTAAATCCATTGATTTAATGGTCTACTCTAGTTAGGACTAACAATAGGATTCATCTCTAGGATCACTACACTTGTGAATCAGGAAGCCAAAAGCATGTGACCCAGGTAGACTTCAATAGCCTTTAGAGACTCAAGCTGCTAAATGTTATTTTTCATGCTAATTTCAAAGATAGAAGCATTGAGATGTGATGTAATAATGTAATAATAATGTAATAATAATTCAGAAGTAATAATGAAAATGGTGAGATGTTGTGCTGGAAGATAGTTTTATAGATATGACAGGCAGCCAAAAATAAAAATACATGGATCCTAGAGCAAATCAAATCTGAATTTTCATTAGAAGCCAAAATGACTAAACTGAGGCTATCATTTGTTGCTATTTGCCATTAAGCTGACTTTGATTTATGGCAACCTTATGAATTGGAGACCTTCAGAAGCCGTGGTCATCAACTGCCCTGCTCAGGTCTTGCACACTTGGGGCTGTCATTCTTTGATTGAATTAATCCATCTGTAATGTGGTCTTTCTCTTTTCATACTGCTTTCTATTTTTCCATTGTTATCATTTTTCTAGCATCTCATAGTATGTCCGACATAAGACAATTTCAATTTACTTATCCTGGCTTCTAGTGGGAGCTCAGTCCTGATTTGCTCTAGCTTCTGTTCATTTGTCTTTTTAGCAGTCCATGATATTCACAGAATTCTCTTCTAGCATCAACATTTCAAATGGGTTGATTTTCTTCCTGTCCAACTTTCAAACCAGCTTTCACAAGGCTATCATACCTTGAAGATACCCTGAGAAGACATGATTAATTGAAAAATATGATGCAAGTTGAGGACAGGATGAGAAGATGACCTCAGTACAGCTGGACTGAGTCAATAAGGGAAGCCACAGCCCTGAGTCTACAAGACCTGAGTAGGGCTATTAATAACAGGATCTCTTGGAAGTTCATAGGATTTTCATAAATCAGAAAAGACTTGACAGGACATAACAAAAACAACAACAAACTAAAACAGAGTGGCTGTGGCTATGTCCCAAAGAGCTTGAAGTCTAAATTTATGAACAAACTTATGTGAAGCTCAGCTGTGTAAATGTCCGCTTATACTGTACTGATATATGAGAGACAGGGTAATGTAGTGGTTATGTTGCACTTAGGATTCAAATCCTCACTCAGCTATGGGAAAGCATTGGGTGATCATGGGCAAGTCTTTCACTTTCAAAGGAAGACAGTGGAATATCCTCTCTGAGCAAATATTGTCTGGTAACCATGTGACAGGTTTACCTTAGGGTAAATTGGTAAAAACTTTAAGGCCCCCAACAACAACAACAATATTGATATATTGACCTACTATAGCCTTAGAAGAGAACTAGTGTGATATGGTAGTTTGAATATTGGACTATGATACTGGAGACCATGGTTTGAATCCCTGGCGCTTTACAGAGCGCCCAAAAAGGGTGCTTTGCTGGCTCCCGTGTTTGCTGTGCCAGGGAACCGCAGCGGATAAACTGCGCGATTCCCTGGCGCAGCAAAAAGAACCTGCAAAAAGCAAGTTCTTTTTGCAGTGCGGTTATGATGCCGCAAGGCTAAGCGTCCGCTACATCAAAATGGCAGCGCCAATGTAGAATGGGGGGCGCTATTTTGTATGTGCTCAGAACGTACTAGGGTTAGGGGTGTCCGGAAAGGACGCACCTTCCTAACAATAGTACATGCCAAGCACGTACTTTTGGGCGGTGTGTGACTCGCCCCTGCTTGATCATGGAAACCCACTGGGTAATCTTGAACAAGTCACACTTCCTATGCCTCAGAGGAAGGCATTGGCCATCTGTTCACACCTTGCAAAAAAAGAAAAAAAAAAACATGATAGTTTTGCTTTAGGGTGTCCATAAATTGGAAACACCCTGGAGGCCCTCAACAATAGCAACATAGCTTTATAATCTTAAATTTCCCCCATTGTTTTCCCTTCCCCTGCATTTCCCCCATCTTTTTCCCCCCAGTTTTTGTATCTATAACGATATTTAAAAACAACAACAACAAACAACAACTATACAACAATAACAAACAACTATACAACAACAACAACAACAACAACTGTAAACTATACAACAGCTGTATAGTTTCAAGAGGCATCCTTGCTTCACCAAGTGTTCTATTGACAAACCACAGGTTGATCTAATTTTGCTTAGTTAACTTTCAGAGCAAACTGCACACAGATAAGTACAATAAGCATAAGCATTTAATTGCAAACTATGTTTGAGTGGCCACTGTTCTGACCTGTGTACCTTGGTGGCTTTCGTAAGCTGCAATACTTGCCCTGCAGGATGGCTGCATATTGCTATCAATATGGAGACATTATGTCAGGAATTGCAAAGGCATCTTTCCTGCCATAAAATATTGGGAAGGTTATGTGATATAGTAGAAAGCTATTACGGAGACATGGTGATTTCAACTACAGGCGGTGAGATAATTCTGGAGGGGAGGCAGGCATGATTCAGGCCTCTTCAAGGTCATACCTGTGAGATGAATCTAGCAGTCACATCAAAGAAGAGGTGAAATGAGAATGAGAGGGGAAAATGTGTTTATTAATTGTAATGAATGACAATTGAGCCTGCCATGCATTTGGATATGTGTGTAGTTTAATTAGGCAATGTTAACACTGTTAAGGAAAAAGCCACATGGGTTATACAGTAAGAGAAATAAAACTTGTATGTGAGAGTCAGAGTGACTCAGCAGAAGCCAATTGAGAACTACACAGGTGTGAATGGTAATACAATTAACAGGTCCAGAGTGCCAAGGACAAGAATTGCAAAGTGGATAATTGAACACACCTGACAATTGTAAAGTGGTCAAGGCTGAGATGATGAAATCATTAATTGTGGGATGAACAAGGAGAACCAATGGGAATGATGTACACACCTACTGGGTGGAAACAGACAACAGTAGGTGGTACCATGATATGGCTATAATAATGACTATACATCCCAGTGTATTTTGTGGGTAGTAGAGTGGATAGTAGTAGTGGATTGCAGAGTGGAGAGTGAGGAGTTGAGTATTGTTTGGAGCTGTGTATATAGTAGAATAAAGTAGATCTTTTATATAAGACTACTGAGTTGTCTGGTGTCTTGGGTGAAGCTTCAAGAACCAGCAGGACCCTGGTGAAGAAGGGTGAAGACTTCTGTGGAGGCAAGAGTGAGAAGGCTTGGAGAGTTTGTCGGGGTCTTCAGCCTGTTCTCTGCAACTCTTGCAAAGATACAACTGGCCAAAACTGGTCAGCGTGGTGCACAACCAGGTGGTGAGTTCCAGGCCAAGTGAAGAACCACAACTCACATCATCCCTGACAAATACTTGCTGCTTAGTTCTGACAATAAACATCTTTTGACTGGATCTACTACGTATTGTTGTGTGGATTCAAGTCATTTCCAAATTATGTCAGCCCTATGGTTTTTCTTGGCAATACTTTTTCAGAAGAGGTTTGCCATTGCCTTCCCTTGAAAGTGAGAGTGTGTTACTTGCCCATGGTCACCCAGTGGGTTTCATGGCTAAATCAGGGAATCTCTGGTCTCCAGAGTTATAGTCCAACACTCAAAACACTATGCCGATCTGGCTCAGACTGGATCTATAGTTATTGAATAAAGGTTTACTGAGTTTCTACCACTGAAGCCTGAGTTTCTGAACTTAGTTCCTGTTGGACTTGACACATCTGTGGTATATATTACCACTCCATGCAGACTCAGTACGCTTGCGTAGTGTGTCATATGTGTGGGTCGGCTTCCCCAAATGTGCCTCTTTTGGCATTTCCCAATCGTCTGGGAGGCTGTTGCTCAACTGTCTTTCCCTGCCTCCGGCCACCTTATGGATTGTGGTGCTTAGTCTCCAGTCTCCTGGATCAGATGTTAACCCCTGAGGTGATTTCTGGCTTTGGTGGAGCTGCCTTTGAACAAGCAGAACTCCAGCTGCTCTACTGATTAACTATCCTTTTCGCTTCTAATTTTCCAACCCCTTGTTTTGTTTTGCACATGGGGACCAAAACCAACTTCATAATAACTCAACGGAGGGAAGTTTAAGCTAGTCCTTGAAGAAGCAGGCGTAAGCAAAGGTGCTCTAATCAGTGCTTTTGGTTGGCGTGAGCTATTTTTCTTCTTCTTCTTTTTGGAGCAGAAACTTTGCAGCCTGATTTAAGTTAACAAAGATGAGTCACTTCAAGGATTTGGTTCTCAGATGATTCAGAAAGGCCATGTGTGACTCAACTAGCAAATTTGCTTTGCTCCCATGATTTCGCTTTTTTTCTCCTCCTAGTGAAATAATGGTTATCCAAATATAAATAAATTAGAGATTGCAAGAGGAGACTTTTTGACTTGCCCTGGGTAAGTGACATTACAATTTCCCAAGGTATTCTTGGGAAATATATATACTAAAATAATAGTACATAGGATTCTTTGCTAGCCCCCAAAACAATAAGTATGTCTGCTTGATTTTTGAATACTTTTAAGGAATACAGTGGTACCCCGGGATACGAAATACCCAGGTTACGAAATTTCCGGGATACGAAAAAATCCCATAGGAAATAATTGTTCCGGGTTACGAATGTTTTTTCGGGTTACGAAAAAATTTTTGGTGCTTTTTTCGGCTTTTTCGCACGAAATCGCGGCTTTTCCCCATTAGCGCCTATGGCATTTCGGCTTGCGAATGCTTTTCGGGTTACGAAAGCGGCGGCGGAACGAATTAATTTCGTAACTCGAGGCACCACTGTATATTGTTTGCCATTTTTTCTTACTAGTAGGAAGCTACAATGACAGGCTATGTCTTTTGCATTAGCCTCCCAGCCTGAGGCCTGCCATCAGCAACAGAACAATACACATGCAAATCACTCCTGCATTCCCAGGCTCACACAGTATATATACACCCAATTTTTTCCAGGCAAGCATTCTCTGAAGATGCCAGCCACAGATGCTGGCGAAACGTCAGGAAGAAACTCTTCTAGAACATGGCCACATAGCCCGAAAAACCCACAAAAAACTAAGCATCTGTACTGCAGAAATAATGCAGTTTGATACTGCTTTAACTGTCATTTATCAATGCTATGGAATCCTGGGATTTGTGGTAAATTGTGGCACCAGAGCTCTCTGATAGCAAAGGCTAAATAACTCACAAAATTACAAATCCCAGAATTTGGAAGTTAATGTGGTGTCAAATTGCATTATTTCTGCAGTGCAGATTAAGCCTTAGTCTGAGAGTCTAAGGGTCACCTAGTGGGTTTCCAAAGCCACGTGGAGATTTGAACCTTGGCCCCGAGTCCTAGTCCAACACTCAAACCACTATACCACCTCTGCAAAATTTCCTCTCTGCACCTGGATAAACAAAGTTAGTGGGGAAGCACCACTATTATTATTATTATTATTATTATTATTTCATTTATGAAGCTGCCTTTCTCCCAGAGCGGGACCAAGGTGGCTTCCAGAAATAATAAATTAAAAATGTTTACAATAAAACTGAAAAACAATTAAAATCACAGCATAAAACACATTAAAATCTTTAAAACAACCAAAAGTTTAAAAGATAAATAAAATATACCCAATAAAAAGCCCTGGTACTTATATATGAAATGCCTGATTAAACAGAAACATCCTTGCCTGCCGGCTATCCACTAATGCCTCCATCCACACTGGGAGTTTTGTTGATAGTTATAGTTAACAGTACATTTGCCATCATCAGTACTTTCTAATATATCAAAGTTTATTCTGATCCCACTTCCCAGTACAGTATTATATACACACTGTGCATCTCTCCCTGAACTGTTATTATACTACTTCATACATCTTGACTTTTTGCCTGTGCTTTAATGGAACTGTCTAAAGCTGCATCTGCACTGCAGGAATAATGCACTTTGACACCACTTTAACTGCCATGGCTCAGTGCTATGCAATTCTGGGATTTCTAGTTTTGTAAGATATTTAGCCTTCTCTGTCAGAGTGCTCTGGTGCCACAACAAACAACAAATCCCAGGATTCTATGGGATGGAGCAGTTAAAGTGGTGTCAAACTGGATTAGTTCTACAGTGCAGATGCAACCCAGGATGTTGAATCCTATCCTCAAAATAGGCTCAACACCATGTTTAGCTTCTCTAAGGTTCAAGAAACAAAACAAAACCCACAGGGAATTTAGCACCCCACTGGCATAGGAGGTATCAACTACTTTTCTTTCTTTCTTGCCTTATGTTACAAAGTCTGGGAACCTCTAAAGCTTTCTAAAGCTACGTAGTTTTTACTACAGTCTCCAGATCCTCCCGTTACCTTGACATTTGACCATTGTGGTGGTTTTTAAGTTCTTGCATTTTTAGCTGACCATCTATCTGAACATTATTTTGGTATGTCAAACTGTATAAAAGCCTAGATATATTTCATTTCTTAACTCATTATAGCATAATATATAGGGCAGTTGTTTGTCTTACTTTGCTGAAAAACTTGATAAGGCTGCCTCAACCTGTCCAGCTTTAAAAAAATGATTTAGTATTGGAGGCATCATGATGGAGATGACTAAAAAGAACATGGAATCTCACTGACTAGATCAAGCAGGTACTATCAGAATGACAAGCTTTGTATTAGACTTGATCTCCACCCTTTAAAATTAATATCTTTTTAAGGAAGTCTCAAAATAAGTATCTCTGCAACACAAATGGATGTGTGTCTAATAATGATGAAACTCCCCCCTTGGCTGAAACTGCTATCACTGAGTACCTGACGTCAGAAAGTCACTTACTTCTCTTCATTTAGCCCCTCTGGTGGTGGCAGGATGGGAGTTGCATGACAACTAGACCCTTGGATGGGGGACAGTTTGTCCCAGATATAAGCTGATAGGGTATGCTAATATTTATTGCATACATACTATCATAGAGTTGAGTCTAAGGTTTCCGGTAAGGGTCTTTCCCAGCTTGCTGCTTCATCAATTATAATAGGTTCATACAGTGTATCCACTTTATCACAGAATTGGAAGAAACCTCAAGGGTCATCCAGTCCAATCCCTTCCATGCAAGAACACACAATGAAAGCACTCCTGACAGATGGCCATCCAGCCTTTGTTTAAAAATCTCAAAAGAAGGTGACTCCACCATACTCACAGATCTTATCATCTGGAAATTATTCCTAATGTTTAGGTGGAGTCCCTTTTCCTGCAGTTTGAACTATATACTCTATATAATAACAGCAGTTTCATACCACTTCAGCTAGCATGGCTCTATCCTGTGAAATCCTGGGATTTATAATTTGTCGAGGTCTATGACTGTATGTTCTTGTTGTGTGCTTTCAGGTTTTTGACTTATGGTGACCCCAAGGCGACTCTAGCACAGGGTTTTCTTGGCAAGCTTCTTCAGAGTGGGTTTGCCATTGCCATCCTCTGAGGGTGAGAGTATGTGACTTGCCCAAGATCACCCAGTGGGTTTTCATGGCCAAGCAGAGATTCAAACCCTGTTCTCCAGAGTCATAGTCCAACACTCAAATCACTATGTCATGCCGGCTTTCTGTCACCATATGTACCTCCTGTTTTACATATATCCATCTTCCAGGGAGCTAAAGATATGGTGTGCATCAACTTACTGTTTAAGTGCTTGTGTGGTTGTCACAGGCAAAAAGGAATTATATGCAGGTAAACACTTGTCATTATATGCAGAGGAATGGATGGAGCATTCTGTCACGCCTCTGTACCTAATGTATAAATCAGAAGGTCTGTGAGAGGAAGGAAATCCGCTTTTCCATGCCCAGTGTAGAAATATAATAGATCTCTGCAGGAGGAATAGAGTTCTTTGTCCCTCCCTACCAACTCTGCAGGCTCATTACTTGTGTGGGCCTATTTATAAGGCTGCGGTTCATGGCTATCTGCCTTTCCTATTTTTAGCCTTCCTAGCAATTCTTTATGAGCGAGAAAAAGTTACTATTTGTTGTGTTTCTTCAAGTCAATTCCTACATCTGGCAACTTTGCCATAAGGTTTGCATTTGCCTTCCTCTGAATCAGAGAGAATGTGACCTCCCCAAAGTCAACCTTTTCATGGCTTTAAACCCTAGTCTCCTAGAGTCCTAGTCCAACACTCAAACCACTGTTTCATACTGTCTCTTTTTGGATGTGTCTCCCAGAATACAAAATGATAAGTCCCTATCCTAAGAACCTCACAGAGGGGGTGGGTTGAACTTTAATTTGATTTCAAAGATATAGCTGTGTTAGTCTATAGAACCAGTATGTAGAGAGATCTTGTAGCACCTTTGGAACTACAGTAATTGAAAGAAAGAAGATGGCAGCATGAGTTTTGGTGGACTTAATCTAATTCCTCAGATGCATTATTACATCTCAGTAATACATCTGAGGATGTAGACATATGTCTACGAAAGCTCATGCTGCCAACTTCTTCTTTTTATTTGTGAGCCAATCTCTTTAGGCATGATATGCTATTAGTCTTCTTTTTTCTTCAATGACTAAGTGCAAGGAGGGAGGGAGGAAACAGTGAATCAAGAGGGAGTTTAGAGGACAGATATACCATAGTTCTGCCTCTGAAATATAGTATTTTGGTCTATGTCAGCTTGCATCCTGATAAATCTGGGCTTTCAGAAGCAACATTCCACTTTTCTTCTTAAATTTGTACTGATTTTCTATTGTTAGCTGCCCTCAAGTCAACATCATCTTACAGAGATCCTATGAATGAGAGACCTTAAGTCATCCTATCATCAATAGCACTGCTCAGGACTTGCATATTCAGGCTTGTTGTTTCCATGATTGAGTCCAAACCATCTGGAATGCAATTTTCCTCTTTTCCTACTCCCTCCACCTTGCCAAGCATCATTGTCTTTTCCTGTGAGTCATGTCTTCTCATGATATGTCTAAAGCATAACAGTCTCTACTGCATCATACTTTGCCAAGCATCATTCTCTTTTCTACTGATTAATTTCTTCCCATGATATAGCCAAAGTATGACAGTCTCAGTTTAGCTATCTTGGCTTCTGGAAGATTTCAGGCCTGATTTGTTCTAATACCCATTTATTTATCTTTTTAGCAGTATCCATGGTATCAGTAGAACTCTCCTCCAGCACAATATTTCAAATGAGTTGATTTTCTTCCTATCAGCTTTCTTCACTCTCCAGTTTTCACAACCATATATAGAAATTACAAATACAATTGCATGAATATGTAACAGAAATTTCAGGAAACTTAGATTTCTAGGATTGGCAGAGCAATAGGATTGGCAAGAGGACCTAGTAATTGAAAATCCATAAGTTTATTTCCAGTTGTCGACAAAGGAAAACATTGAACTCAGTGGAATTCAAGTTCCAAAAAGCTGAGGCCCCGAACAAGACAAAATGGCTCTTTTTATATTATTCAAGACAAAGAAGCTTCTTCAATACACCTGATTGGCTAATTACAATTTAAACATACAGAATTCTTACAATCAGAACAGAAATACATGCATACATTAAAACTGCATCATCACTCCTTACCCCTCCTTTAGGAATTCAGTGGAATTCATCCTAACCTTGCTTCTGAATGTCAACTATGTATCCTTATCTCAGTAGTTTATGTTATGTCTTTCTACTGGTGCCAGCTTCCATCCAGGTCAAGATGCACTAGTTATTCCTTTGCTCTAGTTTTCCCTAAACTCCAAGCCTTTATTTCAAAAACCATCTCTCTGGCTGACAAAGGTGACTCCATCTTTCTATAGTTTTTTTAATTTCAACAAGGAATTCCCACCACAGATGATCCTAACTTTAGTATTCAATGGTATAGCTTTACATTTCTGAATCTTCTTTAGTTCCTTCATGGCTGCCCTGTCAAGTCCTAGACTTCTTCTGATTTCTTAATTGCAGTTTCCAATATGATTAATGACTGATCCAAGGTATGGAAAATCTTTTACTATTTCAGTATCCATTTCAATATCTTCATCTTCTGCTTTAATATTATGTAAATTATGTGGTCATTATTCTTGTTTTCTTAATGTTCAACTATAAACTTGTCTTTGTACTATCTTGCTTGACTTCAGTAATGATTTCAAGTCTTTGCTGTTTTCCCCTAGTAGTATGGTATCATCTGCATATCTTAAATTGTTGGTATTTCTTCCTCCAATTTCCACACCACCTTCCTCTGAGTCTAATTCTAATTTCATGATCTGCACAATCAATAGTTTCGCTAAAGTGCATGCTTTGGAATGCCCTCCCTAGAGAGGCCAGGATGACTCCATTCCTGCTGTCCTTCCGGCGGCAGGTAAAGACGTTCTTGTGTCAGCAGGCTTTTGCAAACCGATAAGGGTTGGGATTGTTGTGCTAATTAAATTTTAAAGTTTCTTTTTTTAACATATTCTGTTTTAACTCATAACTGTTTTAACTTTTAAAATTGTTTACTTGTTTTTTAAATTTTATTTTTATACATTTTAATGTGGCATTGTTTTTAAATTGTTTTAAATCTGCTCTTCACCGCCTTGAGTTCCTATATTTGGAGAAAGGCGGAATATAAGAAAATGAAATAATAATAATAATAATTTACTCACTCACACCAAATATTTCAAAGTTTGTATGTTCCATTTCTTATCTTACTATGTCTATCTTTCCCTGATTCAAGCTTCTCACATATATATGTTGTGCAGCTTTGGACTTACCTTTCAGCTCTGAGCATTTCAACAGCTGAATGTCCTTTTTCCTTGAGTCCAGTTGTGTCATCAGGTGCAGCACTACTTATTATTGTCCTCTGCCCTTACCCTAGTACCTTGTTAAGTCTCTTCCAACCCAAGTCTCATTTTCTGACATTTTCTCTTGTTTCTTTTTAGATTGTCTCATCATAGGGTTTTCATGGTGAAATACATTGAAAAGCAGTTTGCCATGCCTCTTTATGGGTATACTAACAACCATTAGCTGTGGTGCCACTGCTATAGCCTCTTGAGATCCTCCACCAGTGTTTCCTGCCACCACCACCACCACCACCACTACTGCTGCTGCCAAGTACAGTAGTTGTTTGGCACATTTAGTATGGCTCTTTAGCAAAACCCTGTTTGATATGGGAGACCCTACCAGTAGGTATGCTATCAGCAGCATAGTCCCTTGCCTCACAGGATCATATAGTCTCACCATCACAGAAAGCTCACCACCATGGCGAGCTGATTTTATGTAGCTGTAGTTAAATGCAGAACATATTGTGATGGTGAATTTTTTACACAGAAGTGGGAATTGGCCTATGAAGTATGCTGGTTTTCCCCCTGAAGGAACAAGCATGAGAGAAAGAAAGGAGGGGAACTTAAGTTGCACATTAATTCCTCATAGTTCTGTGGTCAGTATGGTTCCAGGTAGGCTAGCAGGATGTGTTTCCCACAAGTTCCTCCAGAAGTGTGTTGCTGTGTAGGTGTTTGTGTGCTTCTGAAATGTGCAGCAGCCTGAGTAATCATATTCACTCTTTGAAATGACGTGGCAAAGGAAAAGTGAAGAGTTCTGGTTTTAGCTAGCTGGAACCAAAACAACTTCCTTAATAGAGTTCTTATTACATTTGATATATTAACGTCTAACCATTGCCACCCATGGTCTATGTGTTTTGAGAACAAGCTGGAGAGTTTACTTCTCATGGGAAAAGTGAACCCAAGCCTACAGAATGGGGGGACAAGTTGACTTGTGCTGAGTTTGGTCATCAATTTGCTTAGCCTAATATTGTCAATTCTGACAGGTAGCATTGGCTTTGCATATTTTCAAGCAGGATTTTCACCCCCAGCAATACTGGAGATCTCTGGTGTTCCATGATTTCTCCTTTCTAGGTACTGACTAATCCCGACCCTACTCGGTTTCCAAAAGCAGATGATAAGGGTAATAAGGTGACATAAGTATCATATTATAAGGCTCTAGAAAAAGAGTTATTATGGTGAACATTTGTAAAGAAAAGGAAATTATTCCTTTTCAACAAGCAGGAACCAGTGAGCATGAATGTCATCAATGATTATTGGGTTTCGTGTACCAAGTACTGTAGTATGAAATATGGCTATAAATAGCCTCCTCATTTGGTTTAGAAAGTCAGTGTATGTGTCTTATGCATACACGCACCTCTCTCCTGGACTCATTACCTTTCAGATAATAAAAAGAGACAGGGTTTTTGTCTGTCATCACCAATGACGAATAGCAAATATTCACTTTTCTCCATTTAGCTAGCACTCTCAGGAGCCATCTGCCAGTGTATCTACACTAGAAATAATGCAGTTTGACACCACTTTAAATGCTGTAGCTCCATCCAATGGAATTCTGGAATTTGTACTTTTATAAGGTCTTTAGCCTTCTATGCAAATAGCATTGATGCCCCGCAAAACTACAGATTGCAGGATTCTGTAGGGTGGAACTATGGCCATTATGGTGGTGTCAGACTTCATTATTTCTACAATGTAGACGCACCCTGTGTTTCAGCTGAGACTCAACCAGCTCCTGGACATGCCACTGGAAATCACCTCACTCTTCCGCTCTTGTTGCTTTATGGGTTGTTGTGTGGATAAAATGTGTGAATATAGTAAGTATACCATATATATTCTATTGTAAGTCAACCTCATGTTTAAGTCGATGGCAAGTTTGGGTGCCAAAATTATGGATTTTGATATGATTTGTGGATAAGATAAGGATAAAATTTAGGGGCATGCAACAAAGGATGTAAAGGATGAAGTTCACTGTCTTCATACAGAAATGCCTTATTCAGATTCTTCTAAGCCCGATTCCTCTTGGCACTGTTTTAAGGGGAAGCACCAAAGAGGTGCCACTACTGCCATTTCCTCACCGAAGCATTCAAAAAGACCAGAAGCAGCATCATGGTGGAAAGAGTAGGAGGGGGTTGGTGCTTCTTTTGCACGCTCCCAGGATGAACTAAGCTGTTATCTTTTGCCACTTTACTCAGAGAAGGAGAAGAGTTAAAATATACTACTTACATTGACTCATGGATAAGTCGAGCCAGCTTTTTGTGGTCAATTTTTTGACAAAAATTTCTAGACTTATACATGAGTATATACAGTATTCTTCCTTGATCTCACTGGAGGAAAAATGAGATGCAAATGTAACAAGCAAATATATCTTATTTGCTGTGTTTAGTCAGGGTGTGACAGGCACATGTTGTTGTGTGTCTTCAAGCTGACTTACCGCAACCCAAAGGGGTTTCTTGGCAAGATTTCTTCAGAGGGATTTTTGCTGTTTCGTCCATCTGACGCTGAGACAGTGTGATTTGCCATAGAGCATTCAGTGGCTTTCCATGGCCAAGTAGTGATTCCAACGAATGTGACAGACACATAAGTTCAACTAGTTAGATGTGGTGCCGTCAGGAAGGCACTCTTAGCACGCTTGGAAGCGTGAAGATGATTCCTCTTTCTGTAGCAGAAAATACAACTGTCCCCTGGGACCTTTAAGACTCATACTATTGTATGAGTTTTCTTGCTATCATCCAGAGAAGCCCATGCTATAATAAATTCGTTAGCCTTTAAGATACTACCAGGTTTGATATATCGTATCATGGGATCACTTCAGATGGTGTATTTGTAAGTTGTTGGTAGTACATTTGTATGATCTTGGGGGAGGAGAGACTACTGAATTAACATTAACGCTAGTGAATTAACATTGGCTCAGGATTATGCAGTTTGAAAAAAATTTTTTTACCTTGGAATAGGAGACTTACATTACAAATTCCTCTTACACACCCACACATCCTGGAGCAATGTAACAGTGTTAATTGTGGCTACCTTTTTTTATTCCTTTTAATAAATTTAGCCAAAATTGCTGTTTTTCAACAGCAGCACAAGTGAAGGTTTCTTTGGCTGTGCAGTTTCAAGATGGAGTCACTTCACGGAGTTGCCTTGTGGGTTATATCCACTTCCATGCCTCACCCTTTTTTTGAGAATGGCTTTCTTTGTCGTTGTTGTTGCTGTAATCTTCCTGCATGCTCTCAAAGTTGTATGTTGAGATTATAACCAGAAGGACGACTGTGTCATGACAGAAAAGTTAAATAAAAATAGGAGATGGAAGATTATGACAGATTTTGATAATAGTGGCAGCATTATCAGTTATAACTATAAAAGGTATGACCAGTTTCCTCCCTATAAATCAAAATACTGAATGCAATATACATAAACCATATGTGCATTGACCCATTTAATTGTGTGTAGTGTAACTCTTCTTGTGGAATACTGTCATTTAACCTAAAGTGTGTGTCTCTGTGTATTATCCATGGAGAAAGGTGGATAAGAAATTAGAACAACACCACCAACAACAACGTATCCCATTCTTTAGTTAAATTAGAGAAGGAATCTGCCCATGGTCTGGAGCCTCAAACACCCTTCACTGGACCAGAGAAGGCCCCACCAACATCCCCAGGTTTTGTGTGTGCAGTTCCCAAACTTTGGTCCTTCAGATGATTTGGACTTCAGTTCTCATCAATCCTGACTGGCTGGGGTTTCTTAGACCTGAAGTCCAAAACAGATGTAGGTTGGTAACCACTATTTTAGGCACATGGAGACAATTTTGCCATGTTTTTTTTTTGGCCACCCAGGCTGTGTTGGGCCCAGGAAATTGGGAAAAAGAAGTGAATGCAAATCATTTTTGCTTATGTGAAACAGCTGGGAGGGAGTCATGTGAGGTACAGGGGGCATTTGGGGATCTCACTATGGCTTTGAGGCCCACATATGGTTCACAGGCTGCATCTTCTCCAGCTCTGCTGTAGACCGTTGATAGAATCATAGAATCATAGAGTTGGAAGAGACCACAAGGGCCATCCAGTCCAACCCCCTGCCATGCAGGAACTCTCAATCAAAGCATCCCCGACAGAGGTCCACCCAGCCTCTATTTAAAGACCTCCAGGGAAGGAGACTCCACTACACTCTGAGGGAGATTGTTCCACTGTCGAACAGCTCTTACTGTCAGGAAGTTCCTCCTAATGTTGAGGTGAAATCTCTTGTAGCTTACATCCATTGTTCCGGGTTCTGTTCTCTGGAGCAGCAGAAAACAAGCTTGCTCTCTTCTCAGTGTGACATCCCTTCAAATATTTAAACAGGGCTATCATGTCACCTCTTAACCTTCTCTTCTCCAGGCTAAACATGCCCAGCTACCTAAGTCGTTCGTCATAGGATATGGTTTTCAGACCCTTCACCATTTTAGTTGCCCTCCTTTGGACATGCTCCAGTTTCTCCACATCCTTTTTAAATTGTGGTGCCCAGAACTGGACACAATATTCCAGGTGGGGCCTGACCAAAGCAGAATATAGTGGCACTGTTACTTCTCTTGATCTAGACACTATACTTCTATTGATGCAGCCTAAAATTGCATTGGCCTTGTTAGCTGCTGCATTGCACTCTTGACTCATGTTCAACATGTGGTCTACTTGGACTCCTAGATCCCTTTAGAAGATAGAGAATGTGTATCCCTCCAGTTGCAGCT
The DNA here is from genome assembly GCF_019175285.1 of Sceloporus undulatus. Lineage (NCBI taxonomy): Eukaryota > Metazoa > Chordata > Lepidosauria > Squamata > Phrynosomatidae > Sceloporus > Sceloporus undulatus. The sequence goes on from NC_056525.1 coordinate 235,555,518, forward strand.
CCTATGATCCCTGACCATTCACTGCTCTCCCACTGCATTTGTGGGAGAGCTGCAGACCAATATTGGAGGGTCACATTTTCTTGGCCAAGGCTTAAGCCAGTGGTACATTAGAGGGTCAGGTTTCTGCAACATGAACTTCTTGGGGCTGGATGGAATGCCAACACTGCCATAAAAATTTGGAGTGGCTGAAATCCCACTTCTGGTTTTGAAAAATAAGGACTTTTTGAAGTATAACAGTGCAAGGGGACTGGATCTGAATTGAAAGGGACATTGTAATTCCTGCAGGTTTTGGGAAAAGGCAATTCACCCTCCCTTTTCTTAGACAGGAAAAAGGCAGGCTGGGGGTGTTAAAGGAGTTGAGGGGTGCACAGAAGCAGATCTGAAGGTTGTGCTATGCCCATCCCTGCCATGAGAAGGTCTCCCATAAGCAAGAAATCCTGCTTTCCTTATTTACTTTAAAAGAATTGGTTATCCTTTTGGTCAAAAATCTCCGCCCTGTCATGAAACTGTAAATTGCTCTGAGTAACCCAGTTATGACTCACAGCTTTATAAAGCACAAGAGGGCAATCTTGTGGTAGGCACAGTACATCAATTTTTATCACAAAGCATGATAAGCAACCATAAGCAGTTATACATGTGTTTGTACAAAGTGAGTCAGCTACATACATTAAGACATCTTTCTCTCACAGACACGCAACCCCCCCCCCCCCCCCGGTGTTTTCAAATGAACAGAGAATTGCTGGGCATTTCCATCTGCCTCCAGTCCTGTCTTTCAAAAATAACCAGGGGTTTGTTTTAACCATATTGGGAACATTTTTAACCTTGGCTATGGCTGCATCTGCACAGCAGAAATACTACAGTTTGACACCACTTTAACTGCAAAGACTCAGTGCTGTGGAATTCTGGGGTTTGTAGTTTTGTGACCTATTTCACCCTCTCTGTCAGAGAGCTCTGGTGCCACAACAAACTACAAATTCCAGAATTCCATAGCACTTCACCCTGGCAGTTAAAGTGGTGTCAAACTGCATTATTTCTCCAGTGCAAATGGAGATGGTGCTGCATGATTTCATGTGTGATCTGAAGTAGCATACTTTCTGTCAAGTTTGGCTAGTGTGGCCATCTCATGGGCCAATTTCAGTGCTCCGAATGGAATTTTGGATATTAAATGCATGTCCATATAGCTATAGAACAGATAGAGGAAATAGTAACATTACTCGACTACAATTCCTATTATACCTCACTCTTGGTTGTTCTGGCTAATTCTGATTCAAGAGGATCTGGAGGTCCACATGCATCCCACTCTTCTCTGAAACTATTGCTAGAAGGGGCTTTGTGGGCTGTCTACTCAGATAGCTTGTGCCAAAAAGATTCCTTAGATTTAAATCATCCCCCCCCCCCCAGCGTCTGTATGTATGAACTTCAGGGAATGGGGATTTTATGATATATCTGGGCAAATCCTTCAGCTTTGCCATCTGTTCTCACATAGTGGAAGTGTTTCCTGAGCTCCAGATTATCATTTGATTCAAGCAAGACATTAAAGTAGTGATTCAGGTGTGCACTAGCAACATTACAGATATGTGCCTTTACAAATATGTGCCTTTACATTATAAATATGTGACAACTCAGTCTTCCTGATCTTTGCAGGATCTTACTTTCCACTCCTACCCTTTGTAGTCAGGAAGCTTATACTGTACTGAAACATTGATGTTCCTAGAGTCATTCTTATTGTAATTTGTCTCCAAACCCACCCACGTGTGCATGAACTGTGTGTGCTAGTATTTCCCAGGTTTTTGATAGCTGTGGGATGCTCCTCTCCTCCCTGGTTTGAAACTGGAGCTCAGCTTCATTCTTATCCAAGAGGAAGTATTCTTGTACAATTTTCTCGTCAAGGTTATAGGATAATCTGAAATCCAGTTATGGGCAAGAGCAGTGATTCCCAAACTTTGGTCCTCCAGGTGTTTTGGACTTCAACTACCAGAAGCCTTATCTAGTTTGAACAACAGTCAGGAATTCTGAGACCTGAAGTCCAAAACATCTGGAGGATCAAAGTTTGGGAACAGTTGGGCTAGAGAATGATCTGATTGGTTGGCCTTTATGGTTGCCTTCCCAGTACAGTTTCACGGGTGAAATAGACAGGTGGAAGGGGCAACTTGAAGACACCCCTTTAGATGGAAGATTCAGGCTGCGGCAACCGCATGCTGCAGCCCCAATCCACCTTGATGGCATCTGAAAAAGGAGCAGCAAAAATCCGGCTTTGCACCCATGCCAGATCTGGAAGCTGGCTTCATGACACTCCAGTGGCACGTAGTGTGTAAATATTGCAGTCGGAACATCATGAAGCTGTCCCCGTGTGAATGGCCAGGCAGCTTCTGGGTGGCTTAGGAGTGTGCGGCATGTAAACACCATGCTCCCAAGCCCCTCTGAAGGCAATGCAAAAGAGTCGTCTGTTTCAGCCCTGAATCTTAGTTTTCTGAAATAACTTGGGACCAGAAGTATTTTGGATTTGGAAATATTTGCATACAGTCAGCCCTTCATGTCCATAGATATTTTGTCCACAGATTCAAGCATGCACAGTTTGAAAATATTTTTAAAATAGATAAATTCCAAAAAAGCAAACCTTGATTTTGCCATTTTATGCAAGGGACACCATCTTACTGTGCCATTGTATTTAATGGGACTTGAGTATCCAGGGATTTTGGTATCCATGGGGAGGGGTAATGGAACCAAAACCCAGCAGATACCAATGGTCCACTGTATACATAACAAGTTATCATGAAGATGGGACCCTAGTCTAAATATGCAATTCATGCATGTTTCATATACACTTCATACACATAGATTGGAAGTAATTTTAATCCTTATATTTTAAATAATTTTGTGCATGAAACAAAGTTTGTGTACACTGAACTATCAGAAAGCAAAGGTGTCTCTGTCTCTGACATCCATGAAAAAAGTGTTGATTTTTGGGAGCATAGGGATAGCAAACCCTCTCTTTTGTCCCCACTCCAAAACCCACCAGAATGTACATCCACACACACCCAGTTTTGCTGCCCATGAGAGATGCACAGTGCATAGAGACTAACTGAAAAAGAGAGGTTGGTAGCATGAGCTTTCATATGCTTTATCTACTTTCTCAAATGCATCTGAGGAAGATCGTTTTGCATAATGATTTTCCAGACCAACACGGTTGTGTCTATGTATATGCAAATATGTAAATATTTTAAAATCCAATAAAATAAAATCCCAAATACTCCTGGTCTCAAGCATTTTGGATAAGGAACACTCAAGCTGTATTATCTTCAGGAGTAAAGTATCTTGGAATATTATATTTTTCTTCGATATGATGTTAGCTGCAAGGACAGGTGAGACATGAGGTAATTTGTTTCTGAACCAGAAACAAATAGTTGTTTGAACTACAAACTTGTAGAGTAGAAATTTTAGTTAGGTGTCCTGGAAGACACAGTGGCTAAATATTGGAGAGTGCTTGGTATGCTGAAAAGTCCTGGGTAAAAGGACTGATGAGTAACAACTGTAATTTTTGGTTAATATGACAGCTGAGAGCATGCTTGTTCAATATTAGTACTGTCTCTCTCTTGGTACTGTCATTGTCATTGCTGCTGTTGAGGTAAACAAGTTTGGGGGATTGACCCAACTGTTCACATGTGTTTTGACCGCTCCCTGCTTGTGCTAGTATATCATTTGCAGGGTGTTCTGGAAACTCAGTGCCTCCACCCCCATTTCAAAATGATTGGCCAATGCCATTGAGGTGTTGATTGACTTATAGACTTGTTGTTTCTTGGCTGAAGGAAGTGCCATAAACATGATCCTTTTATCTTATGTGACTTGAAGCAATGTGACTATTTTAGTTACTCTCAAAGGTGCTGCGAGATCCCTTTGCATACTGATGTTCTAGACTAACACGACTATGTCTTTGAATGTTATTTTTATTTGTACCTTTTGATTTCCTATCTGTCTGTTTTTGTAACAAAGGATAGTTTGATTTCCAGAGGTTTGCCCAACTTGAAGTCATGGGTCAGGAAACAAGTGAGATGTGGAGCATTGATACTCTGTGATCTCTAAAAGCAGATCAGAGCATTCTAAAACTGGACTTATCATTTATCTGGCCAAAATCACCTAATAGAAAACTGACACCAGGAGAAAGGCTTGCCAGCTTTCCCTTGAAAAATAATTTGTATTCTATGTACTCTCCTATCTTATGTGAGCGCCATCTGTCTATCTAACAATGAGATGACTTGTACAAAAATAAAAAAAGCAAACAAACTTTGAATAAACTTGAGGACACTGACTAGTTTATAAGAAAAGAACTTTTCTTAGTCTGCTGTACTACTTTTACCCTTTGGATAAAGTGATTTAAGTGGTTTTAATTCTACACATTAATGCCATTTAAAACAGCAGTTGACATGTACATTTAATTGTATTTCTTTCTATCTTGTAAACAGCTTTGTGTCCTATTATTGGGAGGAAATAGGGTTTAAACAAAGCAAAACGGCACAATAGAAAAATTCCTTCTGGATGACTGTTTAGAATTTTAATGGTATTTCTTTATAACCCACCTGGTACTCCAGAAGTGGTTCAAAACATCAATAAATGACCTTGTATACAGTGATGAGTAAACAAAATGAGGAGGTAAAAAGCAGAAGGGAGATATTTAAAGGGAAAGAAATGGGAGGGAGAAGACTAAAACAAGCCATATATATTCATTCATTCTGTTCAGGGTAATTTGTACCCTGTGTAATTTGTACTCTTGCTGAACTGAACTTGCTTCCTTGTTGAATTCACCTTTGAATTAAGATAATATTGCCATTGTTCATATCTGTACCCTCCCAGGATGGCACTTAGTGTAGCCTTCAGGTGGAGCTTGGTGAGGGATCAAATGTTTGAATATATCCCCTGAAAACAAAATCACTACATAGAGGGAGAAAGCTAGGTCAGAAACTTTCTTTTTCTGATCAGTTTTCTTTTCATAACTAGAAGTTTGTTTTTTTTAATGTGTGGAAAACTTGCAGACATGGGAGTTCCCTGCCTAGAAAGGTTGTACTACACAATATTCCTGAACATATACTTTGGTTTTACTCCTACTTTCTTGAAATGTAAAGCATGTTTTCTTGCATTAGTAGAAACTATGAACAACTGCTCCTTCTTATCTTTCTGGCATTTCTTCTGGTTGAAAGCTGCTGACAGATTCTCTTCTTACTTTAATCTTCCATGGTTGATAAAGATGTCAAATTATTTCTTTCTTTTCCTGATTTTTCCTTCCAGGCATTCTTTCTTCTTATGATATACAGTTGGCCCTCCACATTCACTTGTCTGTGGATGGATTTGGTTTGTGAATTTGCTCTACCCCGGACACTTTCCTCCTGTTTTCCAGGATGGAAGTGGCACTTCACTTGGGTACCTTAGCCCATAGAGATAGGTGAGTTGTCTGAGTTAAGGTCGTACAAATTTTGGCTCTTTCTGTGTTCCTGTCCCCATGGACTGTGGAGCACAAGGAGTGTATATGTGGCAGCCAGCCTTTGTCGTCCCTCCATCTTGAGATTTGAGGCTGTTGTGTGCGTCTTCATACAACAGCATAAGGTCTCAGGAGGAGAGGTGGCAGGTGGCCGCCAGGCAAGCATTCTGTGTGTTTCGACCTTCTGAAGCTTGTGGCAGTTATATGAATGTACATGCAACAGTCTTTGGCTTCAGTAGGGGTATGGTAACAGTGGTAGTGCCAGGCCACCAGGTGTGCATTCTGCTTGTTCCCCTCTCTCCGGGAGCCTACTTGCCTCCTACTTTGTAAGCATGAGGAGCATGTGCCTAGTGGCTGGGCCTTGTGGCCATCTCCATCATTACATACTATACAGTGGTGCCTCGGGTTACGAAATTAATTCGTTCCGCCGCCGTTTTCGTAACCCGAAAAGCATTCGCAAGCCGAAATGCCATAGGCGCTAATGGGGAAAAGCCGCGATTTCGTGCGAAAAAGCCGAAAAAAGCACCAAAATTTTTTTCGTAACCCGAAAAAACATTCGTAACCCGGAACAATTATTTCCTATGGGATTTTTTCATATCCCGGAAATTTCGTAACCTGGGTATTTCGTATCCCGGGGTACCACTGTATTCTGGATTCCCTCCCCCCATTTTCACAGGGGTCCTGTGCCCCTACCCTCATGAACGTGGAGGGCCAACCGTAATCACACATGAAGTTTCCCTTCCCCCTGTGTTGGTGGTTCTTGACACATTTTGCTTTCATCATAATTCTGTATGGGAGGAAGTTAAGTCAAGAGCTTCCATGAACTATGATATATGTCCTACACAACATGTTGGGCAGGTTTTTGTAGTTAGGGGAGTCAGTTCCAAAACTCAAATAAGAATGTGTGAAGTGGTAATTTATGAATCTCATCATGATGGTTCTCACCTGTGTAGGAAGACACGTCATAATATGTAACACCTAAACTGGCCCTCTTAAAAGGATAAGTTAGATAATTTATAGTTGAGTTCTGGGTTACATGTGGCACTTTCCACATCTAGTATTCAGAGGACCTGTTTTTGAGGTCAAGACAAATACATCTTCATTGTTAAAGACAACTTAATGAAGGCAGACAAAGCTTTTATGGCTGACTAGTGTGAGAAGTACCTGAAAAGAATTGCTTTTGACCAAAGCAGAATAGAGGTACACTACCAAAAGCCACAAAACAGAGTACAGTACAGTACAACTCTTGTATCCATGGGGGATACGTTTCTAGACTTCCAATGAAATGCAAAACTGCGGATCATAGCAAACCTTGTTGAAATGAATGATGTCTGGTGGAAGCTTACCATAGAGCTGCACTAGAATACCTAGAGATTCCTAGTAATAATACCTCTCTAGGCATTTCTAAGTCCTGTAGTGTGCCTCTTCCACCAGAAGCATACTGTAGAGGACCTAGAAAATGCCTAGAGCCAACTTATTTTTTCAGACATGGTAAGTAAAACTGCAGATACCAGTCCCACAGTACAGGGGCTGTACAGTGTTTCTGTGACAAGGAGCGCTTCCACACTGCACAATTATAGCTTTATGATTCTACTTTAACTGTCATGGCTGCATCCTGTGGAATCCTGGGATTAGCCAGTTGGGAAGGGTGTATTTAGAATCCTTAGTCGGAGGTCTTCCCAAACTATAAACCTCAGGATTCCATAGGATGTAGCCATGCCAATTAAAAGTAGAATCATAGTACTATAATTGTGTAATGTGGAAGGGTCCAAGGTGAAGATAGAGTGCAACATTTTGCTGCAGGTCCCACTTGTGTGTCACATATATTTATTATGTAGTACATTTCATCAAAACATTCTCAGGGTAGTTTGCATAATGAGAGATAGCTTTCAAACATGTATAATCTTAGCCGAAACTTCCAGATAATATAGAACAGCCTTCCTCAGCAAGGAACGCTTTCACAATACATGGCCATAGCGATTACGATTCCACTTTAAATGTCATGGGTCCTGTGGAATCCTGGGATTGGCAGTTCAGGCAGTATATTAGAATTCTGACCAAGAGCATCCTAGCTGTGGCAGCAGAAGTGTTTCTCTGTGGCCTGAGGTACCACTAGTGAGTCTTTCAGACCCCTTTCAGGTAGGTCTCAGTACTTTATCCTCAGCGAGTACCTCCAGCAGGAAGAAAGAACCAAAAACAAATTTGAATATCTGAATATCCTTCCACAAGGATATGATCACTTCACTTACCCAGCTTTCCATCTCTCATATTTCTACACTTCCATTAACCCATGTACGATTGAACTCATAAAAGAGGCTTGGTGTTCTTCCTAACTTCATGCCTCCTCACTGAGATCCAGCTCCTTGCACGCTTCTGCAGGGTAAACAGGAGCCTTTTGGTTGGAAATCCTGCTTGTATTCTTCATTTCGAACTGCTCCTTTACCTTTGGCTAATAATCCAGGTAAAATGGCCAGCTTTGGCACGTGGCAATGCAAACGCATTTGCCAGACCTCTTTAATGTGACCTCTGGAGTGCAACTATAATTACAACCACCTAAATGATTGGCTGGGAGCACCCATTATTGTAGAAGCTCTGTCGACAAAGTGCTGTCATTATTTCAGAAATGATTGGTTGCTATCAGGAGATTATTTGAGGGTGTGTGTTTATTTATGTAGTAACAGCTGAAACAATATGTGTTTGGAATACAACCACGTATAGCTCATGGGGAAAACTGTGAATGCAGGAACCTTCCTTCCAGTTTCTCGCAGATTATTGTTTGAGAAACAACATCCAGTTAACTGCCAGATATGGTCTTGGGAGACTGTTTGTAGCCCACAGCACTAACCTTCCTGGAGTTAGTGGCCTGTTACAGACTGCCAAAATAAAGCTGCTTCGGGTCTCTTTGGAGGTATGCTATTTAAATGATGCATGGGTCCTAAGAGTCTGGAGGTCGCACCAAAGCCACACTCCATTCCTAAGCACCGGAGTGCAGCTTTTGGTGCAGCTTCCGGATTCCTAGGATGCATGTATCATTTAAACAGCATACCTCTAAAGAGACCCAAAGCAGCTTTATTTTGGCAGTCTGTAACAGGCCAGTGTTAGCTAAAACTGTCACCCAGTTGAAGAACAATAGTTGTCTTTCAATACGGTGCATGGCATGGCAATTACAATGACAAGAAAATATATTCCACCTAAACATTAGGAAGAACTTTACTGTAAGAGCTTTTTGACAGTAGAATGGACTGCCTAGGATGGTAGTGAACTCTCCTTATTTGGAAGTCTTCAAATAGAGGTTGGGTGGACATCTCTTAGGAGTGCTTTAATTGTACATTCCTACATGGCAGGGGTGGACTTGTGGTCCCTTTCCAACTCTTAAGATTCTGTTCTGTAGCATGCATGGTCCATGTGCCTGATGGAGTGGGCTGGGATCCTCAGAAACTTGTGCCTGATGGAGTGGGCTGGAATCCACAAAAACCTATGGCAAGTAAAACTTGCCAGGCTTTAAGATGCCCCAAGATTCTTAGGCGGGTTACAGACCGCCCATTTGGGGTGGGCTGCACCTGCCCCTTTCCCCGGTGTATTGGGGCCTCAGTGGCCAGAACGGCAGCCGCTGAGGCCCCGATCTGCCGCTTTCTGGGCTGCGGGGAAGCGGCAAAAGGCCGCTTCCCCACAGCCTGGAAAGGGGTGTCCTTGGAGCTTCAAGCCCCAAGGACACCCCGTGGCGGTGGGGAGGAGGAGAAAGGGGCCGCTTGGCCCCTTTCTCCTTTGGTCTGAAATGGAGCTCCTTCCTGCTCCGCGCTAAGGGCACACTATGTGCCCTGGTGCGGAGCGAGGATGTCACGTCCGTGCCGCCCTGTATAGAGGCGGCGCAGCCATGACGTCCTCATGGCGACGACTGTGTGGAACGGCTGCTGCCATTTTGTGCACGCAGAGGGCGCACTAGGGTTAGGAGGGTACGGAAGCACTGCCCCTTCCTCACCCTAGTGCGCGCTCTGCGTGCACAAAACGGCCCGTTTGTAACAGGGCTTAGTTTTTGTTCACATGGCTACCTCTCCTTCCCTCCCTTCTGGTCATTTAAAGAATGCTTGTGCCAAATCACAGAACCTGAAAAATTAAATGTTTAAAATGAAAGCTCCCAGAATCTCTCAAGGAGGATTTCATGAACTAACTAAATTTCAGTTCAGAATTTCTTGGAATTGTGGAGCAAAGAATTAATATTTCTGATTTTCACCTGACCATATCAGTGTACTTAATAAATTTAAATCTCAACTAATAAAAGACAAGTTCAAAAAGCAGGGATAGGTTGGCCTGGTGTCTTGTGTGGGATAGCAGAGGAGGAAAGCTGTGTTGTGGGATGGACCCTCTGGACTTGTTGAGCCTTTAAAGGACTTTGGAGCACTGTCTTTCAAAATGTGTTGAGACATCTTCTAATTCTTAACATATATTCTTCAGGGGGGAGATGAATAAGCCAAAGAAGATGGGAACATTTTTCCTGGGGTGAATGGATGATTTTGAGACATTCCTACACCTGCAAACTATGGGCCCAAACAGACAGGCCAAAATAAAGCTGCTTCGGGTCACTTTGGAGGTATGCTGTTTGAATGACACATGCTTCCGGCTTCTTAGGATGCATGCATAATTTAAACAGCATACCTCCAAAGTGACCCGAAGCATCTTTGTTTTGGCCTGTCTGTTCGGACTCTATAGGAGACCATGCATTGAGGGTCTTTCTATCTCTCTTATAGTCATGTCCACATATTGGCAGAGAGTGAGAGGGAATCAGGGCTGCTATGAATGTCTGCATTCTAAGGGCCATCAGCTAGTGGATTCATATAGCAGAGAAATTTAATTTTTCAAAGAATGCTTCCTGCTTTTTTGTGACTTGGTAAGTTGGCTTGGTATAGCCAGTTTGTAAATGTTTGTAGAAGATACTTCGTTTCTGTTGATGTCTTCTAATTTCTTCTCTGACCTTAAATGACCTTAAAATATGCCTGTGCCTGATACACTAAAGCTATTCATTTCATTTAAAATGAGTAGTCTTTTTTTTTTTACTGTCTTCCTTGCAGAATTCTCTGTTCCAGGTGGGATCATGTCAGTGACACTGTACAGTAATCTGAGTTTAAGAAAAACTGCAGTGCGTACAGTCAGCCCTTCGTATTCATGGATTCTTCATCTATGGATCCCACCATCCATGGCTCGAAAATAAAAATAAAAGCACAAATCTTGATTTTGACATTTTAAAATAAGGGGCACCATTTTACTACTCCACTGTATATAATGGGACTTGAATATCCACAGATTTTGGTACCCATGGAGGATCCTGGAACCAAACCCCCGTGAACCCCAGTGAAACCAAATTTAACGGCTGTTTGATGGAGATGGATACTAGGTGAAGGCTTCTATAAATTTATCATTACTTTACCTTCTTTCCATGACAGTAGGCTTAGAAAGATGGTGTGGTGTGATGCACAATAGAGTTGCAACAAATTATATTGTTTTGTTTTATTTGTGTGCTCATTTTGCAGATCAAGAAAGAGAAGCCGGAAATGATTCCAGATTTAAAACTGGTTGTTGAAGAGAAGTTTAAAGCCCTGGAAAGCCTAAACAATGACCATGATTTGCAAAGAAATGAGAAGTTTGTCCTTTTTAAGGATCAGCTCAGGAAGATGAAGGCTCAATGTAAGTCTTTGCTTTTTTTTTTTTAAAGTTCAATACAAGTACAAAACAGCTCCTCTCCTCTCCTACCTCTTGTCTTGTACTATAGAAGTTGAGAAAATGTTTGTCCATTCAGGATTCTCAGCACAACTGGAAAGCACCTAACCACCCCCAAACCTGCAAAAGTAATTGCTTTGGACTACAACTCTTAACATCCCCTGGTTAGCATGGCACATTCTCATAGTGCTGCAGTAGCCAGGGACAGTCATTGACAGTGGTGAACAGTGGTCTTTCAGGGAAGCATGGTCAGTATGCCTGATCTTTTTCTCTTCAGTGAAAACCAGGTAAGTTTCCAACAGACAAATAAGCAAGCAAACAAACAAAATATGGGTCTCCTGGCAGACCATTTGTAAAACTGCTGTCTGAAGAAGTATGGATCAAGGAGTAAAACAATTTTTTTTTGCCACTTCTGGTCATGAATCTCAACTTCATGCTTTGTGACAACAAGAAGGAATGGTCTACTTCATTGACTGAAATGTGCCTCAGTTATTGGAGCTGGCTATGCTGATTAGGGGATTCTGGCAGTTGTAATACAATAAAACCATACCATCCCAAGCTTATTTTAGGCTCTGGACTTAAGCTCTCACCCTTTTAGAGACTAATGTGTACTACTGATTCAGCTGAAAAGCATACAATAAACATTTTTCATCCTGTCTTACCTGCCATTCCATGCATTAAAGCTGATCCTACATTCCTTATAGTTAGATCAAATAAATGCTGATTCTAAAAAGAAAAGAAAGAAAAGAAAGAAATAACACGTGCACTTGAAATTTCACATTTCTGGTCTGGTCTGGTCTGTGACCAAAATAAATCCATTTGTTCATTCATTCATTCATTCATTCAATTTCACATTTCAGACTCATTTAAACATCATTGCTATGGATATAAAATAGAGTTTGCTTCCAATGGCCTGATGATAAGTGCATATACTAGGGAATGAATACCATTTTGTTGCAGAAAAGACTAATGTCTTTTTTAAAAATGAGCATCTGTAGACATGCTGGCTGGTTGACTCCTTGACTACAACATGTTCTAAAAGTATAAGATACTGCAGTGACTGGCATCAGCCATAGTGCATCCCTGCATGCTTCTGCTAATCCAGCTGCTGGCACACAGACTGGTTCCAGTGTCAACCTTGTTGTTCTCTGGATAGTCATCCCACATACGCCCCAACCCCTGTTCCTGGGCTTTGGCCCTGAGGTCCAACCCTAGGTGCACCCCTAGAGCTAAGGGGAAGCAGCATGCTGCCAAAGTTTCAATTAGGGTTTTGTTTTCTGTCAGTATTGTGCTGGTCTGTATTTTTCATCCATTTCATTATGTATGTAAACTCTGTGCCAGAAACATTCCTATGATACCCTGGTCTGAATGAACAGACAGTCTTAAACATATTCTACAGAAGCTCAGTTTTATTTTAATTTGTTCATGGATTGTTTTCAGCACAAAAGACAACAATTGGGGATCAAGCCATGATTTCCATTTCTCTTACATTGAAAGGGAACATTTGGTGCACTTAAATGCACAGCACTAAGTAATTAGCAGCGATTTTCTTGACTCTCTCTCACGGTGCCGGTCTTATTTGCATGCATATATAATGTAAATCTTGCTTCACATCCTTTTTTTAATGTTTGTAGGTGCACTCTTTTTATTTTTATTTTATACATATGCTGTATTCTCTTTTTGATAGGATCTTTTTAAAAGGATTAGGTAAGCTGTTTTCATTTTGTCACTCTAACAAATTGTTCCAGTTTCACAACCCAGGATGTGTTGCAATCCAAAGGAGACCTTTGCTTTAATCATGGAACTGTATTGTTGGAAAATGCTTACAGTGTCTGTTCCCAGGTTTACAGCTTGTGAACATGAACTGTGTAACAATGCAACATATTAAAATCCCTATGGCCTAATTCAGTAATTTTCAACTTGTGCTCCGGGAAACTGCAGGGTTCTTTGGAAAATTATCAAGGGGCTCTTCATTAAGAGGACTGACAATGATGGATGAGAAATCTGTGAAACACAGCTTGTCCATTGTAATTAAATTTCCTTCAGTGTACATAGCCATAGCATGGTTTGAGCATGATATATTGTGCATTATCAGTTAGGAATGTGAAAACAAATTTCATTTTCAGTGCATTCGTTTACAATTCCACTAGCATTTTGTCCACTTCCCATATTGTAGTGCATGCAAGACTTTGCTGCCTTCATAAAAAGAAATTTGTTTGTATTATACTATGCACTTTTCTTCATGTACATACTGTACTTTATTTTTTCTTAAACTGTACATTTTCACCTATTTCTATCATAGGCTAAAGTAAGTTTGTGTACATTTTTCAAAGGCCTGGTCTTTATTGTTGTTGTAAACATTTATTTGCATAGAATTCAAAGAAGAAAAAGAAAAGAATGTAATTCACATGATTTTCTCCTGATGATGGGAAACTGAAAGATACATGCACATGTTCGGCAATAGTCTTGCAAACTACAGATTGCATAAATTCATAAGAAATCTTGGCTAATACAGATCTGTTTACCATCTCTATTACTAGTTTGTGAGGGTCAGTGGAGAGGTCAAACAGCTTTAACCATATTACAATGAGTTATTCATGCATCTTAGAACTTGGGCTAGAAAACCTGACAACTAGTGTCAGAATCCTGGTTTCCTCCTGATGTCTTGGACCATAGCCTATTTTTCTTGGCCATTGGCCACATGCTTGGTGTTATGGGAGATGTAGCCAAAACCATCTGGAGATAACCAGGTTGTCTATACCTGCTGTAGAATGTGTAGCTGTTTTTTTGCAGCCGATTGGGGGTCCTTCATTAGAATGTTTGATGTAGAAAGGGTTTCCTGATTATGTGAAAGTTTTCAGAACAGTTTACCTAATCCAGTTCACTTCTGCAAACCCTATAATACTGTGAGTTACCAGAACATTTTTGTATTTCAGCTTCTCATAGTGACTGGGAGAGTTGTGGTACTGCCAAGGTTTTTTTTTACTGGGAGCAACAAAATGAGGATATTGCCCCTCAAAATTCTGCCTCCCATTAAATTTTCTTTCATTTCTCAAATTTCTAGCATTGCAGAGAGTCAGGCATTGAAAAATCTTTCACATTTAGAACTCTTCTATTTGCTGTATTTGCATTCTCTTGGTAACTTTGGGGCTATACAGACAGGTGGCTAAAAGCTGCTCACCTTTGCCCCTAGTCAGTGCCACAACAGCCGCATGCTGCGGCTCTGACCCGCTCCCTAAAAAGAATCTGCTATAGGTAGCTTCTTTGAAGGGGCACCATAGTGGCGCTTGCATGCCATTATGATGCCCCTTCTGGCCAGTACCGTTTGGGCGCTCGGGCACCCATGCATCATCATGGCGTGCCTCATATGGACAGGCACGTGCCAATATGGTGCATGGGTGTTGAAAGTAGAGCTGGACTTGTGTAAATGCTCAGCCCTTTCAAGCCCTACTTTTGGGCCCAGGCTTTAGGGCCTTCGTCTGTCTCTTTGTTTTGGATTCCTAAACTATATTTCTGGATGGTCAACTGAAGATTTAAATTACTGCAGTGTGAGAAATTTGCGGACTGAAGGGGGGGGGGGTAATTTTTGGCATGTCAGAATTCTTACTGGGGGGACAATGCCCTCATGTTGTCCCCCCCCCCCCATGGCTTATAATGAAAACATAACTTTTGTAATTTATGAATTGCTGCTTTGCAGTTCTTAGCTGAGTAGAAATGAACAGCGAAGTTGCAGGCAAGACATCTGGCTTTGGCTCTGTCTGCATATATAAGCTTTCTAAAATCGTTATCCTCTTTTCACAGTAGGGGAAAGTCTGTAATCTTGGAAAAAAGCATTTTAGTTGTCATAGCAAGCTGTGGATCAGACCATGTCAGTAATAAATAGGCCAGTGCTTTCATAAATTAATTTGTTTTGTCTTCCATCCCCTACCTAATTTTCAGATTTTATCAATGGTTTATCAATTGGTAGTTTAAGAACTCCTTATAGGAAATATATAGGAATTTATAGGAAAGGCATTGTGTTTGTGATTACGAGAATCATTCATTTAGAGATGAATGATATGTAACTTTGCCAGATTTGGTGATGGCAATTAATCTGTGGGTTCTGCTTTCACTCTTTATTCTGTTTTCTAGAAAGAAGGGCAATGGTGTACCTAAATCTTCTCCAAACAAACAAGCAAGCTATGTGTGTGTCCACATCTACGCTGCATCTATAAACAAGCTTCATTTATATACAGCTTCATACTGCCCCTAAGCAGTGTTTAAGCAGTTTACAACTGTAAGCTAATTTGCCCCCAACAATCTGGGTACTCATTTTAGGGACTTCGGAAGGATGCAAGCTGAGTCAAGCTTGAACCCTTTTTGCTGGTCTTGAACTCACCTTATGGTTTTGAGTGAGTGGCTGCAGTACAGGCATTTAACCATTGCGCCACCAGGACTCCTGACAGATTAATGCAGTTTGACACCACTTTAATTGTCATGGCTCCACACAGTGGAATTTTGAGATTTATAGTTTTGTAAGATATTTAGTTTCTCTGTCAGAATGCTCTGGATGCACAATAAACTACAAATCCCATGATTCCATAGGATAAAGCAATGACAATTAAAGTGATGTTAAGCTGCATTAATTCTGCTTTATGGCAGCAGACTAGGAATCATAATGGTGAGCAGCCAAGAAAAAGTGTGGGTGAATCTGTGTAGTGTAGTTGTACAGTGGAATCAAATGAGATACATTATAGTGCAATGGAACTGGAATTTCTCCTCCAATTGCCATTCTACCCCTTTGTCTTTCTGCTTTCTTGGCAGTAATGTTGAGTAGGGATCTCCTTGAAGCCCTCCCTGCAAGTCCTCTCTCCCTCCACAGATACCTTGCAGCGTGTTCAGCAGTATCCCAGGTATAAGCAGTCCTAGGATCTGTAGCTTTCAGGCAACCTCATTTCTATTCTAAGGACTAAGGTTACCTAAGGGAATCAAATTTTCAGGGTCTCTGATAGCATTCTGGGTGTCAGGATCTGAGGCAGCACCACTGGCTTGAAGATGATTTCCTATGGGAAAAAATGGAGCTTGCTTTTTAATGCAAGAGAGCAGCCTGGGCAGAAATTCCTGTACTAAGACCAATAATCACAAATTATTTTGTGATTATTTCAGCACCATCATTGTTTAAAGGTGTAGGTTGCAATCCTTCATATCTTGCACACCATTTTGTAATCAATGAGACCTGTTTAGATATTGCTGAGTTTGACGATCAGGCTCATATTGCCACCGTGAGAGCTTTTTATTATTCTTCCCATGGTGTGCCCTGTGATGGAGGTGTGAAGTCACTGCATTTCATTACAAGTTCTTAAATCTACATCTTAAATCAATGGATCCACTGACGTGCTTGCTTTTATTGAGGGACCATGGGTAAATAAGGGCTGGGCTCCTGTATAAATATTAAAAGGAATGAAGAGGGGATTTCAATCAGTGTGTCTTGCTAAATTTTGGGTAGAATTCAGACACATAGCTGTGTAAGTCTGCAATATCAGTATGCAAAGGGATCTTGTAGCACCTTTGGGACTAACTGTGTGAAAGAAATTGTAGCATAAGTTTTTGTAGACTTGGTCTGCTAGGAAAGCTTATGCTACAACTTCTTTCACACAGTCTCAAATGTGCTACAAGATCCCTCTGTTCGCTCAACTGTAGTGCAGTGGTTTCCAAACTTTGGTCCTACGGGTGTTTTGGATTTCAGCTCCCAGCAGCCCCAGCCAGCTTGGCCATTATTCTGGAATTCCAAACACCTGGAGGACCAACATTTGGGAATCCCTACTGTAGTGAGAAAAATTGCATTGACTTAAATTCTCTCCTTTATACAACTCTTAATCATGCAGGATCCCTGCCCTCCTGTACCTCTGACTGTTGTACAATCTTGATATCTTATGATGAGTCATGACAAGAAGCATATCTAGGATGCCATTATCTCTAGCACTGGAAACTTAGTTTACTCATGATGCTACATGAACTCTGACTGGGTTCCAAAACTGTTGCAGGATTCTAGACTCTAAAAGTCCTGTTGCTGCATCTTAGGAATGACAGCAATGAGCTGTTCACCTCCTGCCAGTATAATTTTCATCCATTGTAGAATGATAAATGCTTGGCCATTATGTTTAAATGTCTAGGTGTTTATAACTTGAAAAGCTGAAGGCTGTCATAACTAAAACTAGGCCTGTTTTCCACCCCTCCATGATCTGCAGAAGGAATGCACACCCTTCAGGTTTTGGTCACATGGCTGGACTTTTGGAGGACTGAGATTATTGGAATTCTCTGATGTACTCTTGGAGTTGTGGCTGGTCATTAATGAAATGGCAGCACTTGTAAGGGTGGAGCTCATTCTTACCACTGATCAGTGTCTCACTGTGTTTGTGGGATTGCTAATTAGGGATGCATATTGCATATACTCATGTGTAAGTAAATTTTAGTGAAACAGTTGACCCCAAAAACCTGGGTTGACTTATCCATGGGTCATTGCATATAAGTTCATAAGTATATGTATTTGTTGTGGTGGTGGTGGTGTGCCTTCAAGTTATTTCTGACTTATGGTGACCCTAAGGCCACCATGGAGTTTTCTTGGCAAGATTTGCTCAGAGGTGTATGAAGTCGGAGGTTTTCACAGCCAGAATCCATAGCTTTTGGTGGGGGGTTTTGGGCTGTGTTGCCATGAATCAGAGAATTCTCTGAAGATGCCAGCCACAGATGCTAGTGAAACGTCAAGAATAAGCAATTCCAGAACACAACCACATAGCCCGAAAATCCCACAAAAACCTATGTTCAGAGGAGGTTTGCCATTCTTTTCTCCTGAAGCTGACAGCATGTGACTTTTCCGATATATAAGTATGGAAACAGGTAAGTACTATACTTATTACAAATAGGAACCATCCCATTTTCTGAGTGAATGGCAAAAGGCAAGCACATAGTCCACCCTGAGAGCACCTAAAAGAATGGCAAAAGGCAAGCACATAGTCCATCCTGAGAGCACCTAAAAGAAACATTGCCCCCCCCCCCCGCCTCTACTCTTTCATTCTTCCAGCCTTTAGGATGACCACAAACAATTATGCCTGCTGGAATTTTGTAAGTTCTTTGGCATCGTTTTCCTTTACTTCATCCTTTACATCCTTTGTTATATAACCCCTTTACCCTCGACCTACCCATGGGTCATATCAAAATCCCTAATTTTGGCCCCAAAACCAACCCTTGACTTATTCATGAGGTCAACTTTTACTGTAGTCGATTATATATGGTAGATTTTTTTTGTGGACTAGTAATGATGTGACTGAAACACCACTGCATTCAATGCTTCATATTCCTGT
The DNA here is from genome assembly GCF_019175285.1 of Sceloporus undulatus. Lineage (NCBI taxonomy): Eukaryota > Metazoa > Chordata > Lepidosauria > Squamata > Phrynosomatidae > Sceloporus > Sceloporus undulatus. The sequence continues at coordinate 235,574,040 of NC_056525.1, forward strand.
TGAGCTGAAGAATGGGAACTGAAAACTGTGTATAAACATTTCTGTTCAAATCTAATACTTTGGATTTTTTTCAGCATACATCTGTCTGACAGACTACATTAATAGTAATTTTCTCTCACCGGGGAATCCTTGGAACTGTTGTTCTGTCTGTGGGTGGAGAACTGGGGATCTGTAATAGAGAATTCACAGCATCTTTGTCAAACTACAATTCCTCAGTTCGTTGAAGATTTCCATGACAACCCTACAGAAAACTGACAGAAGTTGTTAGTTTATGTCTGACACTGAAAGATGGGGTATTCAGTACATGAAATGAAAATTATGAGTAGCCGCCGTGCTGTTAAAGGATCTTAGTGTTAGAATCCAAAGCTGCATGGTGCCTTACAAATCTACAAATCCAGGATTCTGTAGGCTGGAGCCATGGCAGTTAAAGTGGTGTCAAATTGCATTGTTTATGTGGGGTAGATACACCCTAAGAAAAATGTAGCCCTTAGGAATTGAAGAACAGATTCACACATGTGTATGAACAGTGCTTGATTTCTCATCCCTTGACTCATATGAATTAACTCCACTGAAAAGTATTACTGGAGGAGCACTGAAAGATTCTTTCTCAAAAGCATATGGAAACTAATCCTCTGTACCATAGGTTAATAGACATGTGACTGAGGGCTATTTCACATTACACAGTTGGGAGTTGAATCCACTTTAGCTCCCATAGCTGCCTCCTGTGGCATGCTGGGGTTTGTAGACTGGTGATGCAGTAAAGTTCTCTGGCTAGGAATTCTAAAGATCTCTTTGTAAACTACAATTCCCAGGATTCCAGAGGATGTTACCATGGCAGTTAAAATGCAATCATAGATTTATAAGTATATACAGTCAGCTCTGTATATCCACAGAGTCTTTATCCACAGATTCAATAATTCACATCTTGAAAATATTCCAAAAAGTTATAAATTCTAAAATTTGAGACTGTACACTCCCTCTAATTCTTAATAATGGAATGTCCTTAGCTTGTCATCGTCGTGTGAGTTCAGGTCATTTCTGACCTTATAGCGGCCTTAAGGCAAATATATAAATGGGGTTTTCTTGGCAAGATTCGTTCAGGGCGGGGTTGCCTTTGCCTTCACCTAAAGCTTAGAGCAGGGGTAGGCAACCTGCGGCCCGCGGGCCGGATGCGGCCCGGCAAGGCCTTGGGACCGGCCCCAGCCTGGTCCTGTCGCTGATTGCCGCCGGAGCCTTTGGCCTATCAGGAGGAGGTGGGCAAGGGGAGGCAAGCAGCAGGCAAGGGGTGCAAGCGGTGGGCAAGGGGGGCAATTGTCTATAGAAGCCTCCGAAACATGCATTTATATTAACATTTTTTTAAAAATCAGCAAATTTTTTTGCGTGTCCTCCATTTTTTAAAAAAAAAGTGTCCTCCATTTGAAAATTTTGTCCCACATTTGTCCCGGTTTATTTATTTATTTAATTTGTTAAGAATTATTTATTTATTTATTTTTTTGGCTTCGGCCCCCCACTTGTCTCAGGGACAGCAACCCGGCCCCCGGCTCAAAAAGGTTGCCTACCCCTGGCTTAGAGTGTGTGACTTGCCCAGGAACACTAGTGGGTTTCCATGACTGACCAAAGATTTAAATCGTGATCTTCTGAGTCATACTCCAATGCTCAAACATCTACACCACGCTGGCGTTAGGTCAGGCCTGTGCAATTTCTGACCGATCAAGCCAAATGCAACCCACCAGCTATATATATGGGAGGTCATAAAAGTTTGAAAAAGCTGCTGGTATGGCAGCTTCACTCTCTGGAAGGAATTGGAAGGAAGCTTTTTCTAAAATAGCTATATGAAACCTAAATAGGGTGTGTGGGCAAGGAGTGATAATTTAATGAAGAACTCTATTTTCTGAAGGTAAATTTGCCATATGGGGCCATTTTGTTCAGGATTTCCTTATTTATTTATTTAGTTAGTTAGTTAGTTTCCTGGCAAGCCACAATATCATACCCTTTGACATTTTACTGATGAAAACTGGAACACATGTGGCCAATCAGCATCAGAGTGTGATCAAGATGGCCAAGTTTATAGATGAGGAAGAATGCACAAGCTAGGAGAGGTTGAAATACAGTCAGACATTTGTATCGGTGGGGGATCTGTTCTGCCCCCTGCCCCGCAGATACAAAAAAATGCATACTCAAGTCTCGTTGTGTCTACTGCGGTGTGATGTACATGCAGCTGTGTGCATGTGCCACCGTTGGTGAAAATGAGGCTTGCTACTTTTGCACTTTGAACCCAGTTTGCACTAACTGAAGTAAGCTGAGTATTAAGTAGGGAAATGGAAGAAGGAGAGAGAAACTGGGACATTTTAAAGCCTGTTGAAAAAGTGGTACGATTGAGGAGTAAGAGGGACTGTTCCCACCAAATCAGGACAGTTGGAGGGCGTGCAGTGGCTAGATTAGAAGCTGAATGTGCCTACTCTAAGTTCAACCTCTGTACTCTTATTTCCATCATAACAGTTTTACCTCAGAGTGGTTCGGAAGCTGGCTCCTTAACTATTACACATTTTTGGAGGAGAGGATAAAGTTTTTTTTAAATTAATTCTGGTATAATCTGGTACAAGTAAGGTTTATAAAGAGAGGATAAAGTATTTTGAGCGCATGTGTGAGATTGATTCAGTTATAAAAATGAGCCATATAGTGATCATTATTGACACTAGCTTGTTTCTCTCCTACTAAGCAAAAAGCATGAAACAGTTTTCGTTATTCCTAGTAAGGGCACTTTTAAAGCAAATCTGTCTCTGTCGGCTCTTCTGCTCCCTCCTAATTTGCCCATCAGCATAAGTTGCAAAGACACACTATCTAAAAAGAACTTGATGCTGATGGGGAAATAGATCATTAAGAGATGCAATATTAATTTGGCAGTGTTCATTTTCTCACAGCAACAAAGGCTCTGGATTGTAGTGCATGCAGGGTAATAAGACTGCATTTGTAATGGAATGTTTCTGCCCTTGCTGCAGGGGGAATAAATATCCGCTTTGGAAATATTCAGAAAGCAAAGTTTAAATCAGGACTTTGACATTTTGCCAAAGGTAGAGGCAGAACTGAACTGTGGACTGAACACAAAGGAATATATATGTATGTGTCTATCTGTCTATATATTCACCATTTGACAGGTGCTCTTATACTAATGTTTCTTACATGTGTTTGACATATTTGTGTGAAAGCTACAACTGTAACTACAAACTGTTTTTGAAATAGGTTATGGCAGTAGAGCTAAATAAGCTAAGCTTTCGCCTTCTGCCACTCCACTCAGAGAAGGGTATGGTTCCTTTATTTATTTATTTATTTATTTATTTTGATGGGAGTTAAAGTACAGTACTTACATTGACCTGTCAGTAAGTTGATTCAAGTTTTGGGAGTAAATCTTTTAACTAAAATTTCCATACTTATACTGGGGAAAGATGGGAGTTTTTTTCCCATTGTGCTAAAGTTCAGATACTCCAAAAACATCACAAGGTTGTCTGACTTTCCAGGTGTCTTCATTAGGATTGCCATTCCAAACCCAGAGGGTTTGCAGGCTAAAACATGTGACCTAGGCACAGTTCCTGGTGATGCCATTAAACGTTATGCATTAAATACCAACCACAGATGCGCAGAGCTTTTCATTCATAGACACACAGAGAAAATATATTCTTCTGGTTGGAAATTAAGAGTAAAATCTTAGCTAAATCTCTGCTCCTGTGCAATGCCAGGTCGGTTAAGAACAAGTCCCACATAATCTATGACCTTGTGGAGGATAAGAACTGCGACTTGGCTTGCATTACTGAGACCTGGCTTGGGCCTGAGAGTGAAGCAGTGTGGGCACAGGCCCTCCCTGCCGGGTACTCAGTGAAGGACCAGATCAGGGTGAGTGGGCGGGGGGGGGGGGGTTGCCTTGATCTATAAGAACACCCTTTTTAACCAGGAACCATGTCCGCCAGACAGATTATATCGAGTGTATATACCTGACCCTAAAGGCCAGGGACAGTATAGGGATTCTGTTGGTCTACAGGCCACCCCGTGCGCTAACAGACTCCCTAGCCGAGCTGACACAACTGGTCTCGGAGCTGGTGCTGGAGTCCCCCAGGCTTCTTGTCCTGCGGGACCTCAACATCCCCTTCGAAGTCAGACAGGTTCCAACTGGTGCGGCTCGGGAGTTCATGGCTACCATGACTGCCATGGGCCTGTCCCAACTGGTCACAGGGCCCACACATTCTGCCGGTAATACACTCGATGTTGTCTTCTGTACGGACATGGAGTCTCCGTGGGCAGAGGTAACTAATATCTCTGCCCTGTCATGGACGGACCATTTCCTGGTGGAGGCTAGTATCAAGGCTACTGTCCAGATCCCTCCCGGGGGTGGCGGACCTATTAGGATGGTCCACCCTCGAAGGCTGATGGAACCTGAAAGGTTCCAGGAAGCCCTAGAGGGCTATTTGGTTGGAACTGACGGCGACTCTGTTGATGCCCTGACCAATATCTGGGATGTTGATCTTTCCAGGGCTATACACAGCATCGCTCCCAAGTGTCCTTTCCGGCCTACTTCCAATAAAAAGCCCTGGTACACGGAAGATCTCAGGGCAAGGAAGCGGGCTGTGCAACGACTAGAGCACAAATGGCGGAGACATCGGGACTTAGCCGACAAGACACTCCTAGAGTCTCTTTTGAAGGCCTACGGAGTGGCAATAGGTGCAGCTAAGAATTCGTTCTATGTTGCACTTATTGCATCCGCGGAGTCGTGTCCAGCAGAGCTGTTCAGGGTGGTGAGAGAGCTCACTCAATTGGTTCCCCCCCTGAACCCATTATTGGAGCCATCTAAAGCCTGCTGTGACGAGTTTAACAACTTCTTCGCCGATAAAATCTCTTGGCTAAGCGCCGATCTTGACGCTGTTATTTGTTCAGAATCACGAGTAGAGGCGTCCAGTGCTTCCGTGGACTCAGTTATACTGGATCAGTTTGAGTCTGTTAGTACCGAGGATGTGGACAGGATCCTCAGCAGCGTTAGGAAGACGACCTGCTCTCTCGATCCCTGTCCTTCATGGCTGGCAGTTCAAGGGGGAACCGCGACAACAGAAATGCTGTGTCGCATCATTAATACATCATTCAGGGAGGGCCTTTTTCCATCGAACTTAAAAACGGCCATCGCAAAACCTTTATTAATGAAGTCCTCCCTTGACCCCCTAATTCGAAACAATTATCGGCCTGTGTCACTGCTGCCATTTTTAGGGAAGGTGATCGAGAGGGCGGTTGCCTCCCAACTGCAGAGGGTCTTGGAGGATACGGATTATCTAGATCCATTTCAAACCGGCTTCCGGGCGGGCTATGGGGTTGAGACTGCCATGGTCGCCTTAGTCGATGATCTCCGTCTGGGCATGGACAGGGGTAGCGTGTCCCTGTTAGTGCTCTTGGACATCTCCGCGGCCTTCAATACCATCGACCATGGTATCCTTCTGGATCGCCTGGGAGAGTTGGGTATCGGGGGCACTGCTTTGCAGTGGTTCCGTTCCTACCTCTCGGGTAGATTCCAGATGGTGGAGCTGGGGGACTGTCGCTCCGATAAGAGGGCCCTTATATCTGGGGTCCCTCAGGGAGCGATTTTGTCCCCTATGCTATTTAACATTTACATGAAGCCGCTGGGAGAGATCATCCGGAGACACGGGGCGCGGTGTTATCAGTACGCTGATGATACCCAAATAGTCTTCTCTGTGTCTCCGACTGATGCAGTGACTAGGGATGGCATCTCTCCGCTCAATGCCTGTCTGGAGTCGGTAATGGGCTGGATAAGGGAAAACAGACTCAGCCTGAATCCAGAGAAAACGGAAGTACTCGTGATAGGTTCTCCTGGTCCTGGGAAGGAGGTTTGTCCACCAGTCCTGAACGGGGTCACGCTCACCGTAAAGGACTCAGTTTGCAGCTTGGGGGTGCTCCTTGACTCGTCGCTTCACCTGACTTCTCAGGTGGATGCGACAGTTAGGAGCACCTGTTATCAGCTTTGGCTGATATGCCAGCTGCGTCCCTACCTCGACCGGGGGGACCTTGAAACAGTGGTGCATGCACTGGTAACCTCTCGACTTGATTTCTGTAATGCGCTCTACATGGGGCAACCCTTGTACCAAGCTCGGAAGCTGCAGTTGGTTCAAAATAAAGCCCTAAATGGCTTGGGCCCAGGATACCTAAAGGACCGCCTCTCCCCGTACATTCCGCCTCGCACCCTCAGAACATCTGGGCAGCAATTACTGAAGGTGCGTGGGGCTAGGTTAACCTCCACCACGCGGAGGACATTTTCCACGGCTGCCCCAACCCTTTGGAATACGCTGCCCATTGAGCTCCGCTCATCTACCACCCTGGCCCAATTCAGGAAGGACTTAAAAACCTTCCTGTTTCAACAGGCATTCCCCGATTAAATATCCTGTGGGCCTCCCTCCTCTTCCGTGGCCAAGAGGTTGGGCTATGGGGCTTTTTTCCTGTTATTTTTTGATGTATTGATGTATTTGTATGGTTTTAATTTTTTTGTATTATAATATGGATTGTATGTGTTTTTAACTGTTCTGTAAGCCGCCCTGATCGTTGGAAGGGTGGGGTATAAATAAAAATTTTATTATTATTATTAAATATGGCTGCTAGGCTGGTCACTGGTAGCTCCAGGGCCAGCCACATAACACAGATACTGAAAGACCTGCATTGGCTGCCAATCCGCTTCCGGGCCCAATACAAGGTGTTGGTCGTTACCTATAAAGCCCTAAATGGCTTGGGCCCAGAGTACTTGGAGGACCGCGTCTCCCCATACAATCCGCCCCGCACACTCAGGTCAGGGGGAAAAAAATCTTCTGAGCGTTCCCAAGACAAAATATGTATCAACGGCGCAAAGGGCATTTTCTGTGGCAGCCCTGCAATCTTGGAATGCCCTCCCTGAAGAACTCCGCTCAGCCCCCTCCCTGGAGTCGTTCAAGAAGAACCTGAAGACTCATTTATTCCGTCAAGCTTTCTCCCACATGTCCTGACTGTTCCCCCTATGTGTACTGTGTGTAGTATTGTTGTTGTGTATTGCATTGGATTTTTAACTCTCTAGTAATTTTGATTGATTCTATATGGATTTTAATAGTTATGCTGGTTTTAATCGGGGTGTTTTATTGGGATGTTTGTTTCTTTTAATCTGTATTGTATTATATTTGTATTGTCTGTAAACCGCCGTGATCGTAGGAACGGCGGTATAGAAATAAAATTTCAATCAATCAATCAATCAATAAAAAGTCTGTTCCCAAATCAAATTGAAATGAAGGGATTATTCCTTCTCATTTACATGTTTGTTTCCATCCAGAAGGTGGGTGCAGAACAAAGCAGAAAGTGAGGGACGGTGCTACAACAACTAGGAAGGGAGGAGAAAATAAATGCATAGTCCCTCTGGAGAGTCTTTGCTAGCTGCAACAAGAAATCTGTTAAAGTCTTGCAAATTGCAACCAGTTGCTGTGCTTTTCAAGGTGGTCTAAGCTTTATAGAAGATCCAATGTGAAGTCAAGGCTTTATAGCTTTATAGAGGATTGTCAGGTTTCTCCAGGCACAGAAAAAGTATAGGGCTCTTCTTGATGCTGTGCTTATTGCAGAACAAATTATGTGAAATCCACTGGTGACATGGCAAATGAACCTTTGGTTCTCTTACTACAGTCCTAAACGTCTTTTGGAGTATGGTCTCTTGACATCAGTTATACTTCCTTTTGAGCCGATGTGCATAGACTTTGTGTTGTAAAATGACAATTAGATTTTCATTTAGTTTAAAGTAAATCTAGACAATTTGATTAAAGGGATGCAGCACTGTCATTATTGCTATCATCATTGTCATCATCATCATTGTTTATATCCTGACTTTCCTCCCAATGCTAGGACTCAAGATGACTTATAAGTTAAAACAAATGAAATATAATTAAAATGTACAAAATGTGAACACTGAAATCATCAATAATTTTTTAAAAAATTTAAAACATACAATTAAAAATAATAAAAAAGCAGTTTAAAAACTACAGTGGAAAATTATTTTATTTATTTATCCATTCATTTTATTGGCATACCACCAGATCTTTACATCTTAGTAAAATGCCTAATGCAACAGAATAAATTAGAAATATAAAAATATATCTTAATATAAAACAATCAACAGCAAATTAATACGTTAAATGTATAAAAGCCCAGTATGTCCATTTTAAGTCCAAATTTTAGATCTAGCAAATTGTTAACAGACCTGTATGAATAAAAAGATCTTTACCTGCTGGTGGAGGGACAACAGGGAGACAGTTGTGGTTAATTTATTTTGTTCATGTAGCTCCTTATATGTTAGATCTTCGTAACCTTTTCTAAGAACCCTTTGAGCATATTGGGAAGGTTATTAGAAAAGTCAAAATTATTCCCCCCATCTTGCTTTGAGAGTGAATTTGAGAAAGAGATTGATTTTCAAGCATAGACATCTTGATTTTTAGCTTAACCACTCTGGCATCTCTAGTATATGGGTATCTCAGTGTGATAAGGACTAGTGAACAGGCAGCAACAAGCAGCCACCCTATGTTTGACAGTACATCTAATTAATTCTCTCAACACCCAGTAAAGTTGGGTGAGATAACTAACATTATCCCCACTTGACAGGTGATACATCTGCCTCAAAGATTTTATCTGTTCCCCTAAAGCCACTCAGCAACTCTTTGGTAGAACCAAGGGCCTTGCCCTCTTGGCATTTTCTAACATTTCTACAAATTTCTACTGTCATTTGCCTTGCTTATAAAGAAATTGTTGACCTGCCTGCAGTTATGGTTTGTGTTCAGTTGGTTTTGTGGGCCTGTGCTGAAGAAATGAGTGCACACATTTTAATAGGCATGATACCTCTGCTTGTAACATGTGGTCATGGAAAAATACTCAAAATGGCATCTGCTGCTTCACCCCAGCTGCCTTATTTAATTTACAGGAACCACCACTTTGGTAATACAGGTAGATACAGGATACCACCTCATGAACAATTGGCCATTCACACTTTGTTATTTATAGCTTTACATAACAGATACGGGGGAATAGCATCATGTAGTACAGAGGGGTGGAATTTGGCCTGTCTGTCCACTCCCTGCTCCAAAGATCATGGTCAGTCCATGATCAAATACTGACCATTGCTTAAAGCATTAATTCATAATGCAGAACACTGTATCCAAACATTTCAGTATTCTGTATCAAAAACATCACACCAGCCCACAGAGCACCATCTCCAGCAGATGCAATGGGCATGATGTAGATCCTGGCTGCTAGGCACTTGGAACATGTATAAGATGGACCTGCTTTTGTCTACAAAAAGATTGACACCTACAGCTAATTGTCTTTGACAATGTATGGTGACTTAAGTAATTTGGACGAAGTCTCTTGATTGGATATTAGTTACTGTTCCTTTTCCTGATAACAGCTTTTCTGTTCTATCTATAACACATTAAGGCAGGACTGGTTTTAGGTCATCTTACTTAAGTCCTAGTAAATGGCCAAGAGCTTCAGCCTACCAGAAAATGGCTAAAGGAAAGCCATTCTGTTGTGAGTCAAGCACCAGCACTTCTTATAGCAGTCATTAAAAATAATGCTGTCTTGCACATGTGCAAAGTACTTTTGTTAAAAGGAATACTTCCTTAACCACCTAGACTCTGTGGAGCCTCTTGTCCTATGCCTCTGATGGTCTTCTTAGACTGAGAGTGACACCAGTGATGCTGTACTGTGCAAGATGTACCCTAGCCTGAAATGACAAACAGACCTTTAATATAGGGATGGTAGTCAGCTTCTACCTTGGGGCTGACTTGCTCATCTGCACATCTAGGAAAGCAAAACACTATCTTTACAAATGCTCCCTTGAAAAATCTGGCAGGCCCACCTCTGTGATCCTCTGGGTGTGGGTGGAATTCCATGTGGCCACACCATGTGCAGTTGTTTGTGCAGTTGTAGCCTAAAGCCTTTTCAGCTCACATTATGAGCGCCATTTCTGTGGTCAGCAATCCATTGTTAAAATTCTGGTTGTCTGTCAACCCTAGACATTCCCTGCTGTGATGACTTTAGTTCAAGTCTGCTTCAGGAGGTTCCTTTTCAGAGATGCCAGTGGTACAGAAATGGTCATTACAAGAAGTGGGAGTGACGAATAGGGTCTAAGGTCTTCCCTCTTTATCACTTATGAAGATAGAATCAGTTTGTTTGGATGTGTGTGATTCTGCAGGGTTAAGATGCAAAATGCTCTCTGGCTCCTGCCATGGCTAGTGAAGAACTATTGAAGATTGCATGCTTTATTGTGAAAGCAAGAGGAACACTAACAAAAGGACAACCTTAACAGTTCGTGATACGTTTCACAATAATTGCTAGCATTCAATACATTTTGGTCAGTTGACCAGTCAGGCGACTTGAGTTTCCTGATCCTAATTGTGAAGCTAGGTTCAGGATTTGTCACTGCTATTGACTGTGCATAACTATATATATTCTCACTCATCTGGAAGCATGTTGCATCAACATGTGAAGGGATGGAGTACAATAATCCTATCCCACTCTTTCTCCAGCAGCCTTGCTGTTTCTTCATATGGAGAGGGATGTGTTTTGTTTGCACAGGACACTTTCTTGTGTGTATGAACAGATATCACATGATTGGGAAACTCAGGTTCCCAAATACTGTATATGGAAAACAAGGCTGGGGGAAAATTTGCTGTACAAACCTGTCTTTCCATGTGAAGGAACTGGAATGATGGAAGTGTAGACAGAAGGGGACAGAACTAGACTGCTTTCTCCCCCATTTAAAGAGATTCCACCTAAACATTTAAAATATCTTGATAGTCATAGCTGTTTGACAGTGGAACAGACTGTCCTGGAAGTTGGTGGACTCTCCCTCGTGGGATGTTTTTAAATTTTGGATAGGCATCCCTCAGGAGTGCATTAGTAGTGGTTTTCTCTTGGATGCTCCTTCCAGTTTTATAATTCTATGGGTCTGTGATTTCTGAATGTGCTTTCTAAATGAGTGAACAGGCCTGAAGTCTCTGGGTTAATCAAAGCCTTCCAACATTTTTCTGCTTTATTGTTCATCCTCACTTTCCAAAACAACCATGTCCTTCCCTCATTGCTTTTCAAGTTGGAACTGTTGGGACGGGTTTCTTCAAAACAATGGCCAGACACGGTCACACAGAGCAAATCCATTTCGCTGGAATGCAGGGGGCCTCTAGCCCCTTGACCTGCAAGGTTGTGACTGGGTGACTGTATTGTCATTAGGCAGAGAAAAGACTTTGCAATCCTTTCAGCTGAGTGTTACACTTGCTGAGGCTTAGTGGTTAAGCAACTGCAGATGATCTTGGTAGCGTTCAGCAACATTTTTTCCCCTTTCTTCATCAGATCATCTTGTTCCCATATTTCTTGACTGTATAAGTAATTCATTTGTGCAACTTAGTTGTGTTACAAAATCATTATGTCTTGTGATCAGACTTGTCTGCATTCACCAGAATCCTTGTACGCATGAGTAATAGGTGTATGAACAGATGCTGGAAGATGCATTTCGATTTTTTATGCTGGCATTCTGAAAAATTTTAAAATCATGTCTCTCAAAACAACCAGAGATCTGCAGCTTTAAGGACTTCATTAGTTTGTATACCTACCCCTAAAATATTCCACACCCAGTCTGAATGGCATTTATATTTAAATTATTTTGAGTCTGGGCAGCAAGAACAATTAACATTCTAAAGCAGAAGTGTAGAAATGGTGGTTTTTGATATGCATCTGCCATCATACCTGTTGGCTGTGTTCCTGGGAATGATGGGATTTTAAGTACAGTCAGCCCTCCTTATCCACAGATTTTTTAATCCACTGATTCAAGCATCCACATCTTGAAAATATTCAGAAAAAGCATAAATTTGAAATAGCAAACCTTGATTTTCCATTTTTATATAAGAGAAGCCATTTTTGTTATGCCATTGGATTGAATGGGACTTGAGCATCTACAGATTGGGGGGGAGTGCTCCTGGAACCAAACTTCAGCGAATAACAAGACCAACTGTACAACAACATCTGTGGTGGGCAAAGTATGGCCCAACAGATTCAACTGCAGTGCCCATAATCATAGAATCATAGAGCTGGAAGAGACCGCAAGGCCCATCCAGTCCAACACCCTGCCATGCAGGAAATCTAAATCAAAGCATCCCCGACAGATGTCCATCCAGCCTATGTTTGAAGACCTCTAAGGAAGGAGACTCCACTACACTCTGAGGGAGTTTGTTCCACTGTCGAACAGCCCTTACTTTCAGGAAGTTCCTCCTAATGTTGAGGTGGAATCTCTTTTCCTGCAGTTTGCATCCATTGTTCCTCATTCTAGTCTCTGGAGCAGCAGAAAACAAGCTTGCTCCCTCCTCAACATGACATCCCTTCAAATATTTAAACAGGGCTATCATATCACCTCTTAACCGTCTCTTCTCCAGGCTAAACATCCCCAGCTCCCTGAGTCGTTCCTCATAGTGCAAGGTTTCCAGACCTTTCACCATTTTAGTCGCCCTCCTTTGGACACGCTCCAGTTTCTCAATGTCCTTTTTGAATATTTTTGAAACATCAGTTTGCAATAAGCATGTGTGCAATGCATATTGGTGTCGTTCCTCATAGGGCATGGTTTCCAGACCCTTCACCATTTTAGTTGCCCTCCTGCTCTAGTTTCTCAATGTCCTTTTTTAATTGTGGTGCCCAGAACTGGACACAGTATTCCAAGTGAGGCCTGACCAAAGCAGAATAGAGTGGCACTATTACTTCTCTTGATTTAGACACTATACTTCTATTGATGTTTCCCTAGCTGGCATGGCAAATGTTCAGTGGCAGCATGACATTCTAAAACAGCAGATAAAAGACCTAATAAATCTGCAGTCACAAGAATAGAGGTAGGTTTGGATTCCATTAAAAAGCTTAGAACAATTGAAAACGTGCATTAATGCCTATAAACATGGGCAACCCCTCCTAGAAGTTACACCTGTCATACTCACATTTGCCAAATGTGCAAGAAACCCAAAACAAAAGCCGGAAGTCCACTTTTCTTCAACTGTTTTGAGGAAATATTTTTTGATGTTAAACCATGGGGGTCCTGCAGTCGTGTAAGAATCTTCTTCCCACAGTCAGAGAAGCAATAAGTAATAGCAGTTTGATTACTTTATCTCACTCAAGGTTGCAACTAATAATTATAGCAACTTAAGTCTAATGAATAAAAGGAGTGCATTAAAATGCAAAACAAGAAATTGTTTCTTTAACAGGCAGTTGTAATCATGTGTAATTGTTTGGCAATCTAGTGTGGTTCTGGTAATCTCGCTTCTCCTTAATTACCCTTTGAGTTTTCTCTATTATCCACCCATGCACTGATGGGTAGTGTTGTGGTAAAGATATTTGGAATGACCTTTAGGAGCAAGCAGAAGTCAGTGTAATTCCTGTACTGTGGATCGTGTTCCTTATGAGTATTCTTGGAAACTCAGACTGGGGTTGGGACAGAAATGTGCTTAGTTTACATTTTAATCCAAACTTACCTAACTTTGCACTATGAAACAAACTGACTGTATGAAGTGAAACTCTGTTATCCTTCACAATTCTCACTTCTTTGAGGTTTGAGGTGCAGTTCTCTGGTGAAAACTCTGTTCCAATTGGATATATTATGAAAAATTTACATAAAAGTGTGCATGTTAGTGAAAATGGCCCTTTAAAATGGTGTATATTGGGAAAATTGCTTTCAAAAGTTTATTTTCTTCTGTTTTGTTTACTTTCCCGCCCTCGCATCCATACATGGTGATGGGGAATACAATGGCTTGGACAATTCTAATTTTAGTGCTCAATTTTATGTCTTTGCTCCTTAGCAACTTCTCTAGTTCTTTCATAGCTGCCCTCTCCAGTCCTAGTCTTCTTATTCTTAACTGCAGTCACCGTTCTGATCAATGATTGATCTTAGGTATGGGAATTCTTTCACTGTTTTGATTTTCTCATTGTCTAGATTGAATTTACGTATTTCTTCTGTGTTCATTGTTTTTGTTTTCTTCATGTTAAGCATTAAGCCTGCCTTTGCACTTTCATGTTTGACCTTCCTTAGTGACCGTTCCAAGTCTGTTATGTCTCCTGCCAGTATTATAGTATCATCCGCGTATCTTAGGTTGTTGACGTTCCTTCCTCGTATCTTCACTCTTCCTTCTTCAGAGTCTACCCTGCTTTTATTATGATATTTTTAGCATATAAATTGAACAAACGGGGTGATAGAATAAAGCCTTGCCTATTGGGAACCAATCTGTTTCTCCGTATTCTGTTCTCACGGAAGTCTCTTGTCCTTAGTACAGATTTCTCTTCAGGACTATCAAATGTACTGGCACCCCCATGTCTTTGAGAGAATTCCTTAGGAATGTATACAGTCAAATCTTTGCTATAAAATACTTTACTATAAAATAATAATATATAATAATAATAATAATAGGTTTTATTTATATACCGCCAATCACTGGGAATCCGAGCGGTTTACAATAGAGGGGATAACAGACAGTTCCCTGCCCACAGGCTTACAATCTAAAAGACACGACACAAAAGGAGAGGGAATGGTGGGAGGGGGGGAGGAATCAGGTCCAGCATTCTTCTCTCCCTCTGAGGCCTGGACCAAGGCAGATGGACCGGAGGGAGGGCTCTTCTTCTTCAGCGAGCCCCTGATGGTACTGGGCCAGCCTACTCTCTTCCGCAGAGCCGAAAGAGTGACACTTAGGGAGGGAGAGCCTCTTCTTCAGGCTAGCCCCTGATGGTACTGGGCCAGCCTTCTCTCTCCCTCAGAGGCCGAACGATGACAGTTAGGGAGGAGGACCTCTGTCTTCAGCTAGCCCCTGATGGTACTGGGCAGCCTCTCTTCTCCCTCAGAGGCCGAAAGATGACAGTTAGGGAGGGAGGAGCCTCTGCTTCAGGCTAGCCCTGATGGTACTGGGCCAGCCTTCTCTCTCCCTCAGAGGCCGAAAGATGACAGTTAAGGAGGGAGGAGCCTCTGTCTTAAAGCACAGCTGATTTTTTTTTTCTGGAATTCCTTGGTGCGCTCCATTAAGCATCGATGTTTGCAGTGTGGGCCCCTAGTGCTCTCCCTTTCCTGAATCCCACTTGCAACTCGGAATTTCTTTCTCCGTGTATGATTGGACTCTATACAGGGCGCCTGTTCAATAGGCGGGTGTGCATAGTGGTTTACGGGGAAGCCATGCTGCAATCCTAGCGTGTGTGCCGCACTGCCACAAGCACAAGCCCCATTCTAGTGACGGGGGCTTGAGTTTACGCTGTATTGCTTAGCCTGGGGGGGGGGGTCTGGAAC
Source organism: Sceloporus undulatus (assembly GCF_019175285.1). Classification (NCBI taxonomy): domain Eukaryota; kingdom Metazoa; phylum Chordata; class Lepidosauria; order Squamata; family Phrynosomatidae; genus Sceloporus; species Sceloporus undulatus. The sequence goes on from NC_056525.1 coordinate 235,589,383, forward strand.
GGATCCCCGTTAAGGCAAGGCTCCGCTGTACACAGAATGTTGAGCATAATTATGATGGACATGTGCTATTATACCAGTAGGTCTCCTGTAGATGGTTTTATAAATGTATCTGCTTACACGATTGCAAATATGGGGTATGGGGAGAATTCCCTGCACACCAGAATCGAGAGTAAGCCATGGCTTCCCATGAATAGGGAGACATTTTCAGACTTGATCAGTGCCCACTTCCTGAAGGAGTCCAGGCAGATCCCAAATCTGGGGTGAGGAAATCCAGCTTGACTCTCATTGTGCCTGGAAGTCTAGCTGGTATCTCTCCTCCTTCTAACTACTAGTTCAACTGCTTTGACCACAGAGAGAGATAGGAAACAGTGGCCTTCCCATTATGCTACATCCAGCTTGATGACCTGCTGAACTTACTTCCCCATGAGGAACAACTTATTAGTGGCTGAACCTTGAAACCAAGAATCCTAGCCTGTTACAGACAGCCAAAATAAAGCTGCTTCGAGTCACAGTGGAGGTATGGTGTTTTAATGATGCATGCATCCTAGAAGTCCAGAAGCCGCACCAAAGCCAGCTCCAGTCCTTAGGGCTGGACATGGCTTTGGTGCGCGTCTGGACTCTTAGGCATGCATGCATTGAAACACCATACCCCACTGTGACTCGAAGCAGCTTATTTTGGCTGTCTGTAACAAGCCCTAGTTGTTGGATTTGCTCCCCATCCCCCCCCCCCTCCTCTCCCTTATCTCCTTTAAGTTGCTCTCCTTTGGATTGCAAGCCTGCGGGTACAGAACTGTCTCTTCTTCTGATATTTATAAATTGCTGTGAAGCCTATTTGGATGAGGAGCAAGCTTTAAAAATGTATTTAAAATGAACCAACCAACGTAGCTGACAGAATGGCTGGCACACTGGAGAGAAGGACAAGACTGAGAACAGATTAATGTAAATAAGTGATAAAATGTCCTTCTACTCCTGGTCAATTCATTTACACACTAAGAAAGGCCTACTTCCAACAGCTTATCTGTAAGGGCAAGTTCATGCAGCCTGTTACTAGCCTCTCTGATAGCTGAACCGATCACTCAATAAACATAATTGGTCCCAGTTCCATCCTTGGCCGAATAACTGATGTGGAAGGCTGGCAAGGTCACCTTGTTTTGTCCAGCCAAAAGAGAGGATGGAAAAAGCAATATCCCATACAGTGGTGAAAAGCATGGTATTTACAGTACTTTAATGTTACCCTCCGATGGATCATGAGTGGTACATTGATGATTGCTGCACTTTTAATTTGTTTGGCAGAATTGGAGAAAGTAGAGAAAGTAGTAGCTGAGCATGAGTCATAAACCCCAATGTATCAAAATTTGGTTTGTAAATGAAAAAAAGAAAAGAAAAAAGAAGTGTGTCTCTCTAATTTATTTGGCTTAGCCTCCTTTGCTTATTGGTTGCACATATGCACTATAAACATTGTTGAGGAGCAACCATGGAAACTCTTGTTTTTCCTGCCATTGCTAAATTTACACTGGCTTGAATATTAACCCTCTGCCTGGCAATACTTTCAAAGCAAAAAATAGCTTTGGAGTGACTCACCATGACTCATTTTACTGCTTAGCCTCCTATGCTGCCTGAAGGTTGACACCAAACAATTTGGCAGCCTGCATTGCTGCAACTTTTTTTTTCTAGGAACTGTGAACATGTCTCATTCTTGCAAATTTCTGTCTTGTGCAATACTGTATGAAACCCAGCAGTGTGTTTGTTTTGCTTTCCAAGTCAAATGAATCAGAGAATGGTGAAAGACATACACACAAAAAGACATTTTTTTTTCCCCTCCCCAATTCTGGAAAGCACAGGTTCTCTGAATTCAGCTTTTGGCTCCAGGAAGAAGCTGATTGCATTATGGAGTTAAACTTCATGACATTTTATCCAGGTTATGTAACCTGTTGCTTTTAAAGTGCTTTCACATCGCTTGGAGGATGCTGTCCAAAGAACACATTCTTCTTTCTTTCTTTTGTGATGAAAAAGAGGCTAAGAATCTCTTTTTTCCCCCCCTTGGGAAGGTGGGGTGGGGTTGTGGAAGAAGAGTGGGATTGTAAATCTCAAATTTCTGAAAACAATACAAATAGAGTGCATCATAAATCGGGCAGACAAGAGAAGAGGGAAAATAGGGGAGTGAGTTGTCAGCTCACAGGGAAGGATGAGGGAAGGAGCCACAATATAGCAAAGCACACATCATATAAAGTGTGTATGTGTGTGTTTGGTTGTTTGAGCTTTGGACTATGACTCTGGGGACCATGGTTTGAATTCCTGCTTAGCCATGGGAACCCACTGGATAATCTTGGGGAAGTCACATTCTCTTAGCCTCAGAAGAAGTCTGTGGCAAGCTCTCCCTAAACAAATCTTGCCAAGAAAATCCCATAACAGATTCATTTTAGGGTTGCCATAAGTTGGAAATGACTTGAAAGCATACCACAACAGCAAAAATGTGTATATTTTACTGAGCCAGAACCTCTTTGTGATCGGAAAGCTAGACTCACAGAAGTCTGGAAAGTTCTGCATTTTGGAACTAGTTCGGAAGAAGAAGTGTTGTTTACAGAAAGAAATACAGGTAGTCAGGCTCTAACAGTGAGATAAAACCAATGGCCAGTATTGTATTTGGCATTTCACATGTACATCCCAACTTGTAGATAAGCATGGGGGAATGATGGAGAAGAGGGTTAGGTGGGCTAGGAGATTTTGTGGGTAACAGTGGGATATTAAGTATTGATTAGCTCCTAGGTAATTTCAAGATCAGATTTGTGAAATGGGAAAACAAAGGTACAGTTGAGCTCAAACTAAGGTAGTGAATGTACACTATCACATGCCAGGATCCTGTTTACTTCTTATTTCCATTGGAATTAGTTAGGTAGATTGCCCATTCTAAATTTTATGTGATTAATTGATGAAAACTGAGGACATCCAGATTCTGTATCAACACTTGGCATCCTTGGACAGAAGAAAAATTTGGAAATGTTGCTTTTTGGACAACAAATCCCAGAATCCCAAAACCAGCCTGGCTAATAACCATGCTGGTAGGGATTCTGGATATTGCAGTCCAAGAAAATTATTTTGTCAAACTATCTAGAGACACTTGCTAGTGATAACTGTTCTAGACCTCCTTTAAACACTTTGTGAATTCTTTTTGGTTGTTTGTATTTGTTACTGTGGTGGTATCAAGTGGCTTTTAAGATGTCATCTTGGTTTTGCACTAATGCCTGAAAGTTGAGTTGTTTGTAGTGCATAGTGAAAAACATAGTACCTGTCAGAAAAATATGGAAAACATTGAACCCAATTTGTCAAATTTTGTTCTTTCTCCTGATATTTTAACCATGTAATTGTAAGCATATCTGTAGAAAGTAATGCTTGCTGAATGTAGTGGGTCATAATCTCAGGTAAGTACAGAAAATATTGGTTTTTTTCTATAGCTTTTTTAAAAAATCACAAAAAAGATCTAATTTGGATCTTAGAGCCAAATGAAATGGAGACCTTCTTTCCATAAAACTACTCATTTTCCTTTTACAAGAAAAAGTCCATTCTTACAGCAGTCCATTCTGTTTAGTTTCCATATTCTAAAATTGCCATGGTGGTGGTCTACATGAACTTTGGTTAGAGTGCATTCCCCAGGCTTTTTATGGAGGCAGGGAGATAGCATTAGACCATTTCATACTTCATTTTCTCCTTCATGAAAGGACAAGAGAGGGAGAAAGGTTCTCGCCTAGGAACCTTCTTGCTATTGGGAAAGTTACCTACTCCCAAGGAATTCTTTTGCCAAAAATGATCCAAATTCAAAATGATACCACCACTCCCAGCAAAAGTGGTACCACCTCAAGTCTTGGCTACCACATCACATTGCTTATGTAAGCCTATCTTCATTTATCAACTGTCTTCATTCATGTAGCAAGAAAGGAATGAGCTACACATGACACCCACACCAATATGAAGCAGATGGTGGTTCATTTACTCCATACGTAGGTGGAACAGTGGTTAGTTTGCCTTCTTCCCATCTCCATTGTGTGAGGGCTAGAGTACACATTGTGGTCACCATGGTGATGCTGCCAAAAGCAGCCTCCTCATAGCAAACCATCTCAGAAAATGACTCCCACCATCACTGTCACCTTTGCTCACCTCTCAAGTTGTGAGTTCTTCTTGCCAGTTTCCTCAGTGGCTGCTAGCAGTGTGGAGGAGGGTAAGGAAACACTCAGCATGACCAGGGCAGTATCATTGGGCTGTTTTTTTTTAAAGATGCCACAAGTTTCTTTGTCATAGAATTAATGAAGGTAAGGGGGTGTTGCTGACAGATTTTCAAAATGTTATAGGGGACTGATGAGGAGAGGGCAAGAAACAGTGGCTTCAAACGTCACTTTTTGAGCATTTTTTAAAAATGCAATTAATTAAAAAAAAAGTAGAAGATAGATATAAGTTAATATTAGGATGAGCCTTGCAAATGCAAGAAAAGTTCAGCAGTCGGACAGGAGTCAAATAGTTTCAGAAATAGACTTGGACTGGGGAGATACCAAACTCATGTGAAGTCCTTATAGCACTCTGATTCCACTTTAATGGCAACATCTCATGGAGTCCTGGGATTTGCAGTTTAGAGAAGGACCTTTAGATCTCCCAGCCAGAAAAATCTAGTGCCTCACCAAACTAAAAAAAATCAGAATCTCATAGGATACACTTTTGTCAGTTACAGCAGGATCAGAGCACTATAATTGTATAGTGTAAAAGTGTGCCTGGTGACCTTGGGAACTGTTGACCTTAGCCTGGGACATCTTCTCACTTGGAAGTGATAAAAGGAAAGTATACTCATCCCTCCATATTTGTGGCATTGATATTTGCAGATTTGATTATTCACGGATTTGATTAATATGTTCTATCTAGGAATATCTAGGTCCTCCAGTGCAACTCTGTGGTCAACTTTAACTACAAGATGCACTAAAAGACCTAGAGGTTCCTAGACAGACTCCTCTACTAGGCCTGTGTAGCTCCTTCAGTGCAGTTCTATGGTCAGTGTCTGTTGGACGTTGACCACAGAGTTGCGCTGGAGGACCTAGAGATTCCTAGAGAGGTGTTCTTTCAGGTAAAAACATGGTGTTTTTGTTATTTGCGGTTTTTCCATATTCACGGGGGTCTTGTGCCCCTAACCCTAGCGAATATGGAGGGGCGAGTGTAATAATGTAAGAATGGCAAAACTTTGGCCATCAAGAGGACCTGGTATGGACAGTGGTAATGGGCTTTGTTTATTTATTTTGGGGGCTGTAGTCCAAAAGAGAAGTCCAAAGGTTCCCCACTGTTGGTTTAATAGTGTGGTTACTTGAGTTATACGATGTTGCCATTGTCATTATATAAAATGTATATTGTGTCCAGTTCTGGGCACCACAGTTCAAGAGGGATATTAACAATGTGGAGTGTGTCTAGAGGAGAGTGACCAAAACGACTGGTAACCATGCCTTATGAGGAGAGAGGGTATGTTAGCCTGGGGAAGAGGAGTTTAAAGGGTGACATGATATCCATGTTTCAGTATGTGGAGGGATGTCATATTGAGGATGGAGCAAGCTTATTTTCTCCTGCTTGCGAGACTGGACATGGAGTAGTGGATTCTAGCTACAGGAAAAGAGATTCCACCAAAACATTGGGAGGAACTTCCTGACAGTGAGAGCTGTTTGACAGTGGAACACATTCCCTCGGAGTGGAGTGGAGTCTCCTTCCTTAGAGATCTTTAAACTGACGCTAGATGGCCATTTATTGGGGATGCTTTGATTGTGTTTTCCTGCATGTCAAGGGGGGGGGGGGTTAGACGGGATGGCCCTTGAGGCCTCTTTCCACTCTATGATTCTGTATCCTTCTGTGTCATAGAATATACATATTTCATATTTATTTACTTCTCTGTAGTACATTGCCATTAGAAGTGGGGAGCATTATAGCCATTAATGATTAAAGAGGCATAGAGCATTTTAGGCTGATTCTTTCTCTCTCTGTGTGTGTGTGTGAGAGAGAGAGAGAGAGAGAGAGAATAAATGAAGGATAAGTTCATTGTGATAGGGTGGAAGTTAGCAGTGAGGAGAAATATTCACATGGAGGGTTGGTCCTCTCCAGAGCCGGGAAACATTACTTTTTTTTTTTTTTAAAAAAAGAAGGAATTCTGTGAATTTCAGTGCTAACCTTCCCAAGCCCTGGCCTTTGTCTTCTGCTGGCACATGCCCTCCAGTGGGGTTGCTCAGGGTCAGTTTGGTTATTGGCCTGAGAATGCTTCTTCTAACATGAACTGGATGATTATTTGAGCTTGTTACAACTCTGTAATTAACCTTTGAACACAGCTAATTGATTTTTCTTTCCCTTTTAAGAATGGTTACAGACTGCTTAAGTGCCAAATAAGACTGGAGCTGTGGCACCACTCAGGGCCTCCAAGAACCTGGTGACAGCCCCGCACACCTAAGATGGTCTAGCTCTTTGTGGGGAAGTAAGAGTTGCCAAAACTTGTTTAGTGGTTCTGCAGAGGGTTGTAGTGCTGGCAATGTAGCACCAATTGGAATCACTTTCCTTCTTACTTCATATTGATAGTATCAGGTTACTCTTCATCTGAGGCAATTCAAACACAATGGATGGCAGATCTAATGCATCTTTTTCAGTCTCCCATAATTACACGGCTACCACTTTGCATTTTCCATTGTGGCATTTAAAGATACTGTCGTGTGGGCAAAACCAAATTTCTTTGTCCATCTAGATTGTAGAATGAAGGTCAGACAGCTTTGATTTACTCTGGTTGCAATCTCCCTCTCCTCTAAAAGTTGCTGTCCCTGACCTAAAGCATGTCACCTTTGGTACCTCCTGACTACCATAGGGAGGATGTTCCAAAAAGTGGAGGCCAGAATGGAGAACCCCCAATTCCAGGTTGCTGCTAGAAGACAATCTGCAGGCTTTCTCTTGTGATTTTAGGAAATTTCTTGGGTCTTTATTCATGGAATGAGAGCTGGACTAGCACTATGGAGACCAGATTTCAAATCTCTACTTGGCCACTGAAACCCACTGGGTGACCTTGGGCAAGTCACACTCTCTCAGCCTTAGAGGATGGCAGTGGCAAACCCCCTCTGAACAAATCTTGCCAAGAAACCCCCCCCACTTTAGGGATGCCTGTAGTCTGAAACAACTTGAAGGCATACAACAATAACAGATATTGGTGAAATCAATTTGAAATGCCTGAGTCCCAAATTGCTTAGGGTTTCAAATGTCAATATCAAGACCTTAAACCTGGCTGGGTAATGAAGAGGTAGCCAGTCCATTTCAGCACTAGTGTAATATGTGCACAGCTCAGCATCTTCTCAGCGTTGTAGTCTTTGCCAGTAGTGTCACTGGGGGGAGGGGGTGCGGAGGGTGCGGACAGCATCGAGTGACATCCCAGAAGAAGGGGTGACACCTGGCTGATCTCCTGCCCCCAGTGGTGTTTCCCCGTGACCACAGGCCTGGTTTACAGGGCTCCCCGCAATCATGGGCCTGCTTCCTGGGGGAGTGCAGGGACTGCTCACTGTGGTACGTGCAGCATCTCCAGCTGCGCGCTCAAGCTCCTGCGCGCAATGAAAGTTGCACACTCAAAGTCCCACCACCATAATTCCCCCCCCTCCACTCCTGTGAGTGATCGCATTGGGTGACACCAACCCTAGGGACATCACTGGTCTCTGTATTCTCTCCTTATTCTAATGTTACAGAGAAATAGAGCTATGTGTCACCAGAATATTTATAGCACCTTCTTCTATATCTCTTAATGGGTTCGTATCAATGTTATGTAGCAGAAGGGACAAGATATTATCTCATTGTAGCCCACAGCAGAGATACCAGAGTGCTAATGTTTGAAGCTCTCCCTGCAAGTAGAAGCAAAATCATGGTAAAACAGGGCTTCTAACAACCAGATCACAAAAGGATATCATGGTAAATGTTATCAAAAAGTTGAGAGAGTAAGCAAAATCAAACAGTTTGCATTTCCTTTGCCTCTCTTTTCATAAAGAGTCATCCATCAGGGTAAAAAAACCTGATTCTGTCCCCAAAACACTCTTGAGCCCAGACAGAAATGGGTCAAGATAATGCAAGTAGAATTACCTCCCTCTATCTTGCTGCTCAAGTGTATATATATAAATATAAATTCACACACACACACACACACACACGTATAAATGTAGCAGAACAGAAAAAGCCAAACCTTTCCCCAGATCTTTTAAAAACTCCCTCACTAGTACTGCTTTTAACAACATGTAGATTTTGTAGTACAAATAAAAAGTTTTCCAAGCTCTGCTTTGAACAGAAAAGGCCAGATTATTCCCAGTTTGATTTTTAACGCTTTGCAAGCACTGATTTTAACAGATGTTATTAGACAAGGAAACTTTCCCAAGCAAATGGGAAGTTTTCTGAATACTGATTTAATGGATTGCTCCCATTAAGTAGTAGTTGTTTTGTGCCTTCAAATCATTTCTGACTTATGGTGACCCTAAGGTGACCCTGTCGTAGGGTTTTCTTGGCAAAATTTGTTCAGAGGGAGTTTGCCTTTGAGTTCCTCTAAAGCTGAGAGAGTGTGACTTGCTCATGGTCACCCAATGGGTTTCCATGGCTGAGTAGAGATTCAAACCCTGGTCACCAGAGTCATAGTCCAACACTCAAACTATGCTGGCTGTCTTATTAACTAGTGCCACATTTTAATTTCTTTTGCATTGTGAGGTAGTGGAATCGTCCCTCATCTTTAAAATTATCATAGTTATGCTTGTGTTATTAATAATTGCCAGATATTTCAGGGAGGGGGAAATGATGGTGATGATGATGATGAAGAAGATAGATTTAACAGAGCAGTAAAGATTAGCAGGGCAATCCTATCTAAGAATAGGAGGGTTTTTTTTAAAAAAAAAATAGACTACCATTTAGGGTAGCATTAGGAAGATGGGATTAGAACTGGGAAAGTTAATTACAAGATAGGAAAACCCATAAAGCAGCAATTCAGTAGTAGTATATTTAGCAAATCCTGAGCTGGGTCAATATTTTCCTCTGTTGGCTAATCTTTTTTTTTTTTTTTTTGTCCTGAGATGGTGTCACTGCTATTAGATTGGTGCACATGAAAGTGGGGAGGGAGATAGCAATGCCCATACTTTGTGAGGTTTCCTCACTCAGTATAGGGTGGGAGACGGCAATCCAGCATGGCAACCTTGTACAGTGGTTTTACTCACACATCATCCTCTCGTGGCACACCAGTATGGTTCAGCACAAAGCCTGGGAACTAGAGCAACAGTCCAAAACTTCTTCATTAGGATATATTAAAGAAGAGCATGTGGCATATCAGCAGTTTAAGCCTAGGTCCTTCGGTTTAGAAATCTACTACAGTAAAAGAATCAGTTGATTGTTATCAGCAACCGGCAGGTAAACAAGAGATTTATTTCCCAATGGCTTTTTCCCCTTCATATGATGGTGACAAACACCATTGCACAAGAACGGTCACATTCCAAAGTTGCAATCAGGTTCTGGAGGGCTTAGTTGCACAATTGCTTACTGTGTCACATTGCAGTACAGTGACCTTAACAGCAGAGAAGGGAGACTGTTTTCTTTCTTCTGAAACACAGTTTGTCTTGAATTCTATAGGCTATATACTAATGTCCTCCTGGCTTTGGATCAAATAAACTGGTTGACTTGTATTAAAGTTTCTGCCACATCCTTCTGGTATATTTGTAAATAAACATGGTACAGTTGGCCTTATGTACCCAAAGTATTAGCTTTGAGTATCTGTGGTAGACCAAGGGATGTGTACTAAAGATGAGATTCTGCTTTCTGGAAAGCTCTTTTAAAACTTTACAAAGTTAACATAAAAAAAAAGTTTTGGTGTATAACCTCCAGAATCCTCCAATGTGTATAGCCACGTTGCATAGCCATGTTGGCTGGAAAAATGCAGGTCATTTGATCAGGATATGACTATACTGGCCAGAAAATGCAGGAGTTGTAGACTGATAACTTTTCCAAACTTTGCTTATGACCTTCTATGCTATTTACTTAAAAGTCATCACTGAGGACTCAAGTTTGATCAGAGAGAAATCGCAATGGAGAAATGGGGATTACCCTTCCTGCTTATTTTTCATTGAAATCACCTGTCCCAAGCTGTTCTTTCCTCTGGGAGACAAATATAAGAATACAGTAATTTTCTTACTGTCTTGTGAGGCAGCTTGGAATAGATGGTGATCAGATTTTGTGCTCCCTCCAATTGCTTTAAGGAAAAATCCAGAATATTCAATAGGAATGTTCATTTCCCATGTATTATGGCAGTTAGCCCTTAAGACACAGCCTTCGGATTCACCCAGATTTTTAATCTTGACCAAGTGCAGTCTTGATTGTGTTCCCAAATTCCCAGTACTGAGATTCTTAGGTAGCATGAAATGATGAAATGTCATCCAAGCTGCACCCAGATTACAGAGATGGCTTGATTAGGGTTGAAAGAGTTTAGGAATAAAAGAAGATTACAGGACTTTCTCAAAGAAAGAGAAGGGAGATGTGTATCTTCCTTAGATGTGTGCAGTAGATCAAGATGTTGATTTAATCCAGTATCTTGACAAAATGTCTTCTTATTTAACCACTCCAACTGGGGATTTCCTGTGGTTTGAGGAGGAACAACTTGAGTATTGATAGTGAGCTTCAGTCATCTGAGGGGTTGGTGGGTTGTCACTCTTTTCACCTACACTGAGCCAATATGGTGTGGTGGTTTGAGTGTTGGACTATGACTCTGGAGCTCAGAGTTCAATTCCATCCTTTAGCTATGAAAACCCATTGGGTGAGTCACACACTCTCAGTACCAGAAAACCCCATGATATGGTTGCCATAGGGTTGCCGTAAGTCAGAAATGACTTGAAAGTACAGAACACCTCTACACTATTGTGGCCTACAGGTAACAATTAAAGATATGAGAAACTTAAGCCAGTCAAGAATATAGGAAAATTCATAAACAGGGAACACACAAAAGACAGAAAGATACAGCAGTTAGAAACAACAGAAAACCCAGCTGCTGCTGTAGGATTTCTAGTTGCCTGACCCTGAGATGCCAGGGGAATGATTGATTAACTTTTCCTTTTTAAAGATACATTGGTCTGTTACAGACAGCCAAAATAAAGCTGCTTCGAGTCACAGTGGAGGTATGGTGTTTCAATGATGCATGCGTCCTAAGAGTCCAGACGCCACACCAAAGCCACACTCCAGTCCTTAGGGCTGGAGCGTGGCTTTGGTGCAACTTCTGGACTCTTAGGACGCATGCATAATTGAAACACCATACCTCCACTGTGACTCGAAGCAGCTTTATTTTGGCTGTCTGTAACAGGCCATTGGTTCCTTTGCTCTACAGATGATGGGGTTATCCCCTTGGTGTCCCTCATCTCCATGAGGATTGCTGAAGTTCTTCATCAACTGTATTGGCCACATGCTGCTCAGGTCAGGTGTGGGGGGGGAGCTATCATTTGAAATCACTGGACTTTCTGTATCTGACTTCCATGTATCAAATCCCTTAAATTGCATGGGATGAGGTATGACACACATGTACAAACATTCTCTCTGTGTCCTGGACTGCAGCCAGCACACACAAACATACACTGATAAGGATGGCTCAAGAAGGTAATTAGCTATGCAGCTGGAAATAGTCCACAAACCTTGCAGGGAGTGAGAGAAAGAGCAAAACGAAAGCCAAAGCCGAAGTCAGGATAACAGGGATCACGATAGTCAGTCCAGTCCAGGGTCAGGTCAGCCAGAGGGTAGCAATAGTCCAGTCCGTTCAAAAGTCAAGATACAGGGAGCCAGTGCAGGCAGCAATCACACCAAAGGATCATGCAATAAACTCTGGCATTGAGTTGGTGTCTCCCAGGTGGTTAATTAAGAAACTCTCTTCTTGGTGCCAGCTGAGGATTGTTTGCCAATTGTCTCTCAGCAATTCTCCTGGACCGACGCACGTAAGCACTCTCAGCCCTGCGTTGTTTAAAGGAAGACACCTCCAGGCTTGGCTCTTCCCCCGAGTCACCACTAGGCTGCTGAGCCTCAGGAGGAATCCCTCCAGCACTAGGACCTGGCTGAGCCTCCTCCTCTTGGGCTGGGAAATCGCAGCTGGGATCTGGCAGAGCAGGATTAGCACCTGGTGTACCTCAATTTCCCCTTGCACTAGAGGAGCTACATCCTCCTCCTCATCTTCTGAGACCGGCTCTTGGCTGGCCATGACACTCTGGAGAATTTTCCTCTCGTCTTTAGTAGTACTTGCTCAGTTCTTAGGTTCATCTGCTTGAATTCTATTGAATAATGCAAATTAATGCAATCTGGAATACAGTACATGCTTTTATTTTCTCTCATCTAACTGAGTGGCTATCACTCAGTATGTTCAAGGAAATATACAGTGCTGTATATTTGAAAACATTGCTGTAATAGAAAACCCCATGAATGTGGGCCTCACAAAAGGGACAAATCACTACTCTCTCTCCCTCACCCCATACACCATCAGAGAGTAACAGAGAGAGTGAGAGATTGATCTGGCAGGTTCTCATAACTTGAGAACCTTGTTCATTATTCCAATTACTTTACATAATTTAGGCTTAATATGCACTTCTGTTCATTGCTAAATAAAATAATTGTAATAAACAAGTTAGAATCATAGAGTTGGAAGAGACCACAAGATTCATCCAGTCCAACCCCCCTCCCATGCAGGAACTCTCAGTCAAAGCATACCTGACAGATGGCCATCCAGGCTCTGCTTAAAGACCTCCAAGGGAGTGTATTCCACTGTCGAACAGCCCTTACTGTCAGGAAGTTCCTCCTAATGTTGAGGTGGAATCTCTTTTCCTGTAGCTTGCGTCCACAAGCTTGCTCCCTCCTCAATATGACATCCCTTCAAATATTTAAACAGGGCTATCATATCAACTCTTAACCTTCTCTTCTCCAGACTAAACATCCCCAGCTCCCTGAGTCTTTCCTCATAGGGCATGGTTTCCAGACCCTTCACCATTTTGGCCGCCCTCCTTTGCACACGCTCCAGTTTCTCCACATCCTTTTTGAATTGTGGTGCCCAGAACTGGACACAATATTCCAGGTGGGGCCTGACCAGAGCAGAACAGAGTGGGGCTATTATTTCCCTTGATCTAGACAATATACTTTTATTGATACAGCCTAAAATTGCGTTGGCCTTTTTAGCTGCCACATTGCACTGACTCATGTCTACTTGGACTCCCAGATCCCTTTCACATGTAGTTTCATTCAGCCAGGTGTCCCCCCATCCTATATTTGTGGATTTCATTTTTCCGCCATAAGTGCAGTACCTTACATTTCTCCCTGTTGAATTTCATTTTGTTAGCTGTGACCCAGCTTTCTAGTCTATTCAGGTCATTTTGAATTTTGATCCTGTCCTCTGGAGTATTAGCTACTCCTCTTAATTTGGTGTCATCTGCAAATTTGATGGGTATGCTCTCAATTCTGTCATCCAAATCATTGATAAAGATGTTGAATAGCACTGGGCCCAGGACAAAGCCCTGTGGGACTCCACTGGTCACTTCTCTCCAGGATGAAAAAGAGCCATTGTTGAGCACCCTTTGGGTTCATCCAGTCAACCAATTACAAAACCATGTAACAGTTACCTTGTCTATCCCACATTTTGCAAGCTTATTTGCAAGAATGTCATGGGGAACCTTGTCAAAGGCCTTACTGAAATCAAGATATACTATATATGAAAGCATTCCTTTCATCTACCAAGCTGGTAATTTTATCAAAGAAAGAGGTAAGATTTGTCTGGCATGACTTCTTTCTCTGAAACCCATGTTGACTTTTTATGATTATGGCATTGCTTTCTAAATGTTCACAGACTCTCTGTTTAATGATCTGCTCTAAATTTTTTGGGATCCTCTTTTTTCCCCTTTTTTGAAGATGGGGACAACGCTTGTCCTCCTCCAGTCTACTGGGACTTCTCCTGTTTTCCAGGAGTTCTCAAAGATTATTGCCAGTGATTCTGACTTTACATTTGCCAGCTCTTTTAGTCCTGGAGACTTATATTCATTTAAATTAACCAGGTAGTCCTGTACAATCTCTTTACTTATTCTGTGCTGAATTTCCCCTATTCTGTACTCTGTTTCATTTTCCTCAGGTTGAGCATCCTTTTCCTTTTCTGAGAACACTGAGCCAAAGAAGGTGCTGAGTAATTCTGCCTTTTCTCTGTCTCCTGTTAGCATTTTGCCATTTTCTCCACAGAGTGGCCCTACCATTTCATTTTTCTTCCTTTTGCTGCAGACATATCCCAAAAAGCCCTTTTTATTGTTCTTAACCTCTCTAGAAAGCCTGAGTTCATTCTGCGCTTTAGCTTTTCTGACTTTATCCCTACACATGCTCACTATTTGTTTGAATTCCTCTTTGGTGATTTCCCTATTTTTCCATTTCTTATACATGTTCTGTTTAAAAGTTAGCCCAGTTGAAAGTTCCTTCCATCCTGGTTTCTTGAGAAACCTCCCATTTTTCTTCCTCACTGGAACTGTTTGAAATTGTGCCTTCAGTATCTCCCTTTTAAGAAACTCCCATCCGTCCTGAACTCCCTTCTCTTTTAGTATTCCTGACCATGAGATCACCCCCAGTATTTCTCTAAGTTTACTGAAATCAGCTCTCCTAAAGTCTGGAATGTGTGTCTGACTATGCCTGGCTTCTCCTTTTCATTGTATAACAAACTCTAGGCGAACATGGTCACTTCCACCTAATGATCCCACCACTTGCACCCCATTAACCAAGTCATCCTTGTTGGTTAGGATCTGATCTAAAATAGCTGATCCCCTTGTTGCCTCTTCCATCTTTTGGACAATGAAATTGTCTTCCAGTCAAATGAGGAATTTGCTAGACATTGAGGATTTGCCTGAATTTGTCTTCCAGCAAATATCAGGATAGTTGAAGTCACCCATCACTACTACATCTCTCCTTTCTGAGTGTGTGGTCATCTGTTCTAGAAAGGCATCATCCAATTCCTCCATCTGAATTGGAGGTCTGTAGTAGACTCCTACAATAAAATCCTTTGTGTTTCCCTCCACTTTAATTTTTATCCAGACACTCTCCTTCTGGCTTCCAGGATCGATGTCCTGGATCTCTTCACTGGTGTAAATGTCCCTGACATATAAGGCTATTCCTCCTCCTTTCCTGTTCGGCCTATTTCTCTTTAAAATGTTATACCCCTCTATTTCTACATTCCAATCATGAGACTCATCCCACCAGGTTTCAGTGATGCCTATTATGTGATATTTACTTTGTTGTACTGGGAGTTTGAGTTCATTTTGCTTATTCCTCATGCTCTGTGCATTAGTGTAGAGACATTTAAGACCATGTGTTCCCTTTACTTGCTGCCTTAATAATAATTAATAATAGGTCAAAGGGTAGGAAGCAGGAAGTCATTTTAAATAGTCTTGATTATAATATATAGTTAGTATAGTACAGTATTTATGATATTGTGGCTTTTGTAGCATTTTTGGTGGTTGGTTGTTGTTTTTCTTTTTTGTTTGAGATGTAAATTGATGTTTTTATGAGACTTTTTAAAATTATATAACACAATAATAAAGATGATTATTAAAATATTAAAATAATTTTAAAGAAAAGCACTATCTATAATTAACAAATTAAATTCACTGCCGTGAAATGTGATGATAGCTACTAGTTTAGATAGAAAAGGGGTGAGAAACTTTCATGAAAGCTAGCCATAGCTGTCACAGTTAAAAGGGATGAGAGGTCGTACACCTCTGTATGCCATGCCAGACCAGACCTTGGGAGGAAAGAAGAGGACTAGGACATGTTTTTGCCTTCATGCCCAACTTTGTGAGCTGTCTACAGTATCTGTACAGTTGTTGTCAGTAACAAATAGCTGGATTTGTTCAGAAGCTTGGAAAACCTACTTTGTTGGATGGCAACTCTTTTGATTCCCCAGCCAACATTTCTGCTTGTGTTCCACCCCACCCACCCCTCCAAAAGTCACTTTGTTCTGATCCCAAAAAGTAATTTTACTGAGCTCTGGACTCCATAAGACTATTTGGTCTGGTCAACAGGGCAATTCATTTGAAGTCAACTTGTGAACTAATTCATTTTTTAATCTGAATCTCTCCAGAACTTTATGGTGTGAATGTTATAGATGCTAAGTATAGTTGCTTAGTGTCTGTCAGAAGTGTGGAAGAGGAACTGCAAAAAGTTCCTTTTCCACAACAAATGATCTTCTTTCATTCATGCCACCATCCTTCTAACTCTTCCTTTTCAAAGAATCAGTCAGTAAACAGTAAACCCAAGACTGCTCCTGTCCAGCACAGCTGTGCCTTTTGAATGGAGGACTCCTTGTGTGTTATTAAAATCATTCAGAGTACAGAATTAAAAGATATAGCCTGTTAGTCTGTAGAATCAGTACGTAGAGAGATATTGTAGCATCTTTGAGACTAACTGAAAGAAAGAAATTGGCAGCATGAGCTTTTTAAAATTTCAGTCTACTTCCTCAGATGCATTTGAAAAGCTTGTTCATTATTCCAATTACCTTACATGTACCAAATGCATCTGAGGAAGCAGACTGAAATCTATGAAAGCTCATGCTGCCCATTTCTTTCTTTCAGTTAGTCTCAAAGATCTCTCTACATACATTCACAGTGCAGTTCAACAAGAAAGCCAACTTTCTTGAGATTTGACAGTCAAGGTTAACAACACTTGGAAAACAGGAATCACCAACTTGATAATGGGGAAAAGCCACTGATGTTTTGCATGCCATTGCATTGTGTTTGCAACTGAACTGAATGACGTTCTCTCTTTTGATAACAAGGTTTGCCTCCTGGTTAAAAAAAAATAGTCATAACCAGTTTAATCTCGGGAGTTTCAATCAGTTGTGAGAGGGAAAGCATACTCTTTGTTTTTTGGTCATGCTCACAATAAAAGTTGAGCAACCCCATCTCATCAAAGAAGAAGGCAGGCAACTCTGGTTCTCCAGCCATTTGTGCCCTACAGCTCCCATCTAACCTAGTACACAGCCAGCAGTGAGGATTATGGGTTGCAGTCCAAACATGCTTGAAGACCCATAAGTGCTCGACCTTGAAATATGGGAGCAGTGTCCATAATTGGGAGGTGGGAAAAGAGAGAGAAATTTTTTAGAGAGAGGAATCACCATTCCTCTCTCTAAACAGCAGTCCACTATTCCAAGTAGCAGCATGGATCTAAGTTACTATACTAATTTCCCATTATACTTCTGACTTTGTGTCACTAAGAATTTAAAATTGGTAGCTGCCATTTTAATTTCCCAGAACACTCCTGGCTTTGCATCCCTGGGAAACTGCAGTGACATTTTGACTCAAGTGTCTGGCACTCCTTGAACTGTAGAGTTTATAATTTTATATTGAAGGGAAAGGGGGTGTCCAGGATGAGTGTCAGCAATGGCCAGGTGTTGATGCTGATCCTGTCCAAAGGGAACTAGTGCTCATAGGCAATAGCCTAATTTTGGCCTACTCGCAAAGTCAGACAAGGGCAACTGGAATCCGGTGTGGCTGGAATGCTACACGTAAAATGCAGAGGAAGTGAGAGGCTGGTGAAGAAGCAGCTTTGTGGCTAACAGTATTTTGGAACAGAACTAGGAGCCAGAAGGGAGAAGGAAAAGACTGTGAATTTTACAGTTTGTGTTGGTCTGTGACCATAATAACATTATTGATTGAACTAATGCAGTTTGGAACTACCTGACACCACTGTCATGGCTCAGTGTGATGGAATTGTGGAATTTGTAGTTCTGTGAGATATTTTGCCTTCACTGGTGCCACAAGAAACTACAAATTCCAGGAGTCCATGGGGTGGAGCAATGACAGCTAAAGTGGTGTTAAACTGCATTAATTCTGCTGTGCAGCAGCAGCCTAGATCATTAGTAACGTCACTGGAACAACATCCTGGGTCCTTCCTCCCTCTTTGCCCAACAGCCATTCAAGCAGGTCAGCTGAACCAGAGGGAAAATAGGTTCCAGCCTCAGAGCATCTGCAGGTTGCACTGGGGGTGGCTTCACGGCATAGGTAGAACACCACCTTAGAATAAGGATATGGTTGTGAGAGCTGGACAGTGAAGAAAGCAGAAAAAAGAAAAACTCATTTGAGATGTGGTGCTGGAGAAGAATGCTGAGCATACCACGGATAGTTAAGAAGACAAAGAAATGGGTACTTGAGCAGATAAAATCAGAAATCTCTCTAGAAATGATCAATTTAAGGCTGGTGTATTTTGGCCACATCATGAAAAAGCAAGATTCATCAGAAAAGGCAATAATGCTGGGAAAGGTGGTGGTAGCAAAAAGAAAGACCACATGCCAGATAGATAGACACAATCAGAGAGGTCACTGGCATTAGTAAAACTGGAGTGGAGCAGTAGAAGATAGGGAGTCTTGGAGATGCCTCATCCAGAGGGTCACCATGACTCAGAGTCGACTCAAGAGCAGTTAACAACAACAACAACCAGAAAGAAACTGAACCCCACTTCTGAGTTAATCTCTGCTATATTTGAAAATGTCTATCTCAGTGTGTGTAGATAGAGACAGAGGCCTGTTACAGACTGCCAAAATAAAGCTGCTTCGGGTCTCTTTGGAGGCATGCTATTTAAATGATGCATGGGTCCTAAGAGTCCGGAGGTCGCGCCAAAGCCACACTCCATTCCTAAGCACTGGAGTGCAGCTTTGGTGCACCTTCCGGATTCTTAGGATGCATGCATCATTTAAACAGCATAACTCCAAAGAGACCCGAAGCAGCTTTATTCTGGCAGTCTGTAACAAGCCAGAGATATACAGATCCATTCAGTCATTGTCTTTTTAAAAAGTCTGCCTGATATGACCAGGAGCATCATTTTCATTAAACATAAACCAAGGAGATGACTAGGCTATTGTCTCTGATAGTTAATAATGGGACAAATTTGTAAACAGATCCAAATCAATAATAGTGGTGATAGTGTGGTGCTACTACTGCTGCTGCTGCTACTACTACTACAGAATATACACATTGGCAGGTGGCAGGTAATAGACAAAAGCATGAACTCTGATCTTGAGAGAAACTTCTCAACTTCTCCCCTCTACAGATTTGGCTTTTACAGTAATTCAAATGTTAATCAAGTGCATAAATCTTAACAAAATGTAATTGCATTTTCTTCTTCGTGGTCTCTGCGAATCACACAAATGGGTTTATTCTGCGCCTGCGCAGCAATCCTCGGAAACTTCTAGAATCTCTAGGCAGAGAGTAATGTATCTTTGCAACTTTTTGGCGGTAGCCCCGCCCACCCGTATATAAGGCCCCTGGTGGCCCGCTCTTCCTCAGTTCCTTCATTCCGCCGCGCTAAGCAGCTCGAGGAACTTCGCTAGCTTTTGCTTGCTCTTCTACTTGGAGTCTCTGGCTTTGACCTTTTGGAAATTCACTGACCATTCTTTTGGACTCCCTTGGACGGACGACTTCTCATTTTGGCTTGACTCGGACTGGTAACGGACTTTCTTACCATGGCCTCTTTCAAGCAATGCACTAAGTGCGGGGTTAAAATTCCCAGAGCCGATGGCCACGACAAGTGTGTCCTCTGCCTGGGCGAGACACACATCCAGGGCACTTGTGTCCACTGCAAGGCCATGTCCGCCCAAGCCCTCAAGAACCGGGATCGGACTCTCAAGGCCGCCCTCTATGAGAGGGTTCTCAACCAGCCGGGCGGCTCTGGAGCTTCTGGGGAAGCGGATGCCCCCAAGGCCCCTAAGAAAAAAGGGGAAAAACGCTCCCACCAGGACAAGAAGCGGGCTCGCTCGTCCTCGCCTCCCGCCAAAAGCCGCCGTAAGGAGCCCCCAAGCACGGTCTCAGTGCCTCCGCCTGAATCGAGGCCAGTACCGTCGACTTCGCCTGTTCTTGAGCCGGTGAACACCCCGACTCCGTCTATACCGGCCCCTTCCCGGACGGTGCCGCTCGAACCCAGAGTCCTGCTCATTAGTCACCTCTCTGTACCGGCGGACAGCCTACAGATTGTGCATGTGGACTGTGAATCGGAGGGAGAGCTTCAGGACTCCTATGCTCCATTCTCCCCTCAGAGGCTGAGGTCAAGATCTCCCTCACCTCCACCAACGAGACAGCCGCGCTCTGCCTCACGGGACCGGGCCACCCTAGGTACCGAGGCCGACGAGGCTCTGGCTGTACCTACAGATCATGATCAGGACCTCTACCACGCATTCCCGGATCTCGTCCACGACCAGCGCACGGGACAGTATCTCATCCCGGTTGACCCGTCCTGCCTGCGCCGGGACCTCCGTGCTCACGCTCTAGCCCGTCCCCCGGATGGTGACACCTCCCGCCGGGACGACCTTGGGACATCCGATCCTCTCATCAGGCGACGAAGCCCATCCCCTTCGGGGTCCGGCTCGGGCTCTCCTCGTTCCGTATCCCCCGCTTCGGACGAGGATGCCCCGTTTGTGCCTCAAGGCCCCTCCGTCCCTTCACCTACGGATGACGTTCGGGCTTTTGCAGACAGAATCATACGGATGGCTGACGCCCTCAAGCTAGAGGTCGCCCACCCCGAGGATGATGCTCTTGACCCGGTGGAAAGGAGGATCCACGGTTCGGCTCCAGCTCCACCGGCCCTGGCCTACCTCCCGTCCCTGGAGAAGATTGCTAAGTGTTCTTGGGACGCCCCAGCCACCATCCCGTCAACTTCACGCCGGATTGAGAACCTCTACCGGGTTACTCCATCTGCGCCCTCTTGGCTATCTCACCATCCCAAGCTGAATTCGGCTATAGTGGAAGGGGCCCAGTCTACCTTCGCCCCCAAAACCTCGTCCTCGCCCGTCGACAAGGACAGTAAAAAGTTAGATAGCCTGGCTAAGAAATTTTACGCCTCTGCGGCCCTGGACTTGAAAATTGCTAACTATGCGGCTTGCATGGGGGCCTACGTTCAGCACCTGGTGGAGAAGATGGATCCCACCATTTCTGACTTGCCTGACGACAGGAGACGTATGATGGCGGCTCTCAGGAACGAGATCCACCTGATGGCTGGACAGCAGATCATCTCTGCCAGGCACTCCACGGACTGTGCGTCTAAGGTCCTCTCTGGATCCATAGCTCTTCGCCGCTATGCATGGCTCAGGTCCTCAGACCTCACCCCCCAGGCTAAGGCGGCTATTGAAGACATGCCCTTCGACAATTCGGGGCTCTTCAACAGAGAGACGGATGAGAAGCTCAGCTTCAGGTACCGGATGAAGACCGCCGCTAGAAAGCACGGTATGTCCTCCGTACTGTCCAAATCCCCTCGTCAGAGGTACCCTGGTCAGCGCTCCTGGCACCCAGGAGGCCAGTACCGTTTCCAGCCCCAGGACCGTCCTTACCAACAGGACAATAATCCTCAGGGCCGATCCTCCAGGTCACCTGCTCCCCCATCTGACGGCCGCCAATCTTCCCAACCCAGGTACCAACAACGGTACAGGAAGAAGGATGGCCAGGGCAAGAGGAGGTTCTGATGCGATTCCGCGCACCTCGTCACCACCAGGCTGAGCCCTTTCTTCAACAACTGGGCCGCCATCACTACAGACTCTTAGGCACTTAACATCGTCCGTAGGGGTTATGCCCTAGAGTTCTCTGAGCTCCCACCAACTGGAGCCTTTATTTCAACCGTGCCCTCGGACACCCTTCTCGACGAAGTGCGTGCTCTTCTGCACAAAGGCGCCATTGAACCGGTCCATCCCTCCCAGTTCAAGCGCTGCTTCTTTTCCAGGTGCTTCACTGTACCGAAAAGAGACTCTGGCCTTAGACCAATAATGGATCTTCAAGCCCTCAATGACTTTATTGTCTACAAGAAATTCAGGATGGTAACCCTTGCTTCTACTTTACCACTCCTGCAGGAAGGCCACTGGTTCGTGACGCTGGACTTGAAAGATGCCTACTTTCACATAGCCATCCTGGAGGACCATCGCAGATTCCTCGCCTTTGCCATGGGACATCAGGCGTACCAGTACAAGGTCCTTCCCTTTGGCCTTTCTACAGCTCCAAGAGTTTTCACCAAATGCATGGCACCCGTGGTGGCATACCTGCGTCAAAAGGGCATTACAGTCTTCCCATACCTGGACGACTGGCTCCTCACAGCACCCTCAAGGGACACGCTACTCAAGCAGTTGGAATTTGCCTTAGCCTCCACCACTTTTGTCACGCCGTGGGCCAGACTGCGTCTAAGGCCCATTCAATCTTGGTTCCTATCCGTGTTCGACGCCGTCCGACACGCGCCTACCAAGCTTCTCACCATCCTGAGGACTGTACAGAAGTCTTTACGACGGTGGCTCCATTCCAACAACGTCTGTGTGGGGATGCCATTCCTACCCCCCCAGCCGGACATTTCTCTGACTACGGACGCCTCCCTACGGGGATGGGGCACCCATATGCTAGACCTTACAATAAAAGACAAATGGTCACCGGCGGAAGCTTCTTTCCACATCAACGTCTTGGAAATACTTGCCATGGAAAAAGCACTCAGAGCCTTTCAGTCGGTCCTCGCTGGCAAGGTGGTACTCCTGCTCACCGACAACAACACCGTTCATGTATTACCTCAACAAACAAGGAGGTACAAAGTCGAGGACTCTGCTGTTATCCACCATCCGCATCTGGGAATGGTGCATAGCACAAAAAATTCTACTACAGAGCATCCACCTGCCTGGCGACCAGAATGACCTGGCAGACCAGCTCAGCAGGTCACCCTCCACTTGTCACGAGTGGAGACTACACCCAGAAGTAGTCTCCCTGTTCTTCAACCGGTGGGGAACCCCTCTGCTCCTGCAACGAGCACAGGACTATCTCCGCCTCAAGCACCGGCCCGACCTCCTCTCGCTCCACGGCGGACGAGTTCACCATCCTGAGATGCAATCTCTCCCATTGGTAGCATGGAGGATTCTATCCTGAGGACACTTCCATCCAGTGTACAGGATATCATCAGGGCAGCTCACAGACCATCCACACGGAGGTCCTATGCCTGCAAATGGAATAGGTTCCTAACCTTTTTACAATCAAAGGACGTTCCACCATCCTGTGTCTCCATCCCTGTGGTCCTGGACTTTCTCATGTCCTTGGCGGACGCAGGGCTTTCTTTGAGTTCTATCAAGTGCTACCTGTCGGCTATCTCATCTCACTACCTATTTCAGGACAAGCCTTCCCTGTTTGGTGATCCTCTCATAAGGAGGTTCCTAAAGGGATTTAACAATTTGCATCCACCGATTCTAGACGCTACGCCACAGTGGAGTCTAGATACTGTCCTGGCACATTTGGTGTCCAAGCCCTTTGAGCCCTTAGTTACCACGGACCTCAGACTCCTCACTTGGAAGACGGCCTTCCTGGTAGCGATCACCTCAGCCCGTCGAGCTGGTGAACTGTGTGCTCTGAGGATGGACCAGCCTTTCCTCCGTTTCCATAAGGACAAGGTGGTGCTCTGTACAGACATTACTTTCTTGCCAAAGGTAGTGTCTGCTTTCCACATCAACCAGGACATTGTTTTGCCGACTCTGGCTCCTAATCCGACCACAGACTCTGAGCGTCAGCTCCATGCCCTGGATGTCCGCAGGGCGCTGGCGTTCTATCTGGACAGGACATCTGCTTCCAGGCGTTCGGAGAGACTTTTTGTGTGCTACTCCAAAGCCAAGAAGGGGCTGCCGGTGTCACCGCAGAGGTTCTCCAAGTGGGTGGTCAGTACCATACACCTCTGCTACGAACTGGCTAGAAAGCCTCTACCAGGTCGGGTTAGGGCCCATGCAACTAGGGCGGTAGCTGCATCCTCAGCCTTCTTGACGGGGATACCCCTTGAGGATGTGTGCAAGGCAGCTGTCTGGTCCCAGCCTTTGACATTCATAAAACATTACAGGCTGGATGCGAGGGCCAGGCATGAAGCAGCCTTTGGGAGGGCAGTGTTACTTTCTGCCATGCAATAGACCTGTGTACTGTTAATAAATAACACAGCTGTTTGGTTTACATACTTTTTCATATGTGATTATTGGATATTGACACTCCCTCCTCCACTGACTATAGCTCGCTAGTCTAAACCTATTTGTGTGATTCGCAGAGACCACGAAGAAGAAGTACAGGTTGCTTACCTGTAACTGTGTTTCTTCGAGTGGTCATCTGTGAATTCACACAAACCCGCCCATCCATCCCCTCAGTGTCTGCTCATTGACAACGCTTGTTGCCGCGCTGATTAGCGGCTCATTCGGAACTGAGGAAGAGCGGGCCACCAGGAGCCTTATATACGGGTGGGCGGGGCTACCGCCAAAAAGTTGCAGAAAGATACATTACTTTCTGCCTAGAGATTCTAGAAGTTTCCGAGGATTGCTGCGCAGGCGCAGAATAAACCCATTTGTGTGAATTCGCAGATGACCACTCGAAGAAACACAGTTACAGGTAAGCAACCTGTACTTATCTAACATGATGGCAAGGGTTGTCACTTTTTCCTGCCTGTGACTCACTTGCCTGCATCAGCAACCCAAATATCTACTTTTATGAAGATTTAGCCAATATTTTTTTTTCAGTGGGACCTTGTTATCTACAAGGGTTTGGTGCAGGGCCCCTCATGAATACCAAAATCCATGGATGCTCAAGTCCCATTATATACAATGATATAGTATATAAAATGGCAAAATCATATTTTTACACATTTTAAATGTATTTTCAAGCCATGGATGACTGAATCTATAGATAAGGAATCTGTGGATAGGAAGGGACAACTTTATTTACTTTCCCATGTCTCTGTCAAATATAGATAAGGCAGAACAATAAGATAATAAACATTTTAAAAATGAATGCTAAGTAGAATAAAAGCAAGAATTGGTGAACAGACTGTTTACCAGAATAAATTGTTTTTGCTGCTGCTGTTGTTAATTTATATTCCACCTTTCTCCTAATAATGGGTCTCAAGGTGGCTAACAACATTTTAAAATAAGTTTGACAGTCTGGCAAATATCCTTCTTTGCAGTACCATTTTGGTACATAAATATAACTTACCAAAATGTTCCTTTGGCCATGGCATGAAGAGACAGAATCTCCTGGATGTAAATAATAGGGAGTGATATCTATCAATTCTATGTTATTATCATCCCTACTGAATGGTAGTAAAGCTTGTACATATGGACTTTTCTATTTATTCTTCACAACAACCCCATAAGGTAGGTCATGCTGAGTGTTGGTGATGTTACATAGGTTTCTTGCACATTCCATGGCAAAAAAATAAAATAAAAAATGGCAAAACATATTAATGTGGAAGAAAAAATTCTATTTTAAGCAGAGAAATCCTGGTATGTGCCTACTGAGTTCGGCAATACGTCCTCTCCACTGTCAACTACAGTGTTAACTGAGTGCAAATTTATTTCACATCTTGAACTTAATTTATGGCGATCGAAGTAAGTTGAGGATGAAAAGGAAAGGTGGGAGTAGGAAAGAAAACTGGGACATTTTAAAGCAGCTAATAAAGTGGGACAGATGACTAACTGGGACTGTCCTGGTTAACTAGGGCGCGTTACAGACCGCCCCTTAGGGGCGGCCTGTAGGCGCACCTTTCCTCGCCAGAATGGGGCCTGAGCAGTCAGAGCGGCAGCCGCTGAGGCCCCGATCCGCTGCTTTCCGGGCTGCGGGGAAGCGGCAAAAGGCCCCTTCCCCGCAGCCTGGAAAGGGGTGTCCTTGGGGCTTCTAGCCCCAAGGACACCCTGCGGCAGCGGGGAGAAGGAGAAAGGGGCCATTTGGCCCCTTTCTCCTTTGGTCTGCTGGGCGCAGCCGTCTAAAGGCTGCGCCCAGCGGACCAAACCAGGAAGGAGCTCCGAAACGGAGCTCCTTCCGGGGTTGCGGAAAGGGCGCCCTAGGCGCCCAGCCGCGACCCCAATACGTCACAACCGCGCCGCCTCGTTTGGAGGTGGCGCGGCCGTGACGTATCGACGGCGGCGGCCATGTGGAACGGCCGCTGCCATTTTGTGCAGCGTACTTAACCCTAGTACGTGCTGTGCGCGTACTTTTTAGCCCATGTGTAACGGGCCTAGGAGAGTTGGAAGGCATGCTGGTCTTTTGTCTCAGTGCACAGGAAATATGAGAAACTGAGCAAGGAGGAAAGCAGAACTAAATTAATAAGAGTTCAAATTTCTACTGCTCCCTTTTTAAAAAATTCCACGCTTGCCTTGTTTGAGGCACAGACCATGATATTACCAAATCCATATATTTTTCCATCATGGAACTGATACTGTTGTGAGACATGGACATGTGTGAAATTGCTTTTATAATAAGCAGTTGTGAGATATTTTGTACTGGCCATTGTCCTGAAATGACAGTGTAGCCTTACTGAGATGGAACTCAACTTCCTTCTTTCATTCAAACTCTTCTGATAGATTTAACTCTTGGGGAAATCAACAGTTGAAAATGAAAGTGACTCCAGTGTCCTACAAAGAAAATGTAGTAACCTGGTTGAAGAAGGAAGTCATGCTTGGGTTATGATATTAGTCACTCATTCTTTTTTTAAAAGTGTTTTTTCCATTT
The DNA here is from genome assembly GCF_019175285.1 of Sceloporus undulatus. Taxonomy (NCBI): domain Eukaryota; kingdom Metazoa; phylum Chordata; class Lepidosauria; order Squamata; family Phrynosomatidae; genus Sceloporus; species Sceloporus undulatus. The sequence goes on from NC_056525.1 coordinate 235,615,905, forward strand.
AGGGGAATGATCACATTTCCTTCTAGAATTGTGATAGTCATCAGTGACACAAAAGCAGAAGTGAAGTTCTTAGGAGCCCAGCTCTAGCCCACTGGGTTTTGGTGGATTTTTAAAAGAACAAATACAATCCGCCCTCCTTATCCATGGATTTTTTATTCACGGATTCAAGCATCCACTGCTTGAAAATACTCCCCAAAAGTATAAATTCCCAAAAGCAAACCTTGATTTTGCCATTTGATATAAGGGGCACCATTTTGTTATGCCGTTATATTTAATGGGATATGAGCACCCACAGATTTTGTTATCCACGTGTGTGTGTGTGTATGTGTGTGTGTGTGTGTGTGTGTCCTGGAACCAAACTCGAGTGGATAACAAGGTTCCACTGTAAAAGCTTCTATCCTGTAACCTTTCAGGGCAACATTGCATGTTATGTGAAGAATGCACTGGAAAAAAATGTGACATGTGAATGCAACAAACTATATTGTGTAAACATATGTCACTCTTTGTCAGATAGCTAGAAACTGATTCAACTGCACAGTATAGGAAAACCAAATTCAGATTAGGCCATAAATTGTTGATTGCTGTGTGCCTTCAAGTTGTTTCCGACTTATGACGACTCTAAGGTGAGCCTGTCATACGGATTTTCTGGGCAAGATTTGTTCAGAAAAGGTTTGCCATTTCCTCTAAGGCTAAGGGAATGTGACTTGCCCAAGGTCATCCAATGGGTTTCCATGTTTGAGCGGTGATTTGGACCCTGGTCTCCAGAGTCATAGTCCAGCATTCAAACCACTATGGCTCTATATAAGAGTATATAGAGGTCAGTGGAAACAAATGTATTTGACACCAGAAAGACAACGATGTAAGATGCCTGCTGAGCCTCCCTGGAAGAAACAATCCATAAGCATGATGGCACCACCAAAACACTGTCTTCCAAGCTGATGTCTGCTAAGACTTAGTTGGCAAGAGCAGCTTGGTTTCCAGAGAGAAACAGAAAGAATTACATGCTTGTATGAATATAGGAAGGGTTGGCCCTACACTTAGGTAGAGTGAGGCAGCCACCGCAGGCAGCAGATTTCTAGACAAAAACCATGGTGGTAGGCCCTTGGTCATTTCCTACTTTTGCAGAACAGATTTGTCTGGGGGTTTTTTTTGGCCTGCACCCCCTAAGCTTTGCTTTTGGGGGACTGTACCTTCTTCCTGTTGTCCCATTATTTTGTTACCTTTCAGAATGTCAAACTTGGTGCTGGATCTGTAGTTCTGAGAAGGTAAGTTTTCCTAGCTCTGATCAAACCCCAGGCCTCACTTTCTCACTCCAAAATAAGTTACAGGTACGTTGTCCGGTGTCATTTCTCAGCTGGACCTGTTACTTTCTTTTCCAGAGGTTGCCATTTGCCTTCTCTTATTGCATGCTTGCAGTATAAAATGCCTCCCCCTTTGACGCACCCTCTCCAGCTTTTCCTCATGTCAAACTCCTAATACCTTAAGAAAGAAAAAGGTAAAAAAAACTCCACCATATATTTCATCCTCATTGCAAACCTGCTTGTTCACTGCTAGGTAACAGGAAAATGCAGTCTCAGTCAGATGCTGAGTTATGATATAGATGCCCTGATGGGCTAAAAATTGTCAACCTACTATTACAACTTTATTTCCTCACAGCTTTTCGGCATCATCTCATCCACTTAAATTTGCCTCATCCCACCTCTTTTGCATAAATCAGGGATGGTCAACAGGCAACTGCATGAGGCACCAAAATGATTTTATCTGGCCCCTGTGAGACATACTTAGTTTTAATGAATATGCGATAAATGATGCATGTACAGTTTCATTCATAATGCCTACAGAATTCCTCCTCCCATCCCAAATACTTTTAAGAAACAGTAATCCAGATTTTAAGAATGATGACTCTTGACTGTATGCAAAGTAGTACCTTTGACACTAAATGAGCAAAAGACATCATAGCATAAACTTTCGTAGACTTGATACTTCTTTAAATGCTGGTGCCCAGTTCATGCATCTAAGAAATTAGACCAAATCAACAAAAACGTATTCTTCAATATCTTCTGCTCGGTTTGTGTCTGAGCCTTTTGCACACTGATATTCCAAATTACCACAGCTGTGTCTCTGAATCCTTGACTGTGAGGGATGCAGTTCATGTGGGGAAATAGACCTCCATAGTTCAGGCTACTCACAAAGTTCCAAAAACTTTGGTCCTCCAAGTGGTTTGGTCTTCAGTTTCCAGATGGCTCAGGAAATTCTGGGAACTGAAGTCCAAAACACTTGAAGGACTAAAAAATGGGAACCACCAGGCTACTGTCTTAACCAGCTTTCTCCTATTCCTCCATGGGCTACAACTCCTATTGTCTCCAGCCAACATGATGGTTGTTACATCTGGAATGTGCCAGGTTAGGAAATGCTCTGGTGGCTTCTCAGCAATGTAAAATAGTCATCTCCTGCTTATAACCCTTTTTTGCGTTTCTGAAGCTTAACATTCATATTTTCATAATCTAAAATGGAAAGAGAGAGAGAGAGAGAGAGAGAGAGAGAGAGATGGGGGCTGCTGCTACACTGCAGAAATAAAGTAGTTTGACACCACTTTAACTGCCACGACTCAGTGCTATGGAATTCTAGGGTTTATAGTTTTGTGTAATATTTAGCATTCCCTGTCAGAGAGCTCTGGTGCCATAACAAACTACAAATCCCAGAATTCCATAGCCTTGTGCCAAACTGGTGTCAAACTGCTTTATTTTGCAGTATGGCAGCAGCTAGGGAGAAAGAGAAAGAGAATACTCAGACATCTTGGACTCTCTAAATATCTTGTCTTAATACCTTTGTGGAAACTTTGAAACTTCAAAGGGAAATTGTCTTCCGGAAAAGACCACAGTTTTTAGCAAAAGTTTATATCACAGACATTGCAAAGTATGATCCTTTGGCAGTGACAGGAGCCAGGGCTTTTCATGAATGTAATTTAATCAATGAATTTGATTTAAACCATACAACTTTATTGAGCTTAAAGAAATGCAGACTTTCTCATGACAAATGCTTAATCTCTCCAAAAGTTGCATAACTGTGGGATTTGCGGATTAGTGTTTGGGTAGTTTTGCAAATAGGTCAGCAAAAACATCTAGTTTTGGTTAAAAGCTAATCAGGTGAAGCCAAATAACATTAAAGTCTTTCAAAGACGATTTTAATATACCACTCTAAAAATACTTTCCATTTTATATCGTATGTGGGAGAACTAGTCTGGGCTTGTTGGCATGCCATTATTTTGTGGTAGCACAGGAAAAGAAAAAAAACAGGATTTCAGATCTGTTCCAGCATCCTGAGAATTTTATGTCGAGAAGCAAGTTTCTAAACCTTTAAAAGAAAATATGCTCCAAACTATATGGACAATGCCTGTTGAAATTTCAGAAGCTACAGGACCTGCTTAGTTTGAATATCTCAGGAGGAACACCAGAGTAAAAGTATTGCCTTTGTGACTTAATTATAGTTGGAAGCTTTGTTTGACCTCCATGAAAAGTAAGAACCTGGAGTCAGTGGATATTTGATCTGATTCAGCAGAATTATTCATAAAATTACAATTTCCAGTAGTGAGGTTATAGCCATCTGAAGTTTCTTCTTTACACCTTCTTCTGCAAAGAGAAGCACACCTAGGGTGCATGTAGGAATAAAGCAGTTTGACTCCACTTTAAGTGCTATAGAGTCATCCTATGGAATCCTGGGATTTATAGTTTACAGTGTCTTTAGCCTTCTCTGCCAAACAGTGCCTCACCAAACTACAATTCCCAGGATTCTGTAGACTGGAGCTATGGCAGTAAATATGGTGTCAAACTGCATTATTTCTACAGTGCAGATGCAAGTTATGTGAAGTGTTACAAGTGGCTTAATTCAGCCAGGTTAGAAGGATCATGTAACTTCATGTAACAGGTAGCAAAATATAACTCATCCTGTTATAGAATTTGGATTACCCTGCTACTGAATTCTTTCTGTTTTGGTGCAAATTTGTACTGGGCCTTAGTAACAGTCAGCCACACATACATATGTATAGGAAATCAAACTGGGGATAATTTATCCTATATAGGCCTACATTGGGGTTATGTTGTATAAATCTCTGCATGTGGAGTTGCTCATTACTACTTCAGTGCAATGCTTATGTTGAATGATGACACTGAGCAACTGAACACATGTATAACCTCTTTTGTAATATTGGGCTGAAATCTGGTGTTTCACATCAGACAAAAGTGTCCAACAGCTTTTCTGTGTGCATTACCAAGAGAATCCCAGTCACAGCTGGTGAGGTTGTAATTTCCATCTCAGACAAGTGATATTGTATATTGTGATATAGTACAGGGTCAAATTATTGACACCTCCCCTCCCCTTCTTCTAGATGGGATTCACATTTTAATTGAGAGCTAATGGCGGGTTACAGACCGCCCATTTGGGGCGGGCTGCACCTGCCCCTTTCCCCAGTGTATCGGGGCCTCAGCATCTAGAGCGGCAGCCATTTTGTGCATGCAGAGCACGCACTAGGGTTAGGGGGTGCGGAAGCACCGCCCCTTTCTAACCCTAGTACGCGCTCTGCACGTACTTTCCTGCCTGTCTGTAATGGGCCAATGTGATTTATTTCATGGTGTATAACACGGGGTGGCTATAATGGTTTGAAAGTTAGATTAGGGCGGCGAAAACTAAGGAAAAATCCTAGTACAGTGAGCCCGTGCCATACGCAGGCTCCTTATAGGCAGCTTTCAGCATATGCTGAAGCCGCCCAGGAAACGGACGAGTGCCCGGCGTGCATGCATGAGCCCCATTATATCCAATGGGGCTCATGAATGGCACGCATGGCGGCGCATTGAGCATGAGCCCCATTGGATATAATGGGGCTCAAGCATACACGTTTTTTGCTTTAAGGGGGAGGGGGGCTGGAACAGATCCCCACGTAAAGCAAGGGCCCACTGTATATCTGTAGCTTCATGACATTCACTGGCTTATTAGACTGATGATGCTTACATTCGAACAAGCACTATGCTTCAGCATAATCTAGCCCAAAGGCTTCTGAGAGTAACATCTTTGAAATAATGAAGATTTTCACACAACATCGTTATAGAGTTCCTTTATCATCCCAAAGTGTACTGGAATCATCATAACAGATAGACGATTCCAAAAGATTTTCACATGAGGCTGTTAGTGTTCTTAAAACGTTGATATATCAGAATTCAGAAATTCAACTGTTTTGAAATCGTTTTGTAATCATTTATTGCTGAATTCTGATATATCAACGTTTTAAGAACACTAATAGCACAATCACGGCTAAGATGATCACACACATTGTGATTAGAGAGAGCTTATTCCAGGAATAACCAGGGAATAACCAGCAACAAATCATTCACACAATTGCTCTGTGTTCTGCACAGGAAACAATATTTTCTTTTTCCACACGATGTGTGGCTTTGGGGTTCTCCGCTATGTCTGGTTTCCCACCATAACCCTAGAAGAGGCCCAGACCAGCTTCCTGAATCACTGTGCAGGCAACTGCCTGTTGAAAAGTTCCCAGGAGTACTTCTGGCAGTCGAGATTTAATTGTGTGTGGGAGGTTTTAGCCTCCTTCCCTTTTATTTCGAAGACATTCCAGCCAGCCATTAAAGCTTGTCACAGCTGGGTACTTTACCTCACCTCTCCTTTCCTCCAGAGAACTGGATAAATGTTTTTGCCACATCAGGAATGAATCGGATGTGGTTGTCTGAAGCGATGAGCAGTTCTCTGGGTTCTAGCTGGACTTCTTGTCAACAGAGATGGATCGTGATCATTAAATTTACATCCTAGCAAACAGCTCTGGTTGGAAAGAGAGTCTTTCACTCTTCTCTAATCTTCAGTCTTTAAAAATCTATACTGCAGTTTGACTTTGATGCTTTAACTGCCATGGTTCAATGCTATGGGGGTGTGTAGTTTGTTGTGGCACCAGAACCCTCTGACAGACCATGTCTGTTTGACAATGTTAAGATGCCTTAATTCTGCCATGCAGTTTCATGCTGCAGTCTCTTTTGCACATTAGTCGAGCTGCCTGTTGCCATATATGGCTGTGGGGTTTTGGGGTTGTAGTCCAAAAAAGCAACTTTTCCAAGCTCTGATTTGAAATGGCACAACTTAACTTTGGAACTTTGAAACTTATATGGGCCTCTCAGTATTGTTCAGAGGCTTTCTGTCAGCACTGAACAACCAGCCAACCACATATCTGGAAATGGGGGAGGTATTGCAAAACTAAGAGCAAGGCCTCCAGGTAGACTTTATGACCCATCCCTCTGCCTTTAAAGAGAAAAAATAACAGCCAAGTGCAAGCAGAGTCTGCTAGCCTATAATTATCTACCTTCCTTCATATTGATTTTTAACATTTCTTTTGTTCTATATTCTGAAGCTAAATTATTTTAGCTTTTTCAGCCTTTTGTACTGCAACTTTGTTATCCAAAAGTGCTGTAAAATACAGAGGTCTGGGTTATTTTAAAGGAGCAACTGTGGCATGGAGTGTTTGCCTTTCTTTAAAAGGCAGTTCCACTTTACAAAATGATGCAGGTACCTTTATCTGTATCATGGTAAGCTGCTAATTTTTAACAGGGACCCACCTGACATATATCTTATTTTGTCATTATCCTTTTTTAAAAAATGCTTTTATGAAATTCTTTTTTTAAAAAAATTACACTACACAAAAACTGCAGAAATTAGAAAAAGAAGGAAAAAGAAAAGAAAGTGGGGGGGGGGCTTCTGATCGTCCTTTCTATGATTGTACATTCACACAAACACACACACCAAAAATCATTCCTATCTTTTTAGTAAACAAGGGTTCAGTCTTTAGAAAACATACTAAAAATTATCTAATTAAATCCAACAACTTATCTGTTTCCAGTATATTTCATCAAAAATATACATATTGTTAAGAACAGGATCAGTTTTTCTAAGCTCATACAACACTAAGACATCATTCATTCATTTTAATATACTATCCCTTAACCATGTTTTCTTCTAGTCTATCTACATATTATAACTAAAATTTTATCCTGTTCTTAACAATATGTATATTTTTGATGATATCATGCACCCAGTAATACTTCATTTTGTTATCTTTAAAATCTAAACATACTGTAACTATATATCCTTTAACGTTATTTCCTATTAAACCATTTGCGTATTGAAACCAAAATTTTTAAACTGTTTTATCCTCCTTCCCTTAACCTTTCTCACATTATACCACTGCATGCACATTGCATCTTTTACCATGACTAGAGTTGTCTGAAACAAACAAAGCATGTTTTGTCATTATCCTATCATGCACTGCGGTTAAGAACATATTGCACCATATTGGCAAATCAGAACAAAATCACTGATTTAAGGAGGAAGAGAACAACCATGAGTGCTAGAAGGAAGTTTGCAGAATCTGATTTGTTCACTGCTTACCTAACTGTGACACTTTATAAACTATAAATTCTTTCCTTACACCAGTTTATGTGTCTAAAAATTAGGAAGGCATCTTGTCACCTTTAAGAAATCTTGGGAAGATAATTCTCCATAACTTTTGCTATTGTTCTTAAATGTGCTAACACATATGTAAAGGCTTCAAAGGCAAGCACCTAGACCCGCAATGTAAAGTGGTTGCCTTATTTGCAATGGAAGCAGTTTCTAAAAACAACACCTGTACATCAGAAGTTCAGTTTCAGTATTGAGGCCTGAATCTCTAGAACTATGGCGAGTTCTAGGAGCCTGCTGCCTAGGCATTTCCTGCATCTTTGTATGTCGACAAGTCCTTAGGGAAATATAACAAGTTAGCTTACACCTATGATTGGGAAACAAACCTGCAAATATAATTTGTAAAGGAAGATTGGCAACAAGTATGGGAAAACTGTCCAACTCTTGCAGTCTAAAAGAAGCCTAACAAAAATCCTTGCAGACAATCCTTCTACGATTAAAATCACAATTGGAAGAGAGCCTATATTTAATACAGAAGGGTTGTTTTCACCCCCTGTGGTGGGAATTTGTTGTTGTTGTGTGCTGTCAAGTCATTTCTGACTGATAGCAAGCCTTAGGCAACCGTATCATAGGGTTTTCTTGGCAGGTTACTTCAGAGGGAGGTCGCCATTGTCATGTTAGGTATGCATACTATCAAAGCCCTACTTGTGCAGCCTGGGCACCATCTGAGTGTGAATGTTCAGCCCTACCTTAGTCCTAGTTCGCCTGCAGGCTGGCACAAAATGCCAGTCTGTACAGGCTTAGTTCCCAAGGATGCTAAAGAAGGTCCAAAGATAGAAGTGGCATACGGTGGTCAATAAACACCCCCATGGAGTTCAGCTGGCTGTTTGGAGGGGAGAGGGGTCCTGGGGCATAACTTCCAACTGTCCCAGTTTGCCAGGGACAGACCCAATCTCTGACATTTTCAGTAGCTTTTAAAACATCCCAGTTTCTCTCTCCTCCTCCCACTTTCCCCCTTTAACCTGGGATTATGTCAATTGATGCAAACTGACTTCCAAGTCCAATAATAGTTTGCAATAAATTAACTCGGCAACAGGGAGAGGAGGAGGGCAGAATCTCCCTCCCCTACAGGATGCAAAAGCTAACTGCTAAGGCCTCTCCTAGCTTGTGTTTTCTTCTTCATGAATAACTTTTGCCATCTTGACCATACTCTTGCTTGACCACACATGCCCTAGTTTTCATCTGTGAAATGCTGCAGAGTATGTTGAGGTTTCTCAAAAGGTTCAGGGTGAAATCCTCCAATTTCATGGGGTGGTAGCACCTGGACCTGTAGAGGTTGGCTGCCCGATCTTCTAGGGTTGGTATATTAAACTGTTATTTGGGTTTGATTTGCCCTTGATAGTATGCATGCCTATCATAACAATGGCAACCTCCCTCTGAAGAAACTTGCCAAGAAAACCCTATGGTAGGATTGCCTAAGGCTTGCTATAAGTTAGAAATGACTTGATGGCACACAACAACAAATTCCCACCACAGGGGGTGAAAACTACCCTTCTGTATTAAATATAGGCTCTCTTCCAATTAAGATTTTAATCGTAGAAGGAAGAGAGCTATATATGATCTGCAAGGACAGTGGTGACGTCCCTCGTGCACAGCATCCAAACAGCGCTGCACACGAGGGGTGTCATAACGCCGTACTAGGGCACTTATGGTGCCCCTTTGACAGCGCAAATAGGAGCTGCATTTTGCGGCCCCTTTTTACACTGGGTTGAGGGCATGGCCAACCCAGCATTTCCAGGGGCAGCATAGAGCCGCTCCAGTAGGGCTGTCTGTACAGCCCTTAAATCAGGTCAGGGGCTCCTGAAAATTATGAGAACTGACCAGTCATGCCCCTTAGAGAAAGTGATTGGGGGAAAAATTATTTATTCCTTCACTTTTGATCTTGATTATTGGCTTTGAGTAGACTTGGGTAGGTACAGTCCAATGTTTTACTTGTGTTTCTGCTTTAAGTAATTATACTTTATTTTTTACTGTTCTGTTACAGTGGTCCCTCCACATTCGCTGTGGTTCAGTATGAAGGACCCCCGTGAATGTGGAAAAAATGCAAATAAAAAACACTGTACTATTTATCTAAGAGAACACCTCTCTAGGAATCTCCAGGTCCTCCAGTGCAATTCTGTGGTCAGGATCTGCCAGAAATTGACCATTCAACCATGCTAGAGGACTTACAAATGCCTAGAGAAGTGTTTTTACCAGGAACATCTAGGTTCTGCAACACAACTCTATGGTTAACTTCTGGCAGCATTGTGCAGGAAGACCCAAAGATTCCTAGAGAGGACATATTAATCAAAACCACAAATAATCAAATCTGTAAAAGTTAAAGCTGAAAATGTGGAGGGCCAACCATACCTGCTTTTAAATTTTGGTTGTACTTGTCTTTGAAATTTTTGGTTTTTAAAAAAGGTTATAAAATCTTAATGGATAAAAGTTAACAATATAATTCAGCCCAATGCTGGACTAAAGAAAGCTGAAAGATCTGTCAGCATTGGCTTAACCATGACTTATTTCTGCATGAGCTGAAGTACACTAAGACACTTCAATCTTTTATCCACCATATAAATAGAATCTTTGGCAGGGAAGCTGTTTGCTCCTATTTGCCTGTATTTTGAATCTCATTTGAGAAGTAGAAGTTGTACAATGGGAGAACTGTACCAAAGCCTCTCATATATATGTTGAAGAAGGAAGGGATTCAATAACCTTTTCTGTTTTGTTGGCCAGGAACCAAAGACGTACCTCCACTACTTCCACCCATGGAATTAGAAATTTATACTCTTCTCCTTTGCCCAGCAGCTCTCCATGTGTGTGTTGAGGGTGGCCTGTCAGGTTGCTAGTATCTCCAGTCCTGAAATTTTGGAGCCAAAACCTGAGAACCTGGGATGACTTAACCTTCTTGCAATGTTACACAGGACAAGAGACACCCCCTGGCGATGTCTTTAGGCATGATATATTTAAATATCTATCACAATTGCACTAAATATTCCATGCAAATACAAAATACAATATCTAACATATGATGAAAATATATGTGCACATACTTATCAATATGGCATTCTTTCTCTGAGATTCTTCCTTCTGAAGACCAGAGTAGAGGAGCCAGACCTTGGGTTCTGGGACCAAGATTGCACCTGCACTGGAAAAATAATGCAGTTTAGCACCACTTTAACCATCGTGGTCCAATTCTGTGGAATTCTGGGATCTGCAGTTTTGTGAGATATTCAGCCTTCTCTGACAAAGAGCTCTGGTGCCACAACAAACTACAGATCCCAGGATTACATAGGATGAAGCCATGATCTCAAACTGGATTATTTCTACAGTGCGAATGCAGCCCAAGAGAGAGAGAGAGAATGAGAGGGAGCCAGCTACCCACGTATACACACTCCCACTCTCACACTGATGTGGAAACACGATAGGAGGGATTCATACTTGAAAAGAAAACAAATATTTTAGCTAATGAAAGAAATGGATTCATCTATCCCTAACCTCTTCAGAGTTTAAATCTACAAAACAGTAATAACTTTATTTGGCAAACCAAAACGCACGAAATACATTATGCAAGCTTTCAAAGCTCTAGTGGCATCTTCATCAGGCAAAGCTGTTTAAAAAATCATACATGAAAAAAATAATAATAAAATAATAATGTTTGTTGCAGACATGCATTTTTTCAAGGTGTTGTGTCATCTAAGGGATATCTAAGCAAGCAGGCCCCTTCCCCTGTTACTAAGATTGTCATTTTATTTATTTTTTTAAAAAATCCTGTATGGGTTTTTTAAACACCTCTGTCTAGTGAAGAAAGCTTGGATCATGTATTTTGTGCATTTTGGTTGGCCAAAAAAAGATATCATTGTTATGTGGATTTTGGATGTTACTGTACTTTGCTGTATGGCTTACATGGCCACCCCTGAATATGTTTCCTTTTCAGGGTTTGGGAAAGTTGATTTTTGGATTATAACTTCCAGAAATCCCCAGCCAGCATGACACTGCAGGTTGGGGATACTGGGAGTTATAATCCAAGACTTAGCTTTTCCAAGCTCTGGCACCCAAGCTATTTACACTGTGGAGAAGGGAATTAAAACATCTTTTGCTGAATGCTGAGGATAGGATTGAGGGAGGGATGAGATTTGGGGAGTGGGACTGGGGGATGTGGACATCCTGAGACCATATTTACCTACCCCAAGAATAGAAATGAGTATGCTAAAAATAGCTGTACTAACAGATGAAGAAGCAGCTCTATCATTGTCAAGTCAAACAGATCCAGGTCTCTGTTATCCTCTGACAAATATGGGAACATAATCATAATCACAGGTCATCCGTAGCCAAATGCCTTCCACGACATAATAGTCATGTTACAGTAAACTTTTTATACCAGTTGCGTCACCTCGATTTATAGAAGAGATAAAAGTGGTTGTGGAAAACACAGTGTGGTAACGATGGCAACGGTTATTTGATCTCACAATAATTAGCTAAGCATTCATTGCACAATCCTTTCACAATACCTCCATGGTTAGTTCATTAAACTAAATTATCTTTTGTTTGAACTTTCATTATATGTTGTCCAAAGCTTGGCTTTCTTTCAAAAGGACTGGCATGCCTCTCTCTTCCACCTTCCCCACCCCCTTGTCTTGTCTTTTCTTTTTTAAATAATTATTTTATGAACATAAAATAATTACACACACGTCTCTTTTTCAGACTGCACCATGTGAATGAAGGGGTTGATGCAAATATAAGTATTTCATCTAAGAAGCCAGGAATATATGAGAATGCAGTAGGTTGTTTTGAAGCTTTAAATTATGGCATTTATGTGTACATAATTCTTCATGACCACTGCCGTTATTCATCTATGGATGTCTTAGAAATTATTTGTTGTGTTCTTTTAACTGGCCCAGCTCCTGCAACTTTTACTATAACCTTGCATGCTAGAATTAAGCACGTGAGGCTTCATTCATTGTCTTGTTTTCTTTTTGGGGAAATACTACACTTCTTGTATTATTTCAGGGACATATTTTCTGATTTATTATTATTATTATTATTATTATTATTATTATCCCACTTCTCCCTCCCTTCAAATTGGGACACACAGTGGCTTACAGTACAATTAAAAACATACAAAAATGCACATTAAAATAGAATTAAACTAGTACAATATTAAAACATCACACGTTAAAAGAATAAAATGCAATCAAAAAGATAAAAGCACTTAAAACAGTACATATTAAAACAGTTAAAAATACTAAAACATTAAAAAAAATAAAAATAAGACTATATACATAGCCTTAAAACTTCAAAGTTTTGTCAAAGAGTAGTGCTGGCTGGTGACTCCAGTGTCTATGGGGCAATAAATATGTTCCAAGTCTTAAGCTAAACTTGAAAGGAGTTATTCAAGATGATGGGTGTATTTCAGGGATAGGAATCATCTCCTTAGGTAGCTTATTTTTGGACCATGTTGTGGAGTGAATTCATCACCCCACTGACCTGGAAGCCATCAGCAAAAAGATTTCAGCAATGTGGAGCAAGATTGCTATACATCAGGGATGGGAGACATCCCAGATGTATTAGAGACTATAGTGTCCCTCACTCCCAGTACCTGGGCTGGTTGAGGATAATTGGAGTTGTACTCTAGCATGTCTGGAAGGTGATGGGTTAACAAAAGCTGCTTTGGTGGTTAAAGTTAGAAACATGAATGTAAGTTTGGAACAGCTGTAGGTGACACACAATCATAGAATCATAGAGTTAGAAGAGACCACAAGGGCCATCCAGTCCAACCCCCTGCCATGCAGGAACTCTCAGTCAAAGCATCCCTGACAGATGGCCATCCAGCCTCTGCTTAAAGACCTCCAAGGAAGGAGACTCTATCACCCTCCGAGGGAGTGCATT